>NW_028295431.1:0-400000 GCF_964341445.2 Mesoplodon mirus | reverse complement strand
ACCAATCTCACCAATCCTCTCAGTCCCAAGTGTCCAGACTTATGCCATATCCAGCTGTCATTGTAGATAGGGTCATTCCAGGTTTCATTAGAGCCCCTAAAGGAATTGTAAAGAATTTCCATGTTTTTTGGGTTTTTTTTTTGAAATTCCTTTTTCTAGTGGGTTTGAGCTGATTCTCACTGCAATGATTATGCCAGTCTAGACACACTTGATTCCATTACGGAAACATATCGATACATAGGTTTTAATATTCTTACTAGTCAGATATATTCCTCTGTGGGAAATATCGTGTTTTGAGTTCCTTTCACTGAGGAAGGTGTAGGTCTTGTATATTCCATAGTTGGTTTTTGAAATGGTACGTGTGGTTATATCAAACGCTGGTTTTCTGCAGCACCCTACCTCATATTCCCCCTTAAGCAGGCATAAGAGTGTTTTCTAAATGTGAGTCTCTGTTCGCTTTCCTAACTCTGTTCATGTGTAGCCATGTTTAGAGGACCTTCATAAGTGATATCTTATGATAAGTTTCTTTATCTGTGTGACTTATTTCAGTTAGAATCATCGTACCTGAATCCACTCATTTTGCTGCTACTGGTCTTATGACATTGATTTCATGGCTGAGGGATATTCCATCATACGTAACTACCAAAATATTTTAAACCATATTTATATTTCCTGGGATATTTAAGCTGTACCCAAGTTGAGGTTCTTGTAAGCAGTGCAGCCCTAAATTTGGGGGTGGCTCTGTCTTATTGAATTTCTGCTTTCCCAAGGTATATTCCCCAGACTGAAAGTACCCTTGGCTCTGTAGCTCTGTTGTTTACTTGTTTTAGGGAACACAATGCACTCCTCCAGAGAGGCTGTTGGCAATTTACATCCCGCCCATCAGCATAACAAGCCTCCCTGTTCTCCAGGGCCTGTCTTGCTTTTTTGGTTTTTACCTATTTTGTGCATGCACCTTTTGACAAGTGGGAAGTGATAGTTTGTACTGCAGATTTGCATTGCCAGCATGCTTGCTTGGCCAAAAAGGGCATATGAGTTTTCTCCTGAATAAATTCAGGAGAAAACGCATATGCCCTTTTTGGCCAAGTGCATCATTGTCAATGTTGTGCCCCTCTTCCTGTGCCTTAAATGCGATTCCAACGTACCTCTTGAAATCTGTTTCCTGCTATTCTGCCTCGCTTTCAAGTCTGCCTCGTTGCCTTCCCTCAACAGATTTTTGGATGATAGTTGTCCTTTATTACTCTGCCTGTTTGTGAATTGTTGTGCACTGAGCTACATTATTTAACTCGTTTTTTTTGTGAGCTGAACGCACGTCCAATATTTTGGTTCAGGACCTATACTGGTTCCCGGTGGGTGGCTGAGGCTTTGGTTATTTCTTCTTCTTCCCGCGAAGTAAGAGTGACATGTTCCCGTACAAATGTCTAACAGCTACTCTCTCACTGGTCTCCGTCTTCCCTTTCATCCTCTGCCAAATTGGCAACCTGTGCGAACCAGGAGGTTAAAGGTGCTGTCTCTCCAAGTTGGGAGATTGATAGTAAAGCAGTTGGAAAGTCAAACTGGAGCACAAGGAGAGGGACTATTCGTTGAGTTTTAGAAACCTTTCGTATTCACACTGTGTCCATTCTCTAGGGTTCCCGTACATATTATAGCTGTAGTAATATGCCCTTAAACCTGGCCTGTTGGGACCGATGGAATGGGTGCCACACATTATTGCTTTAAAGGGTCTACATTTGCTCACCCAATCTCACCAATCCTCTCAAACCCAAGTGTCCAGCCTTATGCCACATCCAGCTGTCGTTTTAGATAGGGTCATTCCAGGTTTCATCAGCGACCCTGAAGGTATTGTGTAAGAATTGTTCTGTTTTTATGTTTTTTTTGAATTTCATTTTTATATTGGGTTTGAGCTGATTCTCCCTGCCATGTTTATGTCATACTAGACACACTTAGTTACCTTACGGAGACATATCAATACATAGGTTTTAAAATTCTTACTAGTCAGATATATTTCTCTTCGGGGAATAGGGATGTTGAGTTCCGTTCTCTGAGGAAGGAGTAGGGCTTGTCTCTTCTGTTTTTGGATTATGGAACGGTACCTTTGCTAATATCAATCTTTTGTTTTGTGCATCTCCCCACCTGTCTTTCCCCTTAAGCAAGCGTTAGAGTGTTTTCTAAATCTGAGACTCTGTTCTCTTCCCTAAATCAGTTCATATGTAGCCACGTTTACATTCCCTTCATAAGTGATATCTTATGTCAGAATGCACCATGGCCCTTGTCATAATAATGCTTCATGACCCCTGTCATCACAATGATCCATGCCCTGGTTATCAAAATTCTCCATGTCCCTTGTCATCAAAATTCTCCACGTACTTGTCATCACAATGCTACATGACACTCCTCATCAAAATGTTACATGCTCTTGTCATCACAATTCTCCATTCTCTTGACATTGCAATGCTCCATGCCCTTGTCATCACAATGCTCCATGCCTTTGTCATCACATTGCTCCATGACACCTGTCATCACATTGCTCCCTGACAACTGTCATCACAATGCTTCATGCCCCTTGTCATTACAGTGCTCCATGATGCTCGACATCACAATTACCCAAGGTCTTCTCATCACAATGCTCCACGGTTTTGCCATCACCATGCTCCATGCCTTGTCATCTCAAATCTCAATGTCCCTTGTCCTCACAATTCTCCACGTCCTTGTCATTACAATGCTCCATGGCACTTCACATCACAATGTTATATGCTCTTGTCATCACAATGCTCCATGCACTTGTCACCGCAATGCTCCATGACCCCTGTCATAGGAAGCTCCATGCGCTTTTCATCAAAATGTTTCACGACCAGGGCATTAAAATTCTCAATGGCCCTTGATATCACAATGCTCCATGCCCTTGTCATCACAATGCTCCTTTACTTTGTCACAACAGTCCTCCATAACAATTGGCATCACAATGCTCCATGATATTGTCATCAAACTGGAAAAAGACATATTTCATCACAATGCTCCCTGACACATTTCTTCAACAATAATCCATGACCTTGTCATCACAGTGCTCCATGACCTTGTCATCACAATGTGCCATGCCCATTCTTATCACAATAATCCAAGAAACTTGTCAGACCAATGCTCCATTCCACTTTTCATCACAATGCACCATGAACGCTGTCATCAAAATGCACCATGCCCATCATCATAATGCTTCATGCTATTGTCATCACAATGAAATCAAAAAGCTCCATGACATCTGTCACCACAATGCTACAAACCCTTGTGATCACAATGTCCCATAACACTTGTCATCACAATGCCCCATGACGCTGGTCACCACAGTTATCCATGGGCTTCTCATCACAATGCACCATGACTTTTTTCAACACAATGTTCAATACCCTTTTCAACACAATTCTCTCTGACTATTGACCTCAGTATGCACCGTGCACTCTTTCATGGCAAGGCTCCATGCCTATTTCATCACAATGATCCATGCCCTTTTCATCAAAATGTTCCAAGACACCTGTGATCACAATGCTCCTTGCACTTTTCATCACAAAGCTCCATGACGAATGTCATCAGAATGCTCCATGGCCTTCTCATCATAATGTTCCATGCCCTTGTCATCACAATGCTCCAAGACCCCTGTAATCAAAATGATCCCTGCGCCTTTTCATCAGAATGCTCCATGAGACTTGTCATCACAAGGTTCCATGGTCTTCACATCACAGTGCTCAAGGACCTTGTCATCACAGTGCTCCATTCCCTTGTCATCACAATGCTCCATGACCCCTGTCATCACAATAATCCATGAATATTTTCAGCCCAGTGCTCTACGAAATTCTCATCACAATGCTCCATAGCCCATATCACCACAATGCTCCATGACCACTGTCATCAAAACACTCCATGACACCTGACAACACAATGATCCGGGACACTTGTCATCACAATGCTACATTCCCTTGTCATCACAATGCTCCATGACCCCTGTCATCACAACACTCCATGAACATTTTCAGCCCAGTGATCCATGACCCTTGTCATCACAATGATCCATGCCCTTGTCATCCCAATGCTCCATGACCCCTGTATTCACAATGCTCAGTAACGCTCGTCATCACAGTGCTCCATGACACCTGTCATCACAATGCTCCATGCCTTTGTCAGCAAAATGCTACATGACTTTGTCATTACAATACTCTATGCACTTGTCATCACAATACTCCATTTCCATTGTCATCACAATCCTCCATGAACCTTGGGATCACATTGCTTCCTGCCATTGTCATCACAATGCTCCATGCTCCTTGAAATCAAAATGATCCATGACCTCTGTTATCACAATGCTCCAAAACCTTGTGATCACAATGTTCCATAACACTTGTCATCCCAACGCTCCATGATGCCTGTCATCACAATAATCCATGCCCTTTTCATCACAATGCTCCATGAACTTTGTCATCACAATTCTCAATACACTTGTCATCAAAATGCTCCCTGACACTTGTCATCAGAATGCTCCTTGAAACCTGTCATGAAAAGGCTCCATGCCGTTTTCATCACAATGCACCATGCCGTTATCATCACAATGGTCCAGACCATTTTCATCAAAATCTTCCACAAACTTGTCATCAGAATGCTCCATGACCCTTCTCATCACAATTCTCCATGCACTTGTCAGCACAATGCTCCCTGACCCTTCTCATCACAATGCTCCAAGCCATTGTCATCACAAGGCTCCATTACATTTATCATCAGAATTCTCCATGACACTTGGCTTCACAATGGTCCATGCCATTGTCATCACAATGGGCCATTCCAAATGTCATTGCAATAATCCATGAAACATATTAGACCAATGTTCCATGCCCTTGTCATCACAATGCTCCATGCCCTTGTTATCAAAATGCTCGATGACCCCTGTCATCACAATGCTCCGTGACTCCCGTCATCACAGTGCTTCATGACCTTTGTCATCACAATGGTCCATTCCCTCGTCATCAACAGTCTCTGTGACCTTTTTAACCACAAATCTCCATGAACTTTTCATCACAGTGCTCTTTGACCCTTGTCATCACAGTGCTCCATGTGATGGTCAGCACAATACTCCATGACACATGTCATCACAATGCACCATGCGCTTGTCATCACAGTGCTCCACAATCTTGTCATCACATTCTTCTTAAAATTTTTCATCACAATTCTCCATGCACTTCTCATCAAAATGCTCTCTCAACACTGATATCACAATGCTACATCACTATTTGTCACAATACTCCCTCACCCCTGTCATCACAATGTTCCATGACTCCTGTCATCACAATGCTACATGCACTTATCATCACAATGTTCGATGACCCCTGACATCCCAATGTTCCATAACACCTGTCATCAAAATGTTCCATGACAGTTTTCATCAAATTGCTCCATGACCCTGTCATCACAATGCTCCATGCCTTTGTCAGCAAAATGCTACATGACCTTGTCATTACAATGCTCTATGCGTTTGTCATCACAATACTCCATATCCATTGTCATCACAACGCTCAATGATGCCTGTCATCACAGTACTCCATGCCCTTTTCATCACAATGCTCAATGACCTTTGTCATCACAATAATCAATACACTTGTCATCATAATGCTCCCTGACACTTGTCATCAGAATGCTCCTTGAACCCTGTCACGAAAAGGCTCCATGCCTTTTTCATCACAATGTCCCATGCCATTTTCATCACAATGCTCCATGCCATTGTCAACAAAATACTCCACAAGCTTGTCATCAGAATGCTCCATGACGCTAGTCATCACAATTCTCCATGCACTTGTCAGCACAATGCTCCCTGACACTTGTCATAACAATGTTGCAAGCCATTGTCATCACAATGATCCATGATATTTGGCATCACAATGCTCCATGCCATTGTCATCGCAAAGGGCCATTACATATGTCATCTCAATGCTCCCGGACACCTGTCTTCACAATACTGCATGACCTGGTCATCACAATGCTCCATGCCCTTGTCATCACAATGCGCCATTCCAACTGTCATCGTAATAATCCATGAAACTTATTAGACCAATGTTCCATGCCCCTCTCATCACAGTGCTCCATGCCCTTGTTATCACAATGCTCCATGACCCCGGTCATCACCATGCTCCGTGACTCCACTCATCTCAATGCTTCATAACGTTTGTCATCATAATGGTCCATGCCCGCGTCATCACAAGGCTCTCTGACATTTTTAACCACAATGCTCCATGAACTTTTCATCACAATGCTCTTTGACACTAGTCATCACAATGCTCCATGCGCTTGTCATACAGTGCTCCACAATTTTGTCATCAAAATGCTCCATAAAATTTGTCATCACAATGCTCCTTGCACATCTCATCAAAATGCTCTCTCACCACTGATATCAAAATGCTACATCACTATTTGTCACAATACTCCCTCACCCCTCTCATCACAATGCTACATGCATTTATCATCGCAATGTTCGATGACCCCTGACATCACAATGTTCCATAACAACTGTCATCAAAATGTTCCATGACACTTTTCATCAAATTGCTCCATGACCCTGTCATCACAATGCTCCCTGCCATCTCTTCACAATGCACAACGCCATTGCTATCAAAATGCTCCATGACATTTTTCATCAAAAATATCCATGACCCTTGGCATCACAATACTCCATGTCATTGTCATCAAAATGGTCCATGAACGCTCTCATCACATTGCTCCATGCCCTTGTCTTCACAAAACTCCATGACGCATGTCATCACAATGCTCCATGGCCTTCTCATCACAATGCTCCACGACCTTGCCATCACAATGCTCCATTACCACAGTCATAACAATGCTCCATGACCCCTGCCATCACGATGTTCCATGGTCTTGTCATCACAAAGCTCCATGACCATTCTCATCACAATGCTCCAAGAACCCTGTAATCACAATGCTCTATGCCCCTTTTCGTCTCAATGATCCATGAACCCTATCATCACAATGCAACATGCCCATCATCATAATGCTTCATGCTATTGTCATCACAATGAAATCAATATGCTCCATGACCTCTGTCATAACAATGCTCCAAACCCTTGTGATCACAATATTCCATATCACTTGTCATCACAATGCCCCATGACGCTCGTCATCACAATTATCAATGGTCTTCTCATCACAATGCTCCATGACCTTTGTCATCACAATGCTCAATACACTTGTCATCAAAATGCTCCCTGACTCTTGTTGTCTGTATGCTCCTTGAATCCTGTCATGACAAGGCTCCATGCTTTTTTCATCTCAGTGTTCCATGCACTTTTCATCACAATGCTCAAAGACCCATGTAATCACAGTGCTCCATGCCCTTGTCATCACAAAGCTCAATGGCGCATGCCATCAGAATGCTCCTTGGTCTTCTCCTCACAATGCTCCTTGCCCTTGTCATCACAATGTTCCAAGACCCCTGTAATCACAATACTCCATGCCCCTTTTCATCAGTATGCTCCAAGAGACTTGTCATCACAAGGCTCCATGGTTTTGTCATCACAATGCTCCAGGAATTTTTCATCACAATGCTTCACGATCTTGTCATGAAAATTTTCAATGGCCCTTATCATCATAATGCTCCAAGCCGTAACCATCACAATGCTCCATTATATTTTTCATCACAATCCTCCATTACATTCGGCATCACAGTGCTCCATGCCATTGTCATCGCAGTGGACTATGACATATGTCATCACAATGCTCCCTGACACCTGTCTTCACAATACTCCATGACCTACTCATCACAATGCTCCATGCCCTTGTCATCACAATGTTCAATAACCCCTGTCATCACAATGCTCCGTGACTCCAGTCATCTCAATGCGTCATAACGTTTGTCATCAAATTGGTCCATGCCCACATCATCACAAGGCTCTATGACCTTTGTAACCACAATGCTCCATGAACTTTTCATCACAATTCTCTGTGACCCTTGTCATCACAATGCTCCATGTCTTTGTCAGAACAATGCTCCATGACCATTGTCATAACAATGTGCCACGCGCAATTCCTCACTACGTTTCACAACTTTGTCATTGCAATGCTCCATAAATCTTGTAATCACAATGGTCCATGCTCTTCTCATCAAAATGCTCTCTCACAAGAGATATCACAATGTTCCATCACTAGTCATCACAATACGCCCTCACCCCTGTAATCACAATGTTCCATGACCCTGTCATCACAATGCTACATCCCTTTATCATCACAATGTACCATGACCCCTGACATCACAATGTTCCATAAACCCTGTCATCAAAATGCTCCATGACCCTTTTCATCCCAAAGCTTCAAGACCCCTGACATCACAATGTTCTATAACCCCTGCCATCAAAATATTCCATTACACTTTTTATCAAATTGCTGCATGAACTTGTCATCAAAATGCTCCCTGCCCTTCTCAACACAATGCACCAAGCTCTTGTCATCAAAATGCTCCATGACTTGTCATCACAAAGCTCCATGACCCTTGTCATCACAATGCTCCATGACATTGTCCTCACGATTCTCCATGAACCCTATCATCACATTGCTCCATGCTCTTGTCATCACAAAGCTCCATGACACTTGTCATCACAATGCTCGATGCCCTTCTCATCACAATGTTCCATGCCCTTTTCATTACAGTCCTGCATGACACATGTATCACAGTGTTCCGTGCACTTGTCATCACAATGCTCCATGCCCACTCTCCTCACAATAATCCATGAAACATTTCAGACAAATATTCCATACCCATCTCATCACAATGCTCCATTACCCCTGTCATAACAATGCAACATGACCACCGCCATCACAATGTTCCACGGCCTAGTCATCACAAGGTTCCATGACACTTGTCCTCACAATGCTCAACACCCCTGAAATCACATTGCTCCATTCCCTTGTCATCACATAGCTCCATGACGCATGTCATCAGAATGTTCTATGACCTTCTCATGACAATGCTCCATGCACTTGTCATCACAATGCTCCAAGACCCTTGTAATCACAATACTCCCTGCCGCTTTTCATCTCAATGCTCCATAAAACCTGTCATCACAATGCACCATGCCCATCATCATAATGCTTCAGGCTATTGTCATCACAGTGAAATCAATATTCTGCATAACCTCTGTCATCATAATGCTCCAAACCCTTGTGATCACAATGTTGCATAACACTTATCATCAACACACCCCATGACGCTCATCATCACAATTATCCATGGTCTTCTTATCACAATGCTCCATGATCTTTGTCATCACAATGCTCAATACACTTGTCATCACAATGCTCCCTGACACTTGTCATCAGTATGCTCCTTGAACCCTATCATGACAAGGCTCCATGCCATTTTCATCAAAATGATCCATGACCTTTTCTTCACAATGCTCCAAGATCCCTGTAATCACAATGCTCCATGCCCTTGTCATCACAAAACTCCATGACCTATGTCATCAGAATACTCCATGGCCTTCTCATCACAATGCTCCATGCCCTAGTCATCACAGTGCTCCAAGACTCCTGTAATCACAATGCTCCATGACAATTTTCATCAGAATGCTCCATGAGACTTGTCATCACAAGTCTCCATGGACTTCTCATCACAATGCTCCAGGGCCTTGTCATCACCATGCTCCATTCCCTTGTCATTACAATGCTCCATGACCGCTGTCATCACAATAATCTATGAATATTTTCAGCCCAATGCTCCATGACACTTGTCCTCACAATGATCCATGCCCTTGTCATCCCTATGCTCCATGACCCCTGTATTCACAATGCTACGTGACGCTTGTCATCACAGTGCTCCATGACACCTTTCATCACAATGCTCCATGCCTTTGTCAGCAAAATGCTACATGACCTTGTCATTAAAATGCTCTATGCGCTTGTCATCAAAATACTCCATTACCATTGTCATCACAACCCTCCATGAACTTTGGGATCACATTGCTTCATGCCTTTGCCATCACAATGCTCCATGCTCCTTGAAATCAAAATGATCCATGACCTCTGTCATCACAATGCTCCAAACCCTTGTGATCACACTGTTCCATAGCCCTTGTCATCACAACGCTCCATGATGCCTGTCATCACAATACTCCATGCCCTTTTCATCACAATGATCCATGACATTTGTCATCACAATTCTCAATACACTTGTCACCACAATGCTCCCTGACACTTGTCGTCAGAATGCTCCTTGAACCCTGTCACGAAAAGGCTCCATACCTTTTTCATCACAATGCCCCATGGCGATTTCATCACAAAGCTCCATGCCATTGTCATCAAAATACTCCACAAGCTTGTCATCAGAATGCTCCATGACCCTTGTCATCACAATTCTCCATGCACTTTTCAGCACAATGCTCCCTGACACTTGTCATCATAATGTTGCAAGCCATTGTCATCACAATGATCCATGACATTTGGCATCACCATGCTCCATGCCATTGTCATCACAATGGGCCATTACATATGTCATCACAATGCTCCCTGACACTTGTCTTCACAAAACTGCAACACCTGGTCATCACAATGCTCCATGCACTTGTTATCACAATGTTCCATGACCCCTATCATCACAGTGCTCCGTGACTCCAGTCATCACAATGCTTCATGAACTTTTTCATCACAATGGTCCATGCGCTCATCATCAACAGTCTCTGTGACATTTTAACCACAATGCTCCATTAACTCTTCATCACAATGCTCTTGGACCCTTGTCATCACAATGCTCTATGCCTTTCTCAGCACAAAGCACCTTGACGCATGTCATCGCAATGCTCCATTGCATTCTCCTCACAACGCTCTTTGCCCTTGTCATCACAGTGCTCCATAACCCCTGTCATAACAATGCTCCATGACCCCTGCCATCACGATGTTCCATGGCCTTTTCATCACAAAGCTCCATGACCCATCTCATCACAATGCTCCAAGAACACTGTAATCACAATGCTCCATGCCCTTGTCATCAAAAAACTCCATGACGCATGTCATCAGAAGGCTCTATGGCCTTCTCATCACAATGCTCCATGCCCTAGTCATCACAATGCTCCAAGACCCCTGTAATCACAATGCTCCATGCCCCTTTTCATCAGAATGCTCCATGAGACATGTCATCACAAGTCTCCATGTTCTTCTCATCACAATGCTCCAGGACCTTGTCATCACCATGCTCCTTTCCCTTGTCATCACAATGCTCCATGACCCCTGTCATCACAATAATCCATGAACATTTTCAGCCCAATGCTCCATGACATTCTCATCACAATGCTCCATGACCAATATCATCAAACTGCTCCATGACCACTGTCATCACAACACTCCATGACACCTGACAACACTATGATCTGGGACTCTTGTCATCACAATGCTCCATTCCCTAGTCATCAAAATGCTCCATGACCCCTGTCATCACAACACTCCATGAACATTTTCAGCCCAGTGCTCCATGACCCTTGTCATCACAATGATACATGCCCTTGTCATCCCAATGCTCCATGACCTCTGTATTCACAATGCTCCATGACGCTTGTCATCACAGTGCTCCATGACACATGTCATCACAATGATCCATGCCTTTGTTAGCAAAATGCTACTTGACATTGTCATGACAATGCTCTATGCGCTTGTCATCACAATACTCCATTTCCATTGTCATCACAATCCTCCATGAAACTTGGGATCACATTGTTTCATGCCCTTGTCATCACAATGCTCCATGCTCCTTGAAATCAAAATGATCCATGACCTCTCTCATCACAATGCTCCAAACCCTTGTGATCACAGTGTTCCATAACACTTGTCTTCACAACGCTCCATGATGCCTGTCATCACAATAATCCATGCCCTTATCATCACAATGCTACATGACCTTTGTCATCACAATTCTCAATACAATTGTCCTCACAATGCTCCCTGACACTTTTCATCAGAATGCTCCTTGAAACCTGTCACGAAAAGGCTCCATGCCTTTTTCATCACAATGCCCCATGCCGTTTTCATCAAAATGCTCCATGCCATTGTCAACAAAATACTCCACAAGCTTGTCTTCATTGTGCTCCATGACCCTTGTCATCACAATTCTCCATGCACTTGTCAGGACAATGCTCCCTGGCCCTTGTCATCACAATGCTCCAAGCCATTGTCATCACAGTGCACCATTACCTTTGTCTTCAGAATCCTCCATGACACTTGACATCACAATGCTCCATGCCATTGTCATCAAAATGGGCCATTACTTATGTCATCACAATGCTCCCTGACACCTGTCTTCACAACACTGCATGACCTGGTCATCACAATGCTCCATGCCATTGTCATCACAATGCGCCATTCCAACTGTCATCGCAAAAATCCATGAAACTTATTAGACCAATGTTCCATGCCTTGTCATCACAATGCTCCATGCCGTTGTTACCACAATGCTCCATGACCCCTGTCATCACCATGCTCCATGACTCCAGTCATCACAATGCTTCATAACCTTTTTCATCACAATGGTCCATGCCCTCGTCCTCAACAGTCTCTGTGACCTTTTTAACCACAAAGCTCCATGAACTTTTCATCACAATGCTCTATGACCCTTGTCATCACAGTGCTCCATGTGCTTGTCAGCACAATGCTCCATGACACATGTCATCACAATGCACCATGCGCTTGTCATCACAGTGCTCCACAATCTTGTCATCACATTCTCCTAAAAATTTTTCATCACAATGCTCCATGCAATTCTCATCAAAATGCTCTCTCACCAATGATATCACAATGCTACATCACTATTTGTCACAATACTAACTCACCCTTGTCATCACAATGTTCCATGACTCCAGTCATCACAATGCTACATGCACTTATCATCACAATGTTCGATGACCCCTGACATCACAATGTTCCATAACACCTGTCATCAAAATGTTCCATGACACTTTTCATCAAATTGCTCCATGACCCTGTCATCACAATGCTCCCTGCCCTTCTCATCACAATGCACAACGCCCTTGCTATCAAAATGCTCGATGACTTTTTCATCGCAAACATCCATGACTTTTGGCATCACAATGCTCCATCTCATTGTCATCACAATGCTCCATGAACGCTCTCATCACATTGCTCCATGCCCTTGTCATCACAAAGCTCCATGACACATGTCACCAGAATGCTCCATGGCCTTCTCATCACATTGCTCCACGCCCTTGCCGTCAGAATGCTCCATTACACCTAACATAAAAATGCTCCTTGACCCCTGCCATCACGATGTTCCATGGCCTTGTCATCACAAAGCTCCATGACCGTTCTCATCACAATGCTCCAAGAACCCTGTAATCACAATGCTCTATGCCCATTTTCATCTCAATGATCCATGAACCCTGTCATCACAATGCACCATGCCCATCATCATAATGCTTCATGCTATTGTCATCACAATGAAATCAAAAAGCTCCATGACCTCTGTCATAACAATGCTCCAAACCCTTGTGATCACAATATTCCATATCACTTGTCATCACAATGCCCCATGACGCTCATCATCACAGTTATCAATGGTCTTCTCATCACAATGCTCCATGAAGTTTGTCCTCACAATGCTCAATACACTTGTCATCAAAATGCTCCCAGACACTTGTTGTCTGTATGCTGCTTGAATCCTGTCATGACAAGGCTCCATGCCTTTTTCATGACAATAATCCATGTCCTTTTCATCACAATGCTCCAAGACACATGAAATCTCAATGCTCCAAGCCCTTGTCAGCACAAAGCTCAATGTCGCAGGCCATCAGAATGCTCCTTGGTCTTCTGCTCTCATTGCTCCATGCCCTTGTCATCACAATGTTACAAGACCCCTGTAATCACAATGCTCCATGCCCTTGTCATCAAAAAACTCCATGTCCCATGTCATCAGAATGCTCCATGGCCTTCTCATCAAAATGTTCCATGCCCTAGTCATCACAATGCTCCAAGACCACTGTATTCACAATGCTCCATGCCCCTTTTCATCAGAATGCTCCAAGAGACTTGTCATCACAAGTCTCCATGGTCTTCTCATCACAATGCTCCAGGAACTTGTCATCACCATGCTCCATTCCCTTGTCATCACAATGCTCCATGACCCCTGTCATCACAATAATCCATGAACATTTTCAGCCCAATGCTTCACGACCTACTCATCACAATGCTCCATGGCCAATATCACAAAGCTCCATGACCACTCTCATCACAACACTCCATGACTCCTGACAACACAATGATCCGGGACTCTTGTCATCACAATGCTCCATTCCCTAGTTATCACAATGTTCCATGACCCCTGTCATCACAACACTCCATGAACATTTTCAGCCCAGTGCTCCATGACCCTTGTCATCACAATGATCCATGCCTTTGTCATCCCAATGCTCCATGACCCCTGTATTCACAATGCTCCGTGACGCTTGTCATCACAGTGCTCCATGACACCTGTCATCACAATGCTCCATGCCTTTGTCAGCAAATGCTACATGACCTTGTCATTACAATGCTCTACGCGTTTGTCATCACAATACCCCATTACCATTGTCATCACAATCCTCCATGAACTTTGGGATCACATTGCTTCATGCCCTTGTCATCACAAAGCTCCATGCTCCTTGAAATCAAAATGATCCATGACCTTTGTCATAAAAATGATCCAAACCCTTGTGATCACAATGTTCCATAACACGTGTCATCAAAACGCTCCATGATGCCTGTCATCACAATACTCCATGCCCTTTTCATCACAATGCTCCATGACCTTTGTCATCACAATTCTAAATACACTTGTCATCACAATGCTCCCTGACACTTGTCATCAGAATGCTCCTTGAACCCTGTCACGAAAAGGCTCAATGCCTTTTTCATCACAATGTCCCATGCCGTTTTCATCACAATGCTCCATGCCATTGTCAACAAAATACTCCACAAGCTTGTCATCAGAATGCTCCATGACCCTTGTCATCACAATTCTCCATGCACTTGTCAGCACAATGCTCCCTGACACTTGTCATAACAATGTTGCAAGCCATTGTCATCACAATGATCCATGACATTTGGCATCACAATGCTCCATGCCATTGTCATCGCAATGGGCCATTACATATGTCATCCCAATGCTCCCGGACACCTGTCTTCACAATACTGCATGACCTGGTCATCACAATGCTCCATGCCCTTGTCATCACAATGCGCCATTCCAACTGTCATCGTAATAATCCATGAAACTTATGAGACCAATGTTCCATGCCCCTCTCATCACAATGCTCCATGCCCTTGTTATCACAATGCTCCATGACCCCGGTCATCACCATGCTCCGTGACTCCACTCATCTCAATGCTTCATAACGTTTGTCATCATAATGGTCCATGCCCGCGTCATCACAAGGCTCTCTGACATTTTTAACCACAATGCTCCATGAACTTTTCATCACAATGCTCTTTGACAGTTGTCATCACAATGCTCCATGCGCTTGTCATCACAGTGCTCCACAAATTTGTCATCACAACGCTCCATAAAATTTTCATCCCAATGCTCCTTGCACATCTCATCAAAATGCTCTCTCACCACTGATATCACAATGCTACATCACTATTTGTCACAATACTCCCTCACCCCTGTCATCACAATGTTCCATGATTCCTCTCATCACAATGCTACATGCACTTATCATCACAATGTTCGATGACTCCTGACATCACAGTGTTCCATAAAAACTGTCATCAAAATGTTCCATGACACTTTTCATCAAATTGCTCCATGACCCTGTCATCACAATGCTCCCTGCCCTTCTCATCACAATGAACAAGGCCCTTGCTATCAAAATGCTCCATGACCTTTTTCATCAACAATATCCATGACCCTTGGCATCACAATGCTCCATGTCATTGTCATCAAAATGCTCCATGAACACTCTCATCACATTGCTCCATGCCCTTGTCTTCACAAAGCTCCATGACACATGTCATCACAATGCTCCATGGCCTTCTCATCACAATGCTCCACGACCTTGCCATCACAATGCTCCATTACCACTTTCATAACACTGCTCCATGACCCCTGCCATCACGATGTTCCATGGCCTTGTCATCTCAAAGCTCCATGACCCTTCTCATCACAATGCTCCAAGAACCCTGTAATCACAATGCTCTATGCCCCTTTTCGTCTCAATGATCCATGAACCCTATCATCACAATGCACCATGCCCATCATCATAATGTGTCATGCTATTGTCATCACAATAAAATCAAAATGCTCCATGACCTCTGTCATAACAATGCCCCAAACCCTTGTGATCACAATATTCCATATCACTTGTCATCACAATGTCCCATGACGCTCGTCATCACAATTATCCATGGTCTTCTCATCACAATGCTCCATGACCTTTGTCATCACAATGCTCAATACACTTGTCATCAAAATGCTCCCTGACACTTGTCGTCAGTATGCTCCTTGAAACCTGTAATGACATGGCTCCGTGTCTTTTCATCATAATGAACCATGCCCTTTTCATCACAATGCTCCAAGACCCCTGTAATCACAATGCTCTATGCCCTTGTCATCACAAAGCTCCATGAGGCATGTCATCAGAATGCTCCATGGCCTCCTCCTCACAATGCTCCATGCACTTGTCATCACAATGCTCCATGTCCCGTGTAATCACAATGCTCCATGCCCCTTTTCATCACAATGCTCCATGAGATTTGTCATCACAAGTCTCCATGGTCTTCCCATCACAATGCTCCAGGACCTTCTCATCACCATGCTCCATTCCCTTGTCATCACAATGCTCCATGACCCCTCTCATCACAATACTCCATGAACATTGTCAGCCCAGTGCTCCATGAACTTCTCATCACAATCCTCAATGACAAATATCATCAAAATACTCCATGACCACTGTCATCACAACACTCCATGACACATGACAACACAATGACCCGGGACTCTTGTCATCACAATGCTCCATTCCCTAATCATCAAAATGCTCCATGACCCCTGTCATCACAGTACTCCATGAACATTTTCAGCCCAATGATCCATGACCCTTGTCATCACAATCATCCATGCCCTTGTCATCCCAATTCTCCATGACTCTTTTAATCACAATGCTCCAAAAACCCTTAATCAAAATGCTCCATGCCCCTGTCATCACAAAGCTCCCTGACGCATGTCATCAGAATGTTCCATGGCCTTCTCATCAAAATGCTCCATGCCCTTGTCATCACAATGCTCCCAGACCCCTGTAATCACAATGCTCCATGCCTCTTTTCATCTCAATGCTCCATGAACCCTGTCATCACAATGCATCATGCCCATCATCATAATACTTCCGGCTATTGTCAGCACAATAAATCAAAATTATCCATGACCTCTGTCATCACAATGCTCCATGACCCCTGTCATCACAATACTCCATGAATATTTTCCGCCCAATGCTCCATGACACTTGTCTGCACAATGATCCATGCCCTTGTCATCCCAATTCCCCATGACCCATGTATTCACAATGCTCCGTGACGCTTCTCATCACAGTGCTCCATGACACCTGTCATCACAATGCTCCAGGCCTTTGTCAGCAAAATGCTACGTGACCTTTTCATTACAATGCTCTATGCGCTTGTCATCACAATACTCCATTACCATTGTCATCACAATCCTCCATGAACCTTAGGATCACATTGCTTCATGCCCTTGACATCACAATGCTCCATGCTCCTTGAAATCAAAATGATCTATGGCCTCTGTCATTGCAATGCTCCAAAACCTTTTGATCACAATGTTCCAAAACACTTGTCATCACAACGCTCCATGATGCCTGTCATCACAATACTCCATGCCCTTTTCATCACAATGTTCCATGAACATTGTCATCACAATTCTCAATAAACTTGTCATCACAATGCTCCCTGACACTTGTCGTCAGAATGCTCCTTGAACCCTGTCACGAAAAGGATCCATGCCTTTTGCATCACAAAGCCCCTTTCCATTTCCTTCACAAAGTTCCATGCCATTGTCTTCAAAATACTCCTCAAGCTTGTCATCCGAATCCTCCCTGACCCTTGTCATCACAATGCTCCAAGCCATTGTCATCACAATGCTCCATTACCTTTGTCATCAGAATCCTCCATGACACTTGGCATCACAATGCTCCATGCCATTGTCATCACAATGGGCCATTACATATGTCATCACAATGCTCCCTGATAACTCTCTTCACAATACTGCATGACCTGGTCATCACAATGCTCCAAGCCATTGTCATCACAATGCTCCATTACCTTTGTGATCAGAATGCTCCATGACACTTGGCATCACAATGCTCCATGCCATTGTCATCACAATGGGCCATTACATATGTCATCACAATGCTCCCTGATAACTCTCTTCACAATACTGAATGACCTGGTCATCACAATGTTCCATGCCCTTGTCATCACAATGCGCCATTCCTACTGTCATCACAATAATCCATGAAACTTATCAGACCAATGTTCCATGCCCTTGTCATCACAATGCTCCATGCCCTTGTTATCACAAAGTTCCAACACCGTGTAATCCGAATGCTCCATGCCCCTTTTAATCAGTATGCTCCATGAGACTTGTCATCACAAGGCTCCATGGTTTTCTCATCACAATGCTCAAGAACCTTGTCATCACAATGCTTCACGGCATTGTCATGAAAATTCTCAATGGCCCTTGTCATCATAATGCTCCAAGCCCTAGTCATTACAATGCTCCATTATATTTGTCATCACATCCTCCATTACATTTGGCATCACAATGCTCCATGCCATTGTCATCGCAATGGACCATGGCATATGTCATCACAATGCTCACTGACACCTGTCTTCACAATACTCCATTCCCTTGTCTTCACAATGCTCCATGCCCTTGTCATCACAATGCACGATGTCCACTGTCATCACAATAATCTATGAAACTTGTCAGACCAATGCTCCATGCCCCTGTCATCACAATGCTCCATGCCCTTGTCATCACAATGCTCCATGACCCCTTTCATCACAGTGTTCCGTGACTCCAGTCATCACAATGCTTCATAACGTTTGCCATTCACAACGGTCCATGCCCGCATCATCACAAGTCTCTGTGACTTTTGTAACCACAGTGCTCCATGAACTTTTCATCACAATTCTCCGTGATCCTTGTCATCACAATACTCCATGCCTGTGTCAGTACAATGCTCCAGGACCCTTGTCATCACAATGTGCCATGCACTTTTCATCACAGTGTTCCACAACCTTGTGATCGCTATGCTCCATGAACCTTGTAATCACAATGCTCCATGCACTTCTCATCCATATGCTCTCTCTCATGAGATATCTCAATGTTCCATCACTAGTCATCACAATCCTCTCTCACCCCTGTTATCACAATGTTCCATGACCCCTATCATCACAATGCTATATCCCCTTATCAGCACAATGTTCCATGACCCCTGACATCACAATGTTCCATAACCCCTGTCATCAAAATGCTCCATGACACTTTTCATCCCAAAGCTCCATGAACCATGGCATCACAATGTTCTATAACCCCTGTCATCAAAATATTCCATTACACTTTTCATCAAATTGCTTCATGACCCTGTCATCAAAATGCTCCCTGCAATTCTCATCACAATGCACCACACACTTGTCATCAAAATGCTCCATGAACTATGTCATCACAAACTCCATGACAGTTGGCATCACAATGCTCCATGTCATTGTCATCACGATTCTCCATGAACCCTCTCATCACATTGCTCCATGCCCTTGTCATCACAAAGCTCTATGACACTTGTCATCACAATGCTCGATGCCCTTCTCATCACAATGCTCCATGCCCTTGACATTACAATCGTCCATGACCCAAGTATCACAGTGTTCCGTGCCCTTCTCATCACAATGCTCCATATACAATCTCATCACAATAATCCATGAAATATTTCAGACCAATGCTCAATGCCCTTCTCATCACAATGCTCCATTACCTCTGTCATAACAATGCTCCATGACCCGTGCCATCACAAGGTTCCACGGCCTTGTCATCACAAGGCTCCATGACCCTTGTCATCACAATGCTCCAACACCCCTGTAATCACAAAGCTCCATGCCCTTGTCATCACAAAGCTCCATGACACATGTCATCAGAATGTTCCATGGCCTTCTCCACACCATGCTCCATGCACTTGTCATCACAATGCTCCAAGACCCCTGTAATCACAATTCTCCATGACCCTTTTCATCAGAATGCTCCATGAGACTTGTCATCACAAGTCTCCATGGTCTTCTCATCACAACACTCCAGGACCTTGTTATCACCATGCTCCATTCCCTTGTCATCACAATGCTCCATGACCCCTGTCATCACAATACTCTATGAATATATTCAGCCAAATGCTCCATGACCTTCTCATCACAATGCTCCATGACCAATATCATCACAATGTTCCATGACCACTGTCATCACAACACTCCATGACACCTGACAACACAGTGATCCGGGACTCTTGTAATCACAATGCTCCAAGTCCCCTGTAATCAGAGTGATCCATGACCCCTGTCATTACAATAATCCATGAACATTTTCAGCCCAATGCTCCATGACCCTTGTCATCACAATGATTCATGCCCTTGTCATCCCAATGCTCCATGACCCCTGTAATCACAATGCTCCGTGATGCTTTTCATCACAGTGCTCCATGACACATGTCATCACAATGCTCCATGCGTTTGTCAGGATAATGCTACATTACCTTGTCATCACAATGCTTCACGACCTTGTCATGAAAATTTTCAATGGCCCTTGTCATCATAATGCTCCAAGCCCTAGTCATCACAATGCTCCATTATATTTGTCATCACAATCCTCCATTACATTTGGCATCACAATGCACCATGCCATTGTCATCGCAATGGACCATGACATATGTCATCACAATGCTCCCTGACACCTGTCTTCACAATACTCCATGACCTTCTCATCACAATGATCCATGCCCTTGTCCTCACAATGCTCCATGACACATTTCATCACAATGCTCCATGAACCCAGTCATCACAATGCTTCATAACGATTGTCATCACAATTGTCCCTGCCAGGGTCATCACAAGGCTCTGTGACCTTTGTAACCACAATGCTCCATGAACTTTTCATCACAATTCTCTTTGACCCTTGTCATCACAATGCTCTATGTCTTTGTGAGAATAATGCTCCATGACCATTGTCATCACAATGTGCCACACACATTTCATCACAACGGTCCAAAACCTTGTCATTGCAATGCTCCATAAATCTTTTAATCACAATGCTCCATGCACTTCTCATCAAAATGCTCTCTCACCAGTGATATCACAGTGTTCCATCACTAGTCATCACAATACACCCACACCCCTCTTATCACAATGATCCATGACCCTGTCATCACACTGCAACATCCGCTTATCATCACAAACTTCCATGACCCCTGACATCACAATGTTCCATAACCCCTGTCATCAAAATGCTCCATGACCCTTTTCATCCCAAAGCTCCAAGACCCCTGACATCACAATGTTCTATAACCCCTGCCATAAAAATGTTCCATTACACTTTTCATCAATTTGCTGCATGACACGGTCATCAAAATGCTCCCTTCCCTTCTCATCACAATGCACCATGCCCTTGTCATCAAAATGCTCCATGACTTGTCATCACAAAGCTCCATGACCCTTGGCATCACAATGCTCCATGTCATTGTCATCACAATGCTCCATGAACCCTCTCATTACATTGCTCAATGCCCTTGTCATCACAAAGCTCCATGACACTTGTCATCACAATGCTCGATGCCCTTCTCATCACAATGCTCCATGCCCTTGTCATTACAATCCCGCGTGACCCATGTATCATAGTGTTCCGTACCCTTTTCATCACAATGCTCAATGCCCACTCTCATCACAATAATCCATGAAACATTTCAGACCAATTTTCCATGCCATTCTCATCACAATGCTCCATTACTTCTGTCATAACAATGCACCATGACTCCTGCCATCACAATGTCCCACGGCCTAGTAATCACACGGCTCCATGACACTTGTCATCACAATGCTGAAGGCCCCTGTAATCACAATGCTCCATGCCCTTGTCATCACAAAGCTCCATGATGCATGTCATCAGAATGTTCCATGGCCTTCTCATCACAATGCTCCATGACCTTGTCATCACAATGCTCCAGGACCCCTGTAAACACAATGCTCCATGCCCCTTTTCATCTCAATGCTCCATGAACCCTGTCATCACAATGCACCATGCCCATCATCATAGTGCTTCAGGCTATTGTCATCACAATGAAATCAATATTCTCCATGACCTCTGTCATCATAATGCTCCAAACCCTTGTGATCACAATGTTGCATAACACTTATATCACAACACCCCATGACGCTCATCATCACAATTATCCATGGCCTTCTCATCACAATGCTCCATGATCTTTGTCATCACAATGCTCAATACACTTGTCATCAAAATTCTCCCTGACTCTTGTCGTCAGTATGCTCCTTGAACCCTGTCATGACAAGGCTCCATGCCATTTTCATCACAATAATCCATGCCCTTTTCAACACAATGCTCCAAGATCCCTATAATCACAATGCTCCATGCCCTTGTCAGCACAAAACTCCATGACGCATGTCATCAGAATGCTTCATGGCCTTCTCATCACAATGCTCCATGTCATTGTCTTCACAATGCTCCATGAACACTCTCATCACATTGATCCATGCACTTGTCTTCACAAAGCTCCATGACACATGTCATCAGAATGCTCCGTGGCCTTCTCATCACAATGCTCCATGCCCTTGCCATCACAATGCTCCATTACCACTCTCATAACAATGCTCCATGACCCCTGCCATCACGATATTCCATGGCCTTGTCATCACAAGGCTCCATCACCCTTCTCATCACAATGCTCCAAGAACCCTGTAATCACAATGCTCTATGCCCCTTTTCATTTCAATGTTCCATGAACCCTGTCATCACAATGCACCATGCCCATCATCATAATGCTTCATGCTATTGTCATCACAATGAAATCAAAATGCTCCATGACCTCTGTCATAACAATGCTCAAAACCCTTGTGATCAAAATATTCCATAACACTTGTCATCACAATGCCCCATGAAGCTCGTCATCACAGTTATCCATGGTCTTCTCATCAGAATGTTCCATGACCTTTGTCATCACAATGCTCAAAACACTTGTCTTCAAAATTCTCCCTGACACTTGTTTTATGTAAGCTCCTTGAAACCTGTCATGACAAGGCTCCATGCCTTTTTCATCACAATGATCCATGCCATTTTCATCACAATGCTTCAAGACCACTGTAATCACAATGCTCCATGCCTTTGTCATCACAAAGCTCAATGACACATGTCATCAGAATGCTCCTTGGCCTTCTGCTCACAATGCTACATGCCCTTGTCATCACAATGCTCCATGCACTTGTCATCACAAAGCTCAATGACACATGTCATCAGAATGCTCCTTGGCAGTCTGCTCACATTGCTCCATGGCCTTGTCATCACAATGTGGCAAGACCCCTGTAATCACAATGCTCCATACCCTTTTTCATCAGTATGCTCCATGAGACTTGTCATCACAAAGCCTCATGTTTCTCTCATCACAATGCTCCAGGAACTTGTCATCACAATGCTTCACGACATTGTCATGAAAATTCTCAATGGCCCTTGTCATCATAATGCTCTAAGCCCTAGTCATCACAATGCTCCATTATATATTCGTCATCACAATCCTCCATTACATTTGGCATCACATAACTCCCTCCCATTGTCATCGAAATGGACCATGACATATGTCATCACAATGCTCCCTGACACCTGTCTTCACAATACTCCATGAGCTTCTCTTCACAATGCTCCATGCCATTGTCATCACCATGCACTATGTCCACTGTCATCACAATAATCTATGAAACTTGTCAGAACAATGCTCCATGCCCCGGTCATAACAATGCTCCATGTCCCTGTCATCACAATGCTCCATGCCCTTGTCATCACAATGCTCTATGATTTTTCATCACAAAGCTCCTTGACCCATGACCCATGTATCACAGTGTTCCGTGCCCTTGTCATCACAATGCATCATGCCACTCTCATCACAATACTCCATGAAATATTTCAGACCAATGTTCCATGCCCTTCTCATCGAAATGCTCCATTACCCAGGTCATAACAATGCTCCATGACCCCTGCCATCAAAATGTTACACGGCCTTGTCATCACAAGGCTCCATGAAACTTGTCATCACAATGCCCCATGACGCTAGTCATCACAATTATCCATGGACTTCTCATCACAATGTTCCATTATCTCTGTCATCACAATGCTCAAAACACTTGTCATCACAATGCTCCATGACAGTTCTCGTCAGTATGCGCATTGATCCATGTCATTACAAGGCTCCATGCCTTTTTCATCACAATAATCCATGCCATTTAATCACAATGCTCCAAGATCCCTGTAATCACAATGCTTCCTACCCTTGTCATCACAAAGCTCCATGACGCATGTCATCAGAATGCTCCATGGACTTCTCATCACCATGATTAATGCCCTTGTCATCACAATGCTCCAAGACCCCTGTAATCAAAATGCTCCATGCCCCTTTTCAACAGAATGCTCCATGAGACTTCTCATCAAAAGTCTCCATGGTCTTCTCATCACAATGCTCCAGGACTTTGTCATCACCATGCTCCATTCCCTTGTCTTCGCAATGCACCATGACCAATATCATCACAATTCTCCATGACCACTGTCATCACAACACTCCATGACACCTGACAACACAATGATCTGAGACTCTTGTCATCACAATGCTCCATTCCCTAGTCATCACAATGCTTCATGACACTTGTCATCACAATGATCCATGCCCTTGTCATCCCAATGCTCCATGACCCCTGTATTCACAATGCTCCATGACGCTTGTCATCACAGTGCTCCATGACACCTGTCATCACAATGCTCCATGCCTTTGTCAACAAAATGCTACATGACCTTGTCATTACAATGCTCTATGTGCTTTTCATCACAATACTCCATTTCCATTGTCATCACAATCCTCCATGAACCTTGGGATCACATTGCTTCATGCCCTTGTCATCAGAATGCTCCATGCTCCTTGAAATCAAAATGATCCATGACCTCTGTCATCACAATGCTCCAAACTCTTGTGATCACAATGTTCCATAACACTTGTCATCACAACGCTCCATGATGCCTGTCATCACAATACTCCATGGCCTTTTCATCACAATGCTCCATGACCTTTGTCATCACAATGCTCAATACACTTGTCATCACAATGCTCCCTGATACTTGTCGTCAGAATGCTCCTTGAACCCTGTCACGAAAAGGCTCCATGCCTTTTCATCACAATGCCCCATGCCATTTTCATCACAATGCTCCATTGCATTGTCATCAGAATACTCCAAAAGCTTGTCATCAGAATGCTCCATGACCTTTGTCATCACAGTTCTACATGCACTTGTCAGCACAATGCTCCCTGACTCTTGTCATCACAATGCTCCAAGCCATTGTCATCACAATGCTCCATTACCTTTGTCATCAGAATCCTCCATGACACTTGGCATCACAATGCTCCATGCCATTGTCATCACAATGGACCATTACATATGTCATCACAATGCTCCCTGACACCTGTCTTCACAATACTGCATGACCTGGTCATCACAATGCTCCATGCCCTTGTCATCACAATGCGCCATTCCAACTCTCATCGCAATAATTCATGAAACATATTAGACCAGTGTTCCATGCCCTTGTGATCACAATGCTCCATGCCCTTGTTGTCACAATGCTCCATGACCCCTGTCATCACAATGCTCCGTGACTCCAGTCATCACAATGCTTCATGACCTTTGTCATCACATTGGTCCATGCCCTCGTCATCAACCGTCTCTGTGACCATTTTAACCACAATGCTTCATGAACTTTTCATCTCAATGCTCTTTGACCCTTGTCATCAAAATTCTCTATGCCTTTCTCAGCACAATGCGCCATGACCCTTGTCATCACAATGCTCCAGGCGCTTGTCAGCACAATGCTCCATGACATATGTCATCACAATGCACCATGCGCTTGTCATCACAGTGTTCCACCATCTTGTCATCACAGTGCTCCATAAAGCTTGTCTTCACAATGCCCCATGCACTTCTCATCAAAATGCTCTCTCACCACTGATATCACAATGCTACATCACTATTTGTCACAATACTCCCTCACCCCTGTCATCACAATGTTCCATGACTCCTGTCATCACAATGCTACATGCACTTATCATCACAATATTCGATGACCCATGACATCACAATGTTCCATAACACCTGTCATCAAAATGCTCCATGACCCTTTTCATCAAAATGCTCCATGACCCCTGACATCACAATGTTCCATAACACCTGTCATCAAAGTGTTCCATGACACTTTTCATTAAATTGCTCCATGACCATGTCATCACAATGATCCCTGCCATTCTCATCAAAATGCACAACGCACTTGCCATCAAAATGCTCCATGACCTTTGTCGTCACAAATATCCATGACCCTTGGCATCACAATGTTCCATGTCATTGTCATCACACTGCTCCATGAACGCTCTCATCACATTGCTCCATGCACTTGTCTTCATAAAGCTCCATGACACATGTCATCAGAATGATCCATGGCCTTCTCATCACAATTCTCCATGCCCTTACAATCACAATGCTCCATTAAACCTGTCATAACAATGCTCCATGACCCCTGCCATCACGATGTTCCATGGCCTTGTCATCACAAGGCTCCATGACCCTTCTCATCACAATGTTCCAAGACCCCTGTAATCACAATGAACTATGCCCCTTTTCATCTCAATGATCCATGAACCCTGTCATCACAATGCACAATGCCCATCATCATGCTTCATGCTATTGTCATCACAATGAAATCAAAATGCTCCATGACCTCTGTCATAACAATGTTCCAAACCCTTGTGATCACAATATTCCATAACACTTGTCATCACAATGCCACATGATGCTCGTCATCACAATTATCCATGGTTTCTCATCACAATGCTCCATGACTTTTGTCATCACAATCCTCAATACACTTGTCATCAAAATGCTCCCTGACACTTGTTGTCTCTATGCTCCTTGAACCCTGTCATGACAAGCCTCCATGCATTTTTCATCACAATGATCCCTACCCTTTTCATCACAATGCTCCAAGACCCCTGTAATCACAATGCTCCATGCCCTTGTCATCACAAAGCTCAATGACACATGTCATCAGAATGCTCCTTGGCCTTCTGCTCACAATGATCCATGCCCTTGTCATCAAAATGTGCCAAGACCCCTGTAATCACAATGCTCCATGCCCTTGTCATCACAAAGCTCAATGACACATGTCATCAGATTGCTCCTTTGCCTTCTGCTCACAATGATCATTGCCCTTGTCATCCCAATGCACCATAACCCCTGTATTCACAATGCTCCCTGACGCTTGTCATCACAGTGCTCCATGACACCTGTCAACACAATGCTCCATGCCTTTGCAGCAAAATGCTACATGACCTTGTCATTACAATGCTCTATGTGATTGTCATCAAAATATTCCATTACCATTGTCATCACAATCCTCCAAGAACCTTGGGATCACATTGCTTCATTCCCTAGTCATCACAATGTTCCATGCTCCTTGAAATCAAAATGATCCATGACCTCTGTCATCACAATGCTCCAAGCCATTGTCATCACAATACTCCATTCACTTTGTCATCAGAATCCTCCATGACACTTGGCATCACAATGCTCCATGGCATTGTCATCACAATGGGCCATGACATATGTCATCACAATGCTCGATGACACCTGTCTTCACAACACTGCATGACCTGGTCATCAGAAGGCTCCATGCCCCTTTCATCACAATGCGCCATTCCCACTGTCATCGCAATAATTCATGAAACTTATTTGACCAATGTTCCATGCCCTTGTCATCACAATGCTCCATGCCCTTGTTATCACAATGATCCATGACCCCTGTCATCACAGTGCTCCGTGACGCCACTCAAAACATTGCTTCATGACCTTTGTCATCAAAATGGTCCATGTCCTCATCATCAACTGTCTCTGTGTCCTTTTTAACCACAAATCTCCATGAATTTTCATCACAATGCTCTTTGACCCTTGTCATCAAAATGCTCTATGCCTTTCTCAGCACAATGCTCCATGACCCTTGTCATCACAATGCTCCATGCGCTTGTCAGCACAATGCTCCATGACACAGATCATCACAATGCACCATGCGCTTGTCATCACAGTGCTCCACAATTTGTCATCACAATGCTCCATGCACATCTCATCAAAATGCTCTCTCACCACTCATATCACAATGCGACATCACTATTTGTCACAATACTCCCTCACCCATGTCATCAAAATGTTCCATGACTCCTGTCATCACAATGCTACATGCACTTATTATCATAATGTTCGATGACCCCTGACATCACAATGTTCCATAACACCTGTCATCAAAATGTTCCATGACACATTTCATCCAATTGCTCCATGACCATGTCATCACAATGCTCCCTGCCCTTCTCATCACAATGCACAACGCCCTTCCCATGAAAATGCTCCATGACCTTTGTCATCACAAAGATCCATGCCCCTTGGCATCACAATGCTCCATGTAATTGTCATCACAATGCTCCATGTAGGCTCTCATCACATTGCTCCATGCCCTTGTCATCACAAAGCTCCATAACACTTGTCATCAGAATGCTCCATGGCCTTCTCATCACAATGTTCCATGCCCTTGCCATCACAATGCTCCATTACCACTGTCATAAGAATGCACGATGACCCCTGCCATCACGATGTTCCATGGCCTTGTCTTCACATGGCTCCATGACCCTTCTCATCACAATGCTCCAAGAACCCTCTAATCACAGTGCTCTATGCCCTTTTTCATCTCAATGATCCATGAACCCTGTCATCACTATGCACCATGCGCAGCATCATAATGCTTCATGCTATTGTCATCACAATGAAATCAAGATGCTCCATGACCTATGTCATAACAATGCTCCAAACCCTTGAGATCACAATATTCCATAAGTCTTGTCATCACAATTTCACATGACGCTCGTCATCACAATTATCCATGGTCTTCTCATCACAATGCTCCATGACATTTGTCATCACAATGCTCAATACACTTGTCATCAAAATGCTCCCTGACACTTGTTGTCTGTATGCTCCTTGAACCCTGTCATGACAAGGCTCCATGCCTTTTTCATCACAATGATCCATGCCCTTTTCATCAAAATGCTCCAAGACCCATGTAATCACAATGCTCCATGCCCTTGTCATCACAAATCTCAATGACGCATGCCATCAGAATCCTCCTTGGTCCTCTGTTCACAATGCTCCATGCCCTTGTAATCACAATTTTCCAAGACCCCTGTAATCACAATGCTCCATGCCTCTTATCATCAGTGTGCTCCATGAGACTTGTCATCACAAGGCTCCATGGTTTTGTCATCACAATGCTCCAGGAACTTGTCATCACAATGCTTCATGACATTGTCATGAAAATTCACAATGGCCCTTGTCATCATAGTGCTCGAAGCCCTAGTCATCACAATGCTCCATTTTATTTGTCATCACAATCCTCCATTACATTTGGCATCACAATGCTCCATGTCATTGTCATCGCAATGGACCATGACATATATCATCACAATGCTCCCTGAC
Organism: Mesoplodon mirus; assembly: GCF_964341445.2. Taxonomy (NCBI): domain Eukaryota; kingdom Metazoa; phylum Chordata; class Mammalia; order Artiodactyla; family Ziphiidae; genus Mesoplodon; species Mesoplodon mirus. The sequence continues at coordinate 370,093 of NW_028295431.1, read as the reverse complement.
ACCTTTCTTCACAATACTCCATGACCTTCTCTCACAATGCTCCATGCCCTTGTCATCACAATGCACCATGCCCACTGTCATCACAATAATCTATGAAACTTGTCAGACCAATGCTCCATGCCCCTGTCATCACAATGCTCCATGCCCTTGTCATCACAATGCTCCATGACCCCTGTCATCACAATGCTCCATGACCCCAGTCATCACAATGCTTCATAACGTTTGTCATCACAATGGTCCATGCCCGCGTAATCACAAGGCTCTGTGACATTTGTAACCACAATGTTCAATGAACTTTTCATCACACATCTCTGTGACCCTTGTCATCACAATGCTCCATGTCATTGTCAGAACAATGCTCCATGACCATTGTCATCACAATGTGCCAACCGCATTTCATCACAACGGTCCACAACCTTGTCATTGCAATGCTCCATAAACCTTTTACTCACAATGCTCTATGCAATTCTCATCAACATGCTCTCTCACCAGAGATATCACAGTGTTCAATCGCTAGTCATCACAAAACTCCCTCACCCCTGTAATCACAATGTTCCATGACACAGTCATCACACTGCTACATCCCCTTATCATCACAATGTTCCATGACCCCTGACATCACAGTGTTCCATAACCCCTGTCATCAAAATGCTCCATGCCACTTTTCATCCCAAAGCTCCAAGACCCCTCACATCACAATGTTCTATAACCCCTGCCATCAAAATGTTCCATTATACTTTTCATCAAATAGCTGCATGACCCGGTCATCAGAATTATCCCTGCCCTTCTCATCATAATGAGGCATGCCCTTGTCATCAAAATGCTCCATGACTTGTCATCACAAAGCTCCATAACCATTGGCATCACAATTCTCCATGTCATTGTCATCACAATGCTCCATGAACCCTCTCATAACATTGCTCAATGCCCTTGTCATCACAAAGCTCCATGACACTTGTCATCACAATGCTCGATGCCCTTCTCATCACAGTGCTCCAGGCCCTTGTCATTACAATCCTGCATGACCCATGTATCATAGTGTTCCGTACCCTTGTCATCACAATGTTCCATGCCCACTCTCATCACAATAATCCATGAAATATTTCAGACCAATGTTCCATGTCCTTCTCATCAAAATGCTCCATTACCTCTGGCATAACAATGCACCATGACCCCTGCCATCACAATGTTCCACGGCCTAGTCATCACAAGGCTTCATGATAATTGTCATCACAATGCTGAAGGCCCCTGTAATCACAATGCTCCATGCCCTTGTCATCACAAAGCTCCATGACGCATGTCATCAGAATGTTCCATGGCCTTCTCATCACAATGTTCCATGACCTTGTCATCACAATGCTCCAAGAACCCTGTAAACACAATGCTCCATGCCCCTTTTCATCTCAATGCTCCATGAACCCTGTCATCACAATGCACCATGCCCATCATCATAGTGCTTCAGTCTATTGTCATCACAATGAAATCAATATTCTCCATGACCTCTGTCATCATAATGCTCCAAAACCTTGTGATCACAATGTTCCATAACACTTATCATCACAACACCCCATGACGCTCATCATCGCAATTATCCATGGCCTTCTCATCACAATGGTCCATGATCTTTGTCATCACAATGCTCAATACACTTGTCATCACAATGCTCCCAGACACTTGTCATCAGTATGCTCCTTGAACCCTGTCATGACAAGGCTCCATGCCTTTTTCATCACAATAATCCATGCCCTTTTCATCACAATGCTCCAAGATCACTGTAATCACAATGATCCATGCCCTTGTCATCAAAAAGCTCCATGACACATGTCATAAGAATGCTTCATGGCCTTCTCATCACAATGCTCCATGTCATTGTCATCACAATGCCCCATGAACAATCACATCACATTGCTACATGCACTTATCTTCACAAAGCTCCATGAAACATGTCATCAGAATGCTCCATGGCCTTCTCATCACAATGCTCCATGCCCTTGCCATCACAATGCTCCATTACCACTCTCATAACAATGCTCCATGACCCCTGCCATCACGATATTCCATGGCCTTGTCATCACAAGGCTCCATCACCCTTCTCATCACAATGCTCCAAGAACCCTGTAGTCACAATGCTCTATGCCCATTTTCATTTCAATGATCCATGAACCCTGTCATCACAATGCACCATGCCCTTCATCATAATGCTTCATGCTATTGTCATCACAATGAAATCAAAATGCTCCATGACCTCTGTCGTAACACTGCTCAAAACCCTTGTGATCACAATATTCCATAACACTTGGCATCACAATGACCCATGAGGCTCGTCATCACAATTAGCTATGGTCTTCTCATCACAATGTTCCATGACATTTGTCATCACAATGTTCAATACATTTGTCATCAAAATTCTCCCTGACATAGTTTTCTGTATGCTCCTTGAAACCTGTCATGACAAGGCTGCATGCCTTTTTCATCGCAATGATCCATGCCCTTTTCATCACAATGATTCAAGGCCCCTGTAATCACAATGCTCCATACCAATGTCATCACAAAGCTCAATGACACATGTCATCAGAATGCTCCTTGGCCCTCTGCTCACAATGCTCCATGCCCTTGTCATCACAATGTGGCAAGACCCCTGTAATCACAATGCTCCATGTCCCTTTTCATCAGTATGCTCCATGAGACTTGTCATCACACACCTCCATGGTTTTCTCATCACAATGCTTCACGACCTTGTCATGAAAATTCTCAATGGCCCTTGTCATCATAATGCTCCAAGCCCTAGTCATCACAATACTCCATTATATTTGTCATCACAATCCTCCATTACATTTGGTATCACAATAAACCCTGCCATTGTCATCACAATGGACCATGACATATGTCATCACAATGCTCCCTGACACCTGTCTTCACAATACTCCTTGACCTTCTCATCACAATGCCCCATGCCCTTGTCATCACAATGCACCATGTCCACTGTCATCACAATAATCTATGAATCTTATCAGACCAATGCGCCATGACCCTGTCATCACAATGCTCCATGCCCTTGTCATCCCAATGCTCCATAACCTCTGTATTCACAATGCTCTATGATGCATGTCATCACAGTGCTCCATGACACCTGTCATCACAATGCTGCATGCCTTTGTCAGCAAAATGCTACATGACCTTGTCATTACAATGCTCTATGTGCTTGTCATCACAATACACCATTACCATTGTCATCACAATCCTCCATGAAACTTGGGATCACATTGCTTCATGCCCTTGTCATCACAATGCTCCATGCTCCTTGAAATCAAAATGATCCATGACCTCTGTCATCACAATGCTCCAAGCCCTTGTGATCACAATGTTCCATAACACTTGTCATGACAACGCTCCATGATGCCTGTCATCACAATACTCCATGCCCTTTTAATCACAATGCTCCATGAACTTTGTCATCATAATTCTCAATACACTTGTCATCAAAATACTCCACAAGCTTGTCATCAGAATGTTTCATGACACTTGTCATCACAATTCTCCATGCACTTGTCAGCACAATGCTCTCTGACCCTTGTCATCACAATGCTCCAAGCCATTGTCATCAGAATGCTCCATTACCTTTGTCATCAGAATCCTCCATGACACTTGGCATCACAATGCTCCATGCCATTTTCATCACAATGGGCCATTACATATGTCATCACAATGATCCCTGACACCTGTCTTCACAATACTGCATGACGTGGACATCACAATGCTCCATGCCCTTGTTATCACAATGCTCCAAGACGCCTGTCATCACAATGCTCCGTGACTCCAGTCATCACAATGCTCCATGACCTTTGTCATCACAATGGTCCATGCCCTCATCATCAACAGTCTCTGTGACCTTTTTAACCACAATGCTCCTTGAACATTTGAGCACAATGCTCTTTGACCCTTGTCATCAAAATTCTCTATGCCTTTCTCAGCACAATTCTCCACGACCTTTGTCATCACAATGCTCCATGCGCTTGTCAGCACAATGCTCCATGACACATGTCATCACAATGCACCATGCGCTTGTCATCACAATGCTCGATAAAACTTGTCATCACAATGCTCCATGCACTTCTCATTAAAATGCTCTCTCACCACTGATATCACAATGCTACATCATTATTTGTCACAGTACTCCCTCATCCCTGTCATCACAATGTTCCATGACTCCTGTCACCACAATGCTACATGCACTTATCATCACAATGTTCTATGACCCCTGACATCACAATGTTCCATAACACCTGTCATCAAAATGCTCCATGACACTTTTCATCAAAATGCTCCAAGACCCCTGACATCACAATGTTCCATAACTCCTGTCAGCAAAATGTTCCATGACACATTTCATCCAATTGCTCCATGACCCTGTCATCACAATGCTCCCTGGCCTTCTCATCACAATGCACAACGCCCTTGCCACCAAAATGCTCCATGACCTTTGTCATCACAAAGATCCATGACCCTTGGCATCACAATGCTCCATGTCATTGTCATCACAATGCTCCATGAACGCTCTCATCACATGGCTCCATGCCCTTGTCATCACAAAGCTCCATGACACATGTGATCAGAATGCTCCATGGCATTCTCATCACAATGTTCCATGCCCTTGCCATCACAATGCTCCATTACCACTCTCATAACATTGCTCCATGACCCATGCCATCACGATATTCCATGGCCTTGTCATCACAACGCTCCATGACCCTTCTCTTCACAATGCTCCAAGAACCCTGTAATCACAATGCTCTATGCCCCTTTTCATTTCAATGATCCATGAACCCTGTCATCACAATGCACCATGCACTTCATCATAATGCTTCACGCTATTGTCATCACAGTGAAATCAAAGTGCTCCATGACCTCTGTCATAGCAATGCTACCAACCCTTGTGAATACAGTATTCCATAACACTTGTCATCACAATGCCCCATGACGCTCGTCATCACGATTATCCATGGTCTTCTCATCACAATGCAACATGACCTTTGTCAACACAATGCTCAATACACTTGTCATCAAAATGCTCCCTGACACTTGTTGTCGGTATGCTCCTTGAACACTGTCATGACAAGGCTCCATGCCTTTTTCATCACAATGATCCATGCCCTTTTCATCACAATGCTCCAAGACCCATGTAATCACAATGCTCCACGCCCTTGTCATCACAAATCTCAATGACACATGCCATGAGGATGCTCCTTGGTCTTTTCCTCAAAATGCTCCATGCTCTTGTCATCACAATTTCCAAGATCCCTGTAATCACAATGCTCCATGCCCCTTTCCATCTGTATGCTCCATGAGACTTGTCATCACAAGGCTCCATGGTTTTGTCATCACAATGCTCCAGTCCCTTGTCATCACAATGCTTCACGACCTTGTCATGAAAATTTTCAATGGCCCGTGTCATCATAATGCTCCAAGCCCTAGTCATCACAATGCTCCATTATATTTGTCATCACAATCCTCCATTACATTTGGCATCACAATGCTCCATGCCATTGTCATCGCAGTGGACCCTGACATATGTCATCACAATGCTCCCTGACACCTGTCTTCACAATACTCCATGACATTCTCATCACAATGCTCCATGCCCTTGTCATCACAATGCACCATGCCCACTGTCATCACAATAATCTATGAAACTTGTCAAAGCAATGCTCCATGCCCCTGTCATCACAATGCTCCATGCCCTTGTCATCACAATGCTCCATGACCCCACTCATCACAGTGATTCATAACGTTTGTCATCACAATGGTCCATGCCCGCATCATCAAAAGGCTCTGTGACCTTTGTAACCACAATGCTCCATGAACTTTTCATCACAATTCTCTGTGACTCTTGTCATCACAATGCTCCATGTCTTTGTGAGAACAATGCTCCATGACCATTGTCATCACAATGTGCCACACACATTTCATCACAACGGTCCACAACCTTGTCATTGCAATGCTCCATAAATCTTTTAATCACAATGCTCCATGCACTTCTCATCAAAATGCTCTCTCACCAGAGATATCACAATGTTCCATCACTAGTCATCACAATACTCCCTCATCCCTGTAATCACAAGGTTCCATGACACTGTCATCACAATGCAACATCCCCTTATCATCACAATGTTCCATGACCCCTGCCATCACAATGTTCCATAACCCCTGTCATCAAAATGCTCCATGACCCTTTCCATCCCAAAGCTACAAGTCCCCTGACATCACAATGTTCTATAACCCCTGCCATCAAAATGTTCCATTACACTTTTTATCAAATTGCTGCATGACCCGGTCATCAAAATGTTCCCTTCCGTTCTCATCACAATGCACCATGCCCTTGTCATGAAAATGCAACATGACTTGTCATCACAAATCTCCATGACCCTTGGCATCACAATGCTCCATGTCATTGTCATCGCAATGCTCCATGAACACTCTCATAACATTGCTCAATGCCCTTGTCATCAAAAAGCTCCATGACACCTGTCATCACAATGCTCGATGCCCTTCTCATCACAATGCTCCATGCCCTTGTCATTACAGTCCTGCATGACCCATGTATCACAGTGTTCCGTGCCCTTGTCATCACAATGCTCCATGCCCACTCTCATCACAATAATCCATGAAACATTTCAGACCAATGTTCCATACCCTTCTCATCACAATGCTCCATTACTCCTGTCATAACAATGCACCATGACCCCTGCCATCACAATGTTCCACGGCCTAGTCATCACAAGGTTCCATGACACTTCTCATCACAATGCTCAAGACCCCTGAAATCACAATGCTCCATGCCCTTGTCATCACAAAGCTCCATGACGCATGTCATCAGAATGATCCATGGCCTTCTCATAACAATGTTGCATGCCCTTGTCAGCACAATGCTCCAAGACCCTTGTAATCACAATGTTCCATGCCACGTTTCATCTCAATGCCCCATGAACCCTGTCATCACAATGCACAATGCCCATCATCATAATGCTTCAGGCTATTGTCATCACAATGAAATCAATATTCTGCATGTCCTCTGTCATCATAATGCTCCAAACCCTTGTGATCACAATTTTGCATAACACTTTTCATCACAACACCCCATGACGCTCATCATCACAATTATCCATGGTCTTCTCATCACAATGCTCCATGATCTTTGTCATCACAATGCTCAATACAATTGTCATCACAATGCTCCCTGACACTTGTCGTCAGTATGCTCTTTGAACACTGTCATGACAAGGCTCCATGCCTTTTTCATCAAAATGATCCATGCCCTTTTCATCACAATGCTCCAAGATCCCTGTAATCACAGTGCTCCATGCCCTTGTCATCACAAAACTCCAGGAAACATGTCATCAGAATGCTCCATGGCCATCTCATCACAATGCTCCATGCCCTAGTCATCACAATGCTCCAAGACCCCAGTAATCACAGTGCTCCATGCCCCTTTTCATCAGAATGCTCCATGAGATTTGTCATCACAAGTCTCCATGGTCTACTCATCACAATGCTCCAGGACTTTGTCATCACCATGCTCGATTTCCTTGTCATCACAATGCTCCAGGACCACTATCATCACAATACTCCATGCACATTTTCAGCCCAATGCTCCACGGCCTACTCATTACAAGGCTCCATGGCCAATATCATCACAATGCTCCATGACCACTGTCATCACAACACTCCATGAAACTTCACAACACAATGATCCGTGACTATTGTCATCACAATGATCCATTCCCTTATCATCCCAATGCTCCATGGCCCCTGTATTCACAATGGTCCGTGACGCTTGTCATCACAGTGCTCCATGACACATGTCCTCACAATGCTCCATGCCTTTGTCAGCAAAATGCTACATGACCATGTCATTACAAAGCTTTGTGCGTTTGTCATCACAATACTCCATTTCCATTGTCATCACAATCCTCCATGAACCTTGGGATCACATTGCTTCATTCCTTTGTCATCACAATGCTCCATGCTCCTTGAAATCAAAATGATCCATGACCTCTGTCATCACAATGCTCCATAACCTTGTGATCACAGTGATCCATAACATTTGTCATCACAATGCTCCATGATGCCTGTCATCACAATACTCCATGCCCTTTAAAACACAATGCTCCATGACATTTTTCATCACAATTCTCAATATACATGTCATCACAATGCTCCCTGACACTTGTCATCAGAATGTTCCTTGATTACTGTCACGAAAATGCTCCATGCCTTTTTCATCACAAAGCCCCATACCGTTTTCATCACAATGCTCCATGCCATTGTCATCAAAATACTCCACAAGCTTGTCATCAGAATGCTCCATGACCCTTGTTATCACAATTCTCCATGCACTTGTCAGCACAATGCTCCCTGACCCTTGTCATCACAATGCTCCAAGCCATTGTCATCACAATGCTCCATTACCTTTGTCATCAGAATCCTTCATGACACTTGGCATCACAATGCTCCATGCCATTGTCATCACAATGGGCCATTACATATGTCATCACAATGCTCCCTGACAACTGTCTTCACAATACTGCATGATCTGGTCAACACAATGCTCCATGCCCTTGTCATCACAATGTGCCATTCCAACTGTCATCGCAGTAATCCATGAAACTTATTAGACCAATGATCCATGCCCTTTTCGTCACAATGCTCCAAGCCCTTGTTATCAAAATGCTCCATGACCCCTGTCATCTCAATGCTCCTTGACTCCAGTCATCAAAATGCTTCATGACCTTTGTCATCACAATGGTCCATGCCTTCGTCATCAACAGTCTCTGTGACATTTTTATCCACAATGCTCCATGAACTTTTCATCACAATGCTCTTTGACACTTTTCATCACAATGCTCTATGCTTTGCTCAGCACAATGCTCCATGTCCATTGTCATCACAATATTCCAAGCCTTTGTCATCACAATGCTCCATTATATTTGTCATCAGAATCCTCCATGACACTTGTCATCACAATGCTCTTTGACACTTGTCATCAGAATCCTCCATGACACCTGGCATCACAATTATCCATGCCATTTTCATCACAATGGGGCATTACATATGTCATCACAATGCTCCCTCAAACCTGTCTTCACAATACTGCATGACCTGGTCATCACAATGTTCCATGCCCTTGTCATCACAATGCGCCCTTCCATCTTTCATCACAATAATCAATGAAACGTATTAGACCAATGCTGCATGCCATTGTCATCACAATGCTCCATGCCCTTGTTATCACAATGTTCCAAGACCCCTGTAATCAGAATGCTCCATGCCCCTTTTCATCAGTATGCTCCATGAGACTTGTCTTCACAAGGGTCCATGGTTTTCTAATCACATATCTCCAGGAACTTGTCATCACAATGCTTCAAGACCTTGTCATGAAAATTCTCAATGGCCCTTGTCATCACAATGCTCCAAGCCCTAGTCATCACAATGCTCCAATATATTTGTCATCACAATACTCGATTACATTTGGCATCTCAATGCTCCCTGCCATTGTCATCGCAATGGACCATGACATATGTCATCACAATGCTCCCTGACACCTGTCTTTACAATACTCCATGACCTTCTCATCAAAATGATCCATGCCCTTGTAATCCCAATGCTCCATGACCCCTGTATTCACAGTGCTCCGTGACCCTTGTCATCACAGTGCTCCATGACACCTGTCTTCACAATACTCCATGACCTTCTCATCACAATGCTCCATGCCCTTGTCATCACAATGCACCATGTCCACTGTCATCACAATAATCTCTGAAACTTGTCAGACCAATGCTCCATGCCCCTGTCATCGCAATGCTCCATGCCCTTGTCATCACACTGCTCCATTACCCCTGTCATTACAATGCTCCGTGAATCCAGTCATCACAATTCTTCATAACGTTTGTCAACACAACAGTCCATCCTCGCATCCTCAAAAGGCTCTGTGTCTTTTGTAACCTCAATGCTCCATGAAATTTTCATCACAATGCTCCATGACCCTTGTCATCACAATGCTCCATGCCTTTGTCAGAACAATACTCCATGACCCTTGTCATCACAATGTGCCACACGCTTTTCATCACAATGATCCACAACCTTGTCATCACTATCCGCCATAAACCTTGTAATCACAATGCTGCATGCACTTCTCATCCAAATGCTCTCTCACATGAGATGTCACAATGTTCTGTCACTAGTTATAACAATCCTCCCTCACCCCTGTAATCACAATGTACCATGACCCCTGTCATCAGAATGCTACATCCCCTTATCAGCACAATGTTCCATAACCCCTGACATCACAATCTTCCATAAGCCTGTCATCAAAATGCTCCATGACCAATTTCATCCCAAAGCTCCATGACACCTGGCATCAAAATGTTCTATAACCCCTGTCATCAAAATGTTCCATTACACTTTTCATCAAATTGCTGCATGACCCTGTCATCAAAATGCTCCCTGCCCTTCTCATCACAATGCACCACACCCTTGTCATCAAAATGTTCTATGACATTTGACATCACAAAGCTCCATGACCCTTGGCATCACAATGCTCCATGTCATTGTCATCACAGTGCTCCATAAACCCTCTCATCACATTGCTCCATGCCCTTGTCATAACAAAGCTCCATGACCCATGTATCACAGTGTTCTGTGCCCTTGTCCTCACAATGCTCCATGCCCACTCTCATCACAATAATCCATGAAACATTTCAGACCAATGCTCAATGCCCTTCTCATCACAATGATCCATAACCTCTGTCATAACAATGCCCCATGACCACTGCCATCACAATGTTCCATTACACTTTTCATCAAATTGCTGCATGACACGGTCATCAAAATGCTTCCTGCCCTTCTCATCACAATGCACCATGCACTTGTCATCAAAATGCTCCATGACATGTCATCACAAAGCTCCATGACACCTGTCATCACAATGCTCCATGCATTTGTCAGCAAAATTCAACATGAACTTGTCATTAGAAAGCTCTATGTGCTTGTCATTACAATGCTCCAAGAACCCTGTAATCACAATGCTCCATGCCCTTTTTCATCTCAGTGCTCCATGAACCCTGTCGTCACAATGCACCATGTCCATCATCATAATGCTTCAGGCTATTGTCATCAAAATGAAATCAAAATTCTCCATGACCTCTGTCATCATAATGCTCCAAACCCTTCTGATAACAATGTTCCATAACACTTATCATCACAACACCGCATGACGATCATCATCACAATTATCCATGGACTTCTCATCACAATGCTCCATGATCTTTGTCATCACAATGCTCAATACACTTGTCATCACAATGCTCCCTGACACTTGTCGTCAGTATGCTCCTTGAACCCTGTCATGACAAGGCTCCATGCCTTTTTCATCACAGTGATCCATGCCCTTTTCATCACAATGCACCATGATCCCTGTAATCACAATGCTCTATGCCCTTGTCATCACAAAGCTCCATGACGCATGTCATCAGAATGCTCCATGGCCTTCTCCTCACAACGCTCGATGTCATTGTCATCACAATGCTCCATGAACCCTCTCATCACATTGCTCCTTGCCCTTGACGTTACAATCCTCCATGACCCATGTATGACAGTGTTCCGTGCCCTTGTCATCACAATGCTCCATGCCCAATCTGATCACAATAATCCATGAAATATTTCAGACCAGTGCTCAATTCCCTTCTCATAACAATGCTCCATTACCTCTCTCATAACAATGCTCCATGACCATTGCCATCACAATGTTCAACCGCCTTGTCATCACAAGGCTCCATTACCCATGTCATCGCAATGATCCAAGACACGTGTAATCAAAATGCTCCATGAACTTGTCATAACAAAGCTTCATGACGCATGTCATCAGTAGGTTCCATGGATTTCTCTTCACAATGTTCCATGCCCTTGTCATCACAATGCTCCATGACCACTGTAATCACAATGCTCCTTGCCCCTTTTCATCTCAATGATCCATAAACCCTGTCATCAAAATGCACCATGCCAATCATCCTAATGTTTCATGCTCTTGTCATCACAATGAAATCAAAATGCTCCATGACCTCTGTCATAACAATGTTCCAAACCCTTGTGATCACAATATTCCATAACAGTTGTCATCACAATGCCCCATGACGCTCGTCATCACAATTATCCATGGTTTTCTCATCACAATGCTCCATGTCCTTTGTCATCACAATGCTCAATACACTTGTCATCAAAATGCTCCCTGACACTTGTTGTCTGTATGCCTCTTGAACCCAGTCATGACAAGGCTCCTTGCCTATTTCATCACAATTATCCATGCCCATTTCATCACAACCCTCCCTCACCCCAGTTATCACAATATTCCATGGCCCCTGTCATCACAATGCTACATCCCCTTATCAGCACAATGTTCCATGACCCCTGACATCACAATGTTCCATAAACCCTGTCATCAATATGCTCCATGACCCATTTCATCCCAAATCTCCATGACCCCTGGCATCACAATGCTCTATAACCGCTGTCATCAAAATGTTCCATTACACTTTTCAGCAAATTACTGCATGACCCTGTCATCAAAATGCTCCCTGCCCTTCTCATCACAATGCACCACACACTTGTCATCAAAATGCTCCATGACCTTTGCCATCACAAAACTCCATGACCCACGGCATCACAATGCTCCATGTCATTGTCATCACAATGCTCCATGAACCCTCTCATCACATTGCTCCATGCCCTTGTCATCACAAAGCTCCATGACACTTGTCATCACAATGCTCGATGCCCTTCTCATCACAATGCTCCATGCCCTTGTCATTACAATCGCCCTTGACCAATGTATCACAGTATACCCTGCCCTTGTCATCACAATAAACCATGAAATATTTCAGACCAATGCTCAATGCCCTTCTCATCACAATGCTCCATTACCTCTGTCATAACAATGCTCCATGACCCCTGCCATCACAATGTACCACGGCCTTGTCATCACAAAGCTCCATGACCCTTGTCATCACAATGCTCCAAGATCCCTGTAATCACAATGCTCCATGCCCTTGTCATCACAAAGCTCCATGACACATGTCATCAGAATGTTCCATGGCCTTGTCCTCACAGTGCTCCATGCCATTGTCATCACAATGCTCCAAGACCCCTGTAATCACAATACTCCATGCAACTTTTCATCAGAATGCTCCATGAGACTTGTCATCACAAGTCTCCATGGTCATCTCATCACAATGCTCCAGGACCATGTCATCACCACGCTCCATTCCCTTGTCATCACAATGCTCCATGACACCTGTTATCACAATGCTCCATGAATATTTTCAGCCCAGTGCTCCATGACCTTCTCATCACAATGCTCCATGACCAATATCATCACAATGATCCATGACCACTGTCATCACAACACACCATGACATATGACAACACAATGATCCGGGACTCTTGTCATCACAATGCTCCAAGACCCCTGTAATCACAATGCTCCATGACACCTGTCATCACAATACTCCATGAACATTTTCAGCCCAATATTCCATGACACTTGTCATCACAATGATCCATGCCCTTGTCATCACAAAGCTCCATGACACATGTCTTCAGAATTTTAGATGGCCTTCTCATCACAATGTTCCATGCCCTTGTCATCACAATGCTCCATGCCCTTGTCATCACAATGTGCCTAGACACCTGTAATCACAATGCTCCATGCCCCTTTTCATCAGTATGCTCCATGAGATTTGTCATCACAAGGCTCCTTGATTTTCTCAACACAATGCTCCAGGACCTTGTCATCACAATGCTTCACGACCTTGTCATGAAAATTCTCAATGGCCCTTGTCATCATAATGCTCCAATCCCTAGTCATCACAATGCTCCATTATATTTGTCATCACAATCCTCCATTACATTTGGCATCACAATACTCCCTGCCATTGTCATCGCAATGCATCATGACATAAGTCATCACAATGCTCCCTGACACCTGTCTTCACAATACTCCATGACCTTCTCTTCACAATGCTCCATGCCATTGTCATCACAATGCACTATGCCCACTGTCATCACAATAATCTATGAAACTTGTCAGCCCAATGCTCCATGCCCCTGTCATAACAATGCTCCATGTACCTGTCATCAAAATGCTCCATGCCCTTGTCATCACAATGCTCCATGACTTGTTATTACAAAGCTCCATGATCCATGACCCATGTATCACAGTGTTCCGTGCCCTTGTCATCACAATACACCATGCCACTCTCATCACAATAATCCATGAAATATTTCAGACTAATGTTCCATGCACTTCTCATCAAAATGCTCCATTACCCCTGTCATAACAATGCTCCATGACCCCTGCCATCACAATGTTCCACAGCCTTGTCATCACAACGCTCCATTACAGTTGTCATCACAATGCCCCATGACGCTCGTCATCACAATTATCCATGGTCTTCTCATCACAATGTTCCATGATCTTTGTCATCACAATGCTCAATACACTTGTCATCACAATGATCCCTGACACTTGTCGTCAGTATGCTCCTTGAACCCTGTCATGACAAGGCTGCATGCCTTTTTCATCACAATGTTTCATGCCCTTTTCATAACAATGCTCCAAGACCCCTGTAATCACAATGATCCATGCCCTTGTCATCACAAAGCTCCATGACGCATGTCATCAGAATGCTCCATGGCCTTCTCATCACCATGATCCATGCCCTTGTCATAACAATGCTCCAAGACCCCTGAAATCACAATGCTCCATGCCCCTTTTCAACAGAATGCTCCAAGAGACTTCTCATCAAATGTCTCCATGGTCGTCTCATCACAATGCTCTAGTACTTGTCATCACCATGCTCCATTCCCTTGTCATCACAATGCTCCATGACCAATATCATCACAATTCTCCATGACCAATGTCATCACAACACTCCATGACACCTGACAACACAATGATCCGGGACTCTTGTCATCACAATTCTCCAAGACACCTGTAATCACAATGCTCCATGCCCTTGCCATCACAAAGCTCCATGACACATGTCATCAGAATGCTCCATGGCCTTCTCATCACAATGCTCTATGTGCTTGCCATCACAATGCTCCATTAACCCTGTCATAACAATTCTCCATGACACCTGCCATCACGATGTTCTGTGGCCTTGTCATCACAAGGCTCCATGACCCTTCTCATCACAATGCTCCAAGACCAATGTAATCACATTGCTCCATGCCCCTTTACATCTCAATGATCCATGAACCCTGTCATCACAATGCACCATGCCCATCATCATAATGCTTCATGCTATTGTCATCACAATGAAATCAAATTGCTCCATGACCTCTGACATAACAATGCTCCAAACCCTTGTGATCACAATATACCATAACACTTGTCATCAGAGTGCCCCATGACACTCGTCATCACAATTATCCATGGTTTTCTCATCACAATGCTCCATGACCTTTCTCATCACAATGCTCAATACACTTGTCATCAAAATGCTCCTTGACACTTGTTGACTGTATGCACCTTGAACCCTGTCATGACAAGGCTCCATGCCTTTTTCATCACAATGATCCATGCCCTTTTCATCACAATGCTCCAAGACCCATTTAAACACAATGCTCCATGCCCTTGTCATCACAAAGCTCCATGACACATGCCATCAGAATGTTCCATGTCCTTCTCATCAAAATGTTCCATGCCCTTGTCATGACAGGGCTCCAAGACCCCTGTAATCACAATGGTCCATGCCCCTTTTCATCAGTATGCTCCATGAGATTTGTCCTCACAAGTCTCTATGGATTTCTCATCACAATGCTCCAGGACCTTGTCATCACAATGCTTCACGACATTGTCATGAAAATTATCAATGGCCCTTGTCATCATAATGCTCCAAGCCCTAGTCATCACAATGCTCCATTATATTTGTCATCAAAATCCTCCATTACATTTGGCATCAGAATGCTCCCTGCCATTGTCATTGCAATGGACCATGACATATGTCATCACAATGCTCCCTGACACCTGTCTTCACAATACTCCAAGACCTTCTCATCACAATGATCCATGCCCTTGTCATCACATTGCACCATGTCCAATGTCATCACAATAATCTATGAAACTTGTCAGACCAATGCTCCATGCCCCTGTCACCACAATGCTCCATGCCCTTGTCATCACAATGCTCCATGGCCACTGTCATCACAATGCTCCGTGACTCCAGTCATCACAATGCTTCATAACGTTTGTCATCACAATGGTCCATGCCCGCGTCATCACAAGGCTCTGTGACCTTTATAACCACAATGATCCATGAACTTTTCATCACAATGCTCCGTGACCCTTGTCATCAAAATGCTCCATGCGTTTGTCAGAAAAATGCTCCATGACCCTTGTCATCACAATGTGCTACACGCTTTTCATCACAACGGGCCACAAATTTGTCATGGTAATGCTCCATAAACCTTGTAATCACAATGCTCCATGCGCTTCTCATCACAATGCTCCATTACCCCTGTCATAACAATGCTCCATGACCCCTGCCATCACAATATTCCACGGCCTTGTCATCACAAGGCTCCATGACACTTGTCATCACCATGCACCAAGACCCCTGTAATCACAATGCTCCATGACCTTGTCATCACAAAGCTCCATGAAACATGCCATCAGAATGTTCCATGTCCTTCTCATCAAAATGCTCCATGCCCTTGTCATCACAGTGCTCCAAGACCCCTGTAATCACAGTGCCCCATGCCCCTTTTCATCTCAATGCTCCATGAACCCTGTCATCACAATGCACCATGCCCATCATCATAATGCTTCTGGCTATTGTCAGCACAATGAAATCAAAATTCTCCATGACCTCTGTCATCACAATACTCCATGAATATTTTCAGCCCAATGCTCCATGACCCTTGTCATCTCAATGATCCATGCCCTTGTCATCGCAATGCTCCATGACCCCTGTATTCAAAAAACTCCGTGACGCTTGTCATCACAGTGCTCCATGACACATATCATCACAATGCTCCATGACTTTGTCAGCAAAATGCTACATGACCTTGTCATTACAATGCTCTATGCACTTGTCATCACAATACTCCATTTCCATTGTCATCAAAATCCTCCATTAACCTTGGGATCACATTGCTTCATGCCATTGTAATTACAATGTTCCCTGCTCCTTGAAATCAAATTGATCCGTGACTTCTGTCATCACAATGCTCCAAACATTTGTGATCAAAATGTTCCATAATACTTGTCACCACAACGCTCCATGATGCCTATCATCACAATACTCCATGCACTTTTCATCACAATGCTCCATGACCTTTGTCATCACAATTCTCAATACACTTGTCATCACAATGCTCCCTGATACTTGTCATCAGAATGCTCCTTGAAACCTGTCACGAAAAGGCTCCATGCCTTTTTCATCACAAGGCCCCATGCCGTTTTCATCACAATGCTCCACGCCACTGTCATCAAAATACTCCACAACTTGTCATGAGAATGCTCCATGACCCTTGGCATCACAATTCTCCATGCACTTGTCAGCACATTGCTCCCTGACATTTGTGATAACAATGCTCCAAGCCATTGCCATCACAATGCTCTATTACTTTATCATCAGAATTCTCCATGACATTTGGTATCACAATGCTCCATGCCATTGTCATCACAATGGGCCATTACATATGTCATCACAATGCTCCCTGACACCTGTCTTCACAATACTGCATGACCTGGTCATCACAATGCTCCATGCCCTTTTCATCTCAATGCGCAATTCCAACTGTCATCACAATAATCCATGAAACTTATTATACCAATGCTCAATGCTCTTGTCATCACAATGCTCCATGCCCTTGTTATCACAATGCTCCATGACCCCTGTCATCACAATGTTCCGTGACTCCAGTTATCACAATGCTTCATGACCTTTGTCACCACAATGGTCCATGCCCTCGTCATCAAGAGTCTCTGTGTTCTTTTTAACCAAAATGCTACATGAATTTTTCATCAAAATGCTCTTTGACCCTTGTCATCACAATGCTCTGTGCACTTCTCATCAAAATGCTC
The DNA here is from genome assembly GCF_964341445.2 of Mesoplodon mirus. Taxonomy (NCBI): domain Eukaryota; kingdom Metazoa; phylum Chordata; class Mammalia; order Artiodactyla; family Ziphiidae; genus Mesoplodon; species Mesoplodon mirus. Next base: position 351,951 of record NW_028295431.1, on the reverse strand, counting down.
TGTCACCACTGATATCACAATGTTTCATCAGTATTCGTCACAATATTCCCTCACCCCTGTCATCAAAATGTGCCATGACTCCTATCATCACAATGCTACATGCACTTATCATCACAATGTTCGATGACCCCTGGCATCACAATGTTCCATAACCACATCATCAAATTGTTCCATGACCCTTTTCATCAAATTGCTCCATGACCCTGTCATCACAATGCTCCATGTCATTGTCATCACAGTGCTCTATGAAGGTTCTCATTACATTGCTCCATGTCCTTGTCTTCACAAACCTCCATGACACATGTTATCAGAATGCTGCATGGACTTCTCATCACAATGCTCCATGTCCTTGCCATCACAATGCTCCATTACCCCTGTCATAACAATGCTCCATGAACCCTGATATCACGATGTTCCATGGCCTTGTTATCACAAGGCTCCATGACCCTTCTCATCACAGTGCACCAAGACCCCTGTAATCAAAATTCTCCATGCCCGTTTTCATCTCAATGATCCTTGAACCCTGTCATCACAATGAACCATGCCCATCATCATAATGCTTCATGCTATTGTCATCATAATGAAATCAAAATGCTCCATGACCTCTGGCATAACAATGCTCCAAACCCTTGTGATCACAATATTCCATAATACTTGTCATCACAATGCCCCATGAAACTCGTCATCACAATTATCCATGGTCTTCTCATCACAATGCTCCATGACCTTTGTCAGCACAATGATCAATACACTTGTCATCAAAATGCTCCCTGACACTTGTTGTGTGTATACTCCTTGAATCCTTTCATGACAAGGCTCCATGCATTTTTCATCACAATGATCCATGCACTTTTCATCAATATGCTCCATGACCCCTGACATAACAGTGTTCCATAACCCCTGTCATCAAAATGTTTCATGACCCTTTTCAACAAATTGCTCTATGACCCTGTCATCACAATGCTCCCTGCACTTCTCATCACAATGCACAACGCACTTGTCATCAAAATGCTCCATGACCTTTGACATCACAAAGATCCATGACACTTGGCATCACAGTGCTCCATGTCATTGTCATCACAATGCTCCATGAACACTCTCATCACATTGCTCCATGCCCTTGTCATCACAAAGCTCCATGACACATGTCATCAGAATGCTCCATGGCCTTCTCAGCACAATGCTCTATGCGCTTGCCATCACAATGCTCCATTACACCTGTCATAACAATGCTCCATGACACCTGCCATCACGATGTTCCGTGGCCTTGTCATCACAAGGCTCCATGACCCTTCTCATCACAATGCTCCAAGACCCCTGTAATCACAATGCTCTATGCCCTTTTTCATCTCAATGATCCATGAACCCTGTCATCACAATGCACCATGCCCATCATCATAATGCTTCAAGCTATTGTCATCACAATGAAATCAAAATGCTCCATGACCTCTGACATAACAATGCTGCAAAACCTTGTGATCACAATATTCCATAACACTTGTCATCACAGTGCCCCATGACACTCATCATCACAATTATCCATGGTCTTCTCATCACAATTCTCCATGACCTTTGTCATCACAATGCTCAATACACTTGTCATCAAAATGCTCCCTGACACTTGTTGTCTGTATGCTCCTTGAACCCTGTCATGACAAGGCTCCATGCCTTTTTCATCACAATGATCCATGCCCTTTTCCTCACAATGCTCCAAGACCCCTTTAAACACAATGCTCCATGCCCTTGTCATCACAAAGCTCAATGAAACATGTCTTCAGAATGCTCCTTGGCCTTCTCCTCACAATGCTCCATGCCCATGTCATCACAAAGTTCCAACACCCCTGTAATCACAATGGTCCATGCCCCTTTTCATCACTATGCTCCATGAGATTTGTCATCACAAGTCTCTATGGATTTCTCATCACAATGCTCCAGGACCTTGTCATCACAATGCTGCACGACCATGTTCTGAAAATTCTCAATGGCCCTTGTCTTCATAATGCTCCAAGCCCTAGTCAACACAATGCTCCATTATATTTGTCATCAAAATCCTCCATTACCTTTGGCATTACAATGCTCCCTGCCTTTGTCATTAAAATGGAATATGACGTATGTCATCATAATGCTCCCTGACACCTGTCTTCACAATACTCCATGACCTTCTCATCACAATGATCCATGCCCTTGTCATCAAAATGCACCATGTCCACTCTCATCACAATAATCTATGAAATTTGTGAGAACAATGCTCCATGCCCCTGTCACAACAACGCTCCATTCCCTTGTCATCACAATGCTCCATGACCACTGTCATCACAATGCTCCATGCGCTTGTCAGCACAATGCTCCATGACACAGATCATCACAATGCACCATGCGCTTGTCATCACAGTGCTCCACAATTTGTCATCACAATGCTCCATGCACATCTCATCAAAATGCTCTCTCACCACTCATATCACAATGCGACATCACTATTTGTCACAATACTCCCTCACCCATGTCATCAAAATGTTCCATGACTCCTGTCATCACAATGCTACATGCACTTATTATCATAATGTTCGATGACCCCTGACATCACAATGTTCCATAACACCTGTCATCAAAATGTTCCATGACACATTTCATCCAATTGCTCCATGACCATGTCATCACAATGCTCCCTGCCCTTCTCATCACAATGCACAACGCCCTTCCCATGAAAATGCTCCATGACCTTTGTCATCACAAAGATCCATGCCCCTTGGCATCACAATGCTCCATGTAATTGTCATCACAATGCTCCATGTAGGCTCTCATCACATTGCTCCATGCCCTTGTCATCACAAAGCTCCATAACACTTGTCATCAGAATGCTCCATGGCCTTCTCATCACAATGTTCCATGCCCTTGCCATCACAATGCTCCATTACCACTGTCATAAGAATGCACGATGACCCCTGCCATCACGATGTTCCATGGCCTTGTCTTCACATGGCTCCATGACCCTTCTCATCACAATGCTCCAAGAACCCTCTAATCACAGTGCTCTATGCCCTTTTTCATCTCAATGATCCATGAACCCTGTCATCACTATGCACCATGCGCAGCATCATAATGCTTCATGCTATTGTCATCACAATGAAATCAAGATGCTCCATGACCTATGTCATAACAATGCTCCAAACCCTTGAGATCACAATATTCCATAAGTCTTGTCATCACAATTTCACATGACGCTCGTCATCACAATTATCCATGGTCTTCTCATCACAATGCTCCATGACATTTGTCATCACAATGCTCAATACACTTGTCATCAAAATGCTCCCTGACACTTGTTGTCTGTATGCTCCTTGAACCCTGTCATGACAAGGCTCCATGCCTTTTTCATCACAATGATCCATGCCCTTTTCATCAAAATGCTCCAAGACCCATGTAATCACAATGCTCCATGCCCTTGTCATCACAAATCTCAATGACGCATGCCATCAGAATCCTCCTTGGTCCTCTGTTCACAATGCTCCATGCCCTTGTAATCACAATTTTCCAAGACCCCTGTAATCACAATGCTCCATGCCTCTTATCATCAGTGTGCTCCATGAGACTTGTCATCACAAGGCTCCATGGTTTTGTCATCACAATGCTCCAGGAACTTGTCATCACAATGCTTCATGACATTGTCATGAAAATTCACAATGGCCCTTGTCATCATAGTGCTCGAAGCCCTAGTCATCACAATGCTCCATTTTATTTGTCATCACAATCCTCCATTACATTTGGCATCACAATGCTCCATGTCATTGTCATCGCAATGGACCATGACATATATCATCACAATGCTCCCTGACACCTTTCTTCACAATACTCCATGACCTTCTCTCACAATGCTCCATGCCCTTGTCATCACAATGCACCATGCCCACTGTCATCACAATAATCTATGAAACTTGTCAGACCAATGCTCCATGCCCCTGTCATCACAATGCTCCATGCCCTTGTCATCACAATGCTCCATGACCCCTGTCATCACAATGCTCCATGACCCCAGTCATCACAATGCTTCATAACGTTTGTCATCACAATGGTCCATGCCCGCGTAATCACAAGGCTCTGTGACATTTGTAACCACAATGTTCAATGAACTTTTCATCACACATCTCTGTGACCCTTGTCATCACAATGCTCCATGTCATTGTCAGAACAATGCTCCATGACCATTGTCATCACAATGTGCCAACCGCATTTCATCACAACGGTCCACAACCTTGTCATTGCAATGCTCCATAAACCTTTTACTCACAATGCTCTATGCAATTCTCATCAACATGCTCTCTCACCAGAGATATCACAGTGTTCAATCGCTAGTCATCACAAAACTCCCTCACCCCTGTAATCACAATGTTCCATGACACAGTCATCACACTGCTACATCCCCTTATCATCACAATGTTCCATGACCCCTGACATCACAGTGTTCCATAACCCCTGTCATCAAAATGCTCCATGCCACTTTTCATCCCAAAGCTCCAAGACCCCTCACATCACAATGTTCTATAACCCCTGCCATCAAAATGTTCCATTATACTTTTCATCAAATAGCTGCATGACCCGGTCATCAGAATTATCCCTGCCCTTCTCATCATAATGAGGCATGCCCTTGTCATCAAAATGCTCCATGACTTGTCATCACAAAGCTCCATAACCATTGGCATCACAATTCTCCATGTCATTGTCATCACAATGCTCCATGAACCCTCTCATAACATTGCTCAATGCCCTTGTCATCACAAAGCTCCATGACACTTGTCATCACAATGCTCGATGCCCTTCTCATCACAGTGCTCCAGGCCCTTGTCATTACAATCCTGCATGACCCATGTATCATAGTGTTCCGTACCCTTGTCATCACAATGTTCCATGCCCACTCTCATCACAATAATCCATGAAATATTTCAGACCAATGTTCCATGTCCTTCTCATCAAAATGCTCCATTACCTCTGGCATAACAATGCACCATGACCCCTGCCATCACAATGTTCCACGGCCTAGTCATCACAAGGCTTCATGATAATTGTCATCACAATGCTGAAGGCCCCTGTAATCACAATGCTCCATGCCCTTGTCATCACAAAGCTCCATGACGCATGTCATCAGAATGTTCCATGGCCTTCTCATCACAATGTTCCATGACCTTGTCATCACAATGCTCCAAGAACCCTGTAAACACAATGCTCCATGCCCCTTTTCATCTCAATGCTCCATGAACCCTGTCATCACAATGCACCATGCCCATCATCATAGTGCTTCAGTCTATTGTCATCACAATGAAATCAATATTCTCCATGACCTCTGTCATCATAATGCTCCAAAACCTTGTGATCACAATGTTCCATAACACTTATCATCACAACACCCCATGACGCTCATCATCGCAATTATCCATGGCCTTCTCATCACAATGGTCCATGATCTTTGTCATCACAATGCTCAATACACTTGTCATCACAATGCTCCCAGACACTTGTCATCAGTATGCTCCTTGAACCCTGTCATGACAAGGCTCCATGCCTTTTTCATCACAATAATCCATGCCCTTTTCATCACAATGCTCCAAGATCACTGTAATCACAATGATCCATGCCCTTGTCATCAAAAAGCTCCATGACACATGTCATAAGAATGCTTCATGGCCTTCTCATCACAATGCTCCATGTCATTGTCATCACAATGCCCCATGAACAATCACATCACATTGCTACATGCACTTATCTTCACAAAGCTCCATGAAACATGTCATCAGAATGCTCCATGGCCTTCTCATCACAATGCTCCATGCCCTTGCCATCACAATGCTCCATTACCACTCTCATAACAATGCTCCATGACCCCTGCCATCACGATATTCCATGGCCTTGTCATCACAAGGCTCCATCACCCTTCTCATCACAATGCTCCAAGAACCCTGTAGTCACAATGCTCTATGCCCATTTTCATTTCAATGATCCATGAACCCTGTCATCACAATGCACCATGCCCTTCATCATAATGCTTCATGCTATTGTCATCACAATGAAATCAAAATGCTCCATGACCTCTGTCGTAACACTGCTCAAAACCCTTGTGATCACAATATTCCATAACACTTGGCATCACAATGACCCATGAGGCTCGTCATCACAATTAGCTATGGTCTTCTCATCACAATGTTCCATGACATTTGTCATCACAATGTTCAATACATTTGTCATCAAAATTCTCCCTGACATAGTTTTCTGTATGCTCCTTGAAACCTGTCATGACAAGGCTGCATGCCTTTTTCATCGCAATGATCCATGCCCTTTTCATCACAATGATTCAAGGCCCCTGTAATCACAATGCTCCATACCAATGTCATCACAAAGCTCAATGACACATGTCATCAGAATGCTCCTTGGCCCTCTGCTCACAATGCTCCATGCCCTTGTCATCACAATGTGGCAAGACCCCTGTAATCACAATGCTCCATGTCCCTTTTCATCAGTATGCTCCATGAGACTTGTCATCACACACCTCCATGGTTTTCTCATCACAATGCTTCACGACCTTGTCATGAAAATTCTCAATGGCCCTTGTCATCATAATGCTCCAAGCCCTAGTCATCACAATACTCCATTATATTTGTCATCACAATCCTCCATTACATTTGGTATCACAATAAACCCTGCCATTGTCATCACAATGGACCATGACATATGTCATCACAATGCTCCCTGACACCTGTCTTCACAATACTCCTTGACCTTCTCATCACAATGCCCCATGCCCTTGTCATCACAATGCACCATGTCCACTGTCATCACAATAATCTATGAATCTTATCAGACCAATGCGCCATGACCCTGTCATCACAATGCTCCATGCCCTTGTCATCCCAATGCTCCATAACCTCTGTATTCACAATGCTCTATGATGCATGTCATCACAGTGCTCCATGACACCTGTCATCACAATGCTGCATGCCTTTGTCAGCAAAATGCTACATGACCTTGTCATTACAATGCTCTATGTGCTTGTCATCACAATACACCATTACCATTGTCATCACAATCCTCCATGAAACTTGGGATCACATTGCTTCATGCCCTTGTCATCACAATGCTCCATGCTCCTTGAAATCAAAATGATCCATGACCTCTGTCATCACAATGCTCCAAGCCCTTGTGATCACAATGTTCCATAACACTTGTCATGACAACGCTCCATGATGCCTGTCATCACAATACTCCATGCCCTTTTAATCACAATGCTCCATGAACTTTGTCATCATAATTCTCAATACACTTGTCATCAAAATACTCCACAAGCTTGTCATCAGAATGTTTCATGACACTTGTCATCACAATTCTCCATGCACTTGTCAGCACAATGCTCTCTGACCCTTGTCATCACAATGCTCCAAGCCATTGTCATCAGAATGCTCCATTACCTTTGTCATCAGAATCCTCCATGACACTTGGCATCACAATGCTCCATGCCATTTTCATCACAATGGGCCATTACATATGTCATCACAATGATCCCTGACACCTGTCTTCACAATACTGCATGACGTGGACATCACAATGCTCCATGCCCTTGTTATCACAATGCTCCAAGACGCCTGTCATCACAATGCTCCGTGACTCCAGTCATCACAATGCTCCATGACCTTTGTCATCACAATGGTCCATGCCCTCATCATCAACAGTCTCTGTGACCTTTTTAACCACAATGCTCCTTGAACATTTGAGCACAATGCTCTTTGACCCTTGTCATCAAAATTCTCTATGCCTTTCTCAGCACAATTCTCCACGACCTTTGTCATCACAATGCTCCATGCGCTTGTCAGCACAATGCTCCATGACACATGTCATCACAATGCACCATGCGCTTGTCATCACAATGCTCGATAAAACTTGTCATCACAATGCTCCATGCACTTCTCATTAAAATGCTCTCTCACCACTGATATCACAATGCTACATCATTATTTGTCACAGTACTCCCTCATCCCTGTCATCACAATGTTCCATGACTCCTGTCACCACAATGCTACATGCACTTATCATCACAATGTTCTATGACCCCTGACATCACAATGTTCCATAACACCTGTCATCAAAATGCTCCATGACACTTTTCATCAAAATGCTCCAAGACCCCTGACATCACAATGTTCCATAACTCCTGTCAGCAAAATGTTCCATGACACATTTCATCCAATTGCTCCATGACCCTGTCATCACAATGCTCCCTGGCCTTCTCATCACAATGCACAACGCCCTTGCCACCAAAATGCTCCATGACCTTTGTCATCACAAAGATCCATGACCCTTGGCATCACAATGCTCCATGTCATTGTCATCACAATGCTCCATGAACGCTCTCATCACATGGCTCCATGCCCTTGTCATCACAAAGCTCCATGACACATGTGATCAGAATGCTCCATGGCATTCTCATCACAATGTTCCATGCCCTTGCCATCACAATGCTCCATTACCACTCTCATAACATTGCTCCATGACCCATGCCATCACGATATTCCATGGCCTTGTCATCACAACGCTCCATGACCCTTCTCTTCACAATGCTCCAAGAACCCTGTAATCACAATGCTCTATGCCCCTTTTCATTTCAATGATCCATGAACCCTGTCATCACAATGCACCATGCACTTCATCATAATGCTTCACGCTATTGTCATCACAGTGAAATCAAAGTGCTCCATGACCTCTGTCATAGCAATGCTACCAACCCTTGTGAATACAGTATTCCATAACACTTGTCATCACAATGCCCCATGACGCTCGTCATCACGATTATCCATGGTCTTCTCATCACAATGCAACATGACCTTTGTCAACACAATGCTCAATACACTTGTCATCAAAATGCTCCCTGACACTTGTTGTCGGTATGCTCCTTGAACACTGTCATGACAAGGCTCCATGCCTTTTTCATCACAATGATCCATGCCCTTTTCATCACAATGCTCCAAGACCCATGTAATCACAATGCTCCACGCCCTTGTCATCACAAATCTCAATGACACATGCCATGAGGATGCTCCTTGGTCTTTTCCTCAAAATGCTCCATGCTCTTGTCATCACAATTTCCAAGATCCCTGTAATCACAATGCTCCATGCCCCTTTCCATCTGTATGCTCCATGAGACTTGTCATCACAAGGCTCCATGGTTTTGTCATCACAATGCTCCAGTACCTTGTCATCACAATGCTTCACGACCTTGTCATGAAAATTTTCAATGGCCCGTGTCATCATAATGCTCCAAGCCCTAGTCATCACAATGCTCCATTATATTTGTCATCACAATCCTCCATTACATTTGGCATCACAATGCTCCATGCCATTGTCATCGCAGTGGACCCTGACATATGTCATCACAATGCTCCCTGACACCTGTCTTCACAATACTCCATGACATTCTCATCACAATGCTCCATGCCCTTGTCATCACAATGCACCATGCCCACTGTCATCACAATAATCTATGAAACTTGTCAAAGCAATGCTCCATGCCCCTGTCATCACAATGCTCCATGCCCTTGTCATCACAATGCTCCATGACCCCACTCATCACAGTGATTCATAACGTTTGTCATCACAATGGTCCATGCCCGCATCATCAAAAGGCTCTGTGACCTTTGTAACCACAATGCTCCATGAACTTTTCATCACAATTCTCTGTGACTCTTGTCATCACAATGCTCCATGTCTTTGTGAGAACAATGCTCCATGACCATTGTCATCACAATGTGCCACACACATTTCATCACAACGGTCCACAACCTTGTCATTGCAATGCTCCATAAATCTTTTAATCACAATGCTCCATGCACTTCTCATCAAAATGCTCTCTCACCAGAGATATCACAATGTTCCATCACTAGTCATCACAATACTCCCTCATCCCTGTAATCACAAGGTTCCATGACACTGTCATCACAATGCAACATCCCCTTATCATCACAATGTTCCATGACCCCTGCCATCACAATGTTCCATAACCCCTGTCATCAAAATGCTCCATGACCCTTTCCATCCCAAAGCTACAAGTCCCCTGACATCACAATGTTCTATAACCCCTGCCATCAAAATGTTCCATTACACTTTTTATCAAATTGCTGCATGACCCGGTCATCAAAATGTTCCCTTCCGTTCTCATCACAATGCACCATGCCCTTGTCATGAAAATGCAACATGACTTGTCATCACAAATCTCCATGACCCTTGGCATCACAATGCTCCATGTCATTGTCATCGCAATGCTCCATGAACACTCTCATAACATTGCTCAATGCCCTTGTCATCAAAAAGCTCCATGACACCTGTCATCACAATGCTCGATGCCCTTCTCATCACAATGCTCCATGCCCTTGTCATTACAGTCCTGCATGACCCATGTATCACAGTGTTCCGTGCCCTTGTCATCACAATGCTCCATGCCCACTCTCATCACAATAATCCATGAAACATTTCAGACCAATGTTCCATACCCTTCTCATCACAATGCTCCATTACTCCTGTCATAACAATGCACCATGACCCCTGCCATCACAATGTTCCATGGCCTAGTCATCACAAGGTTCCATGACACTTCTCATCACAATGCTCAAGACCCCTGAAATCACAATGCTCCATGCCCTTGTCATCACAAAGCTCCATGACGCATGTCATCAGAATGATCCATGGCCTTCTCATAACAATGTTGCATGCCCTTGTCAGCACAATGCTCCAAGACCCTTGTAATCACAATGTTCCATGCCACGTTTCATCTCAATGCCCCATGAACCCTGTCATCACAATGCACAATGCCCATCATCATAATGCTTCAGGCTATTGTCATCACAATGAAATCAATATTCTGCATGTCCTCTGTCATCATAATGCTCCAAACCCTTGTGATCACAATTTTGCATAACACTTTTCATCACAACACCCCATGACGCTCATCATCACAATTATCCATGGTCTTCTCATCACAATGCTCCATGATCTTTGTCATCACAATGCTCAATACAATTGTCATCACAATGCTCCCTGACACTTGTCGTCAGTATGCTCTTTGAACACTGTCATGACAAGGCTCCATGCCTTTTTCATCAAAATGATCCATGCCCTTTTCATCACAATGCTCCAAGATCCCTGTAATCACAGTGCTCCATGCCCTTGTCATCACAAAACTCCAGGAAACATGTCATCAGAATGCTCCATGGCCATCTCATCACAATGCTCCATGCCCTAGTCATCACAATGCTCCAAGACCCCAGTAATCACAGTGCTCCATGCCCCTTTTCATCAGAATGCTCCATGAGATTTGTCATCACAAGTCTCCATGGTCTACTCATCACAATGCTCCAGGACTTTGTCATCACCATGCTCGATTTCCTTGTCATCACAATGCTCCAGGACCACTATCATCACAATACTCCATGCACATTTTCAGCCCAATGCTCCACGGCCTACTCATTACAAGGCTCCATGGCCAATATCATCACAATGCTCCATGACCACTGTCATCACAACACTCCATGAAACTTCACAACACAATGATCCGTGACTATTGTCATCACAATGATCCATTCCCTTATCATCCCAATGCTCCATGGCCCCTGTATTCACAATGGTCCGTGACGCTTGTCATCACAGTGCTCCATGACACATGTCCTCACAATGCTCCATGCCTTTGTCAGCAAAATGCTACATGACCATGTCATTACAAAGCTTTGTGCGTTTGTCATCACAATACTCCATTTCCATTGTCATCACAATCCTCCATGAACCTTGGGATCACATTGCTTCATTCCTTTGTCATCACAATGCTCCATGCTCCTTGAAATCAAAATGATCCATGACCTCTGTCATCACAATGCTCCATAACCTTGTGATCACAGTGATCCATAACATTTGTCATCACAATGCTCCATGATGCCTGTCATCACAATACTCCATGCCCTTTAAAACACAATGCTCCATGACATTTTTCATCACAATTCTCAATATACATGTCATCACAATGCTCCCTGACACTTGTCATCAGAATGTTCCTTGATTACTGTCACGAAAATGCTCCATGCCTTTTTCATCACAAAGCCCCATACCGTTTTCATCACAATGCTCCATGCCATTGTCATCAAAATACTCCACAAGCTTGTCATCAGAATGCTCCATGACCCTTGTTATCACAATTCTCCATGCACTTGTCAGCACAATGCTCCCTGACCCTTGTCATCACAATGCTCCAAGCCATTGTCATCACAATGCTCCATTACCTTTGTCATCAGAATCCTTCATGACACTTGGCATCACAATGCTCCATGCCATTGTCATCACAATGGGCCATTACATATGTCATCACAATGCTCCCTGACAACTGTCTTCACAATACTGCATGATCTGGTCAACACAATGCTCCATGCCCTTGTCATCACAATGTGCCATTCCAACTGTCATCGCAGTAATCCATGAAACTTATTAGACCAATGATCCATGCCCTTTTCGTCACAATGCTCCAAGCCCTTGTTATCAAAATGCTCCATGACCCCTGTCATCTCAATGCTCCTTGACTCCAGTCATCAAAATGCTTCATGACCTTTGTCATCACAATGGTCCATGCCTTCGTCATCAACAGTCTCTGTGACATTTTTATCCACAATGCTCCATGAACTTTTCATCACAATGCTCTTTGACACTTTTCATCACAATGCTCTATGCTTTGCTCAGCACAATGCTCCATGTCCATTGTCATCACAATATTCCAAGCCTTTGTCATCACAATGCTCCATTATATTTGTCATCAGAATCCTCCATGACACTTGTCATCACAATGCTCTTTGACACTTGTCATCAGAATCCTCCATGACACCTGGCATCACAATTATCCATGCCATTTTCATCACAATGGGGCATTACATATGTCATCACAATGCTCCCTCAAACCTGTCTTCACAATACTGCATGACCTGGTCATCACAATGTTCCATGCCCTTGTCATCACAATGCGCCCTTCCATCTTTCATCACAATAATCAATGAAACGTATTAGACCAATGCTGCATGCCATTGTCATCACAATGCTCCATGCCCTTGTTATCACAATGTTCCAAGACCCCTGTAATCAGAATGCTCCATGCCCCTTTTCATCAGTATGCTCCATGAGACTTGTCTTCACAAGGGTCCATGGTTTTCTAATCACATATCTCCAGGAACTTGTCATCACAATGCTTCAAGACCTTGTCATGAAAATTCTCAATGGCCCTTGTCATCACAATGCTCCAAGCCCTAGTCATCACAATGCTCCAATATATTTGTCATCACAATACTCGATTACATTTGGCATCTCAATGCTCCCTGCCATTGTCATCGCAATGGACCATGACATATGTCATCACAATGCTCCCTGACACCTGTCTTTACAATACTCCATGACCTTCTCATCAAAATGATCCATGCCCTTGTAATCCCAATGCTCCATGACCCCTGTATTCACAGTGCTCCGTGACCCTTGTCATCACAGTGCTCCATGACACCTGTCTTCACAATACTCCATGACCTTCTCATCACAATGCTCCATGCCCTTGTCATCACAATGCACCATGTCCACTGTCATCACAATAATCTCTGAAACTTGTCAGACCAATGCTCCATGCCCCTGTCATCGCAATGCTCCATGCCCTTGTCATCACACTGCTCCATTACCCCTGTCATTACAATGCTCCGTGAATCCAGTCATCACAATTCTTCATAACGTTTGTCAACACAACAGTCCATCCTCGCATCCTCAAAAGGCTCTGTGTCTTTTGTAACCTCAATGCTCCATGAAATTTTCATCACAATGCTCCATGACCCTTGTCATCACAATGCTCCATGCCTTTGTCAGAACAATACTCCATGACCCTTGTCATCACAATGTGCCACACGCTTTTCATCACAATGATCCACAACCTTGTCATCACTATCCGCCATAAACCTTGTAATCACAATGCTGCATGCACTTCTCATCCAAATGCTCTCTCACATGAGATGTCACAATGTTCTGTCACTAGTTATAACAATCCTCCCTCACCCCTGTAATCACAATGTACCATGACCCCTGTCATCAGAATGCTACATCCCCTTATCAGCACAATGTTCCATAACCCCTGACATCACAATCTTCCATAAGCCTGTCATCAAAATGCTCCATGACCAATTTCATCCCAAAGCTCCATGACACCTGGCATCAAAATGTTCTATAACCCCTGTCATCAAAATGTTCCATTACACTTTTCATCAAATTGCTGCATGACCCTGTCATCAAAATGCTCCCTGCCCTTCTCATCACAATGCACCACACCCTTGTCATCAAAATGTTCTATGACATTTGACATCACAAAGCTCCATGACCCTTGGCATCACAATGCTCCATGTCATTGTCATCACAGTGCTCCATAAACCCTCTCATCACATTGCTCCATGCCCTTGTCATAACAAAGCTCCATGACCCATGTATCACAGTGTTCTGTGCCCTTGTCCTCACAATGCTCCATGCCCACTCTCATCACAATAATCCATGAAACATTTCAGACCAATGCTCAATGCCCTTCTCATCACAATGATCCATAACCTCTGTCATAACAATGCCCCATGACCACTGCCATCACAATGTTCCATTACACTTTTCATCAAATTGCTGCATGACACGGTCATCAAAATGCTTCCTGCCCTTCTCATCACAATGCACCATGCACTTGTCATCAAAATGCTCCATGACATGTCATCACAAAGCTCCATGACACCTGTCATCACAATGCTCCATGCATTTGTCAGCAAAATTCAACATGAACTTGTCATTAGAAAGCTCTATGTGCTTGTCATTACAATGCTCCAAGAACCCTGTAATCACAATGCTCCATGCCCTTTTTCATCTCAGTGCTCCATGAACCCTGTCGTCACAATGCACCATGTCCATCATCATAATGCTTCAGGCTATTGTCATCAAAATGAAATCAAAATTCTCCATGACCTCTGTCATCATAATGCTCCAAACCCTTCTGATAACAATGTTCCATAACACTTATCATCACAACACCGCATGACGATCATCATCACAATTATCCATGGACTTCTCATCACAATGCTCCATGATCTTTGTCATCACAATGCTCAATACACTTGTCATCACAATGCTCCCTGACACTTGTCGTCAGTATGCTCCTTGAACCCTGTCATGACAAGGCTCCATGCCTTTTTCATCACAGTGATCCATGCCCTTTTCATCACAATGCACCATGATCCCTGTAATCACAATGCTCTATGCCCTTGTCATCACAAAGCTCCATGACGCATGTCATCAGAATGCTCCATGGCCTTCTCCTCACAACGCTCGATGTCATTGTCATCACAATGCTCCATGAACCCTCTCATCACATTGCTCCTTGCCCTTGACGTTACAATCCTCCATGACCCATGTATGACAGTGTTCCGTGCCCTTGTCATCACAATGCTCCATGCCCAATCTGATCACAATAATCCATGAAATATTTCAGACCAGTGCTCAATTCCCTTCTCATAACAATGCTCCATTACCTCTCTCATAACAATGCTCCATGACCATTGCCATCACAATGTTCAACCGCCTTGTCATCACAAGGCTCCATTACCCATGTCATCGCAATGATCCAAGACACGTGTAATCAAAATGCTCCATGAACTTGTCATAACAAAGCTTCATGACGCATGTCATCAGTAGGTTCCATGGATTTCTCTTCACAATGTTCCATGCCCTTGTCATCACAATGCTCCATGACCACTGTAATCACAATGCTCCTTGCCCCTTTTCATCTCAATGATCCATAAACCCTGTCATCAAAATGCACCATGCCAATCATCCTAATGTTTCATGCTCTTGTCATCACAATGAAATCAAAATGCTCCATGACCTCTGTCATAACAATGTTCCAAACCCTTGTGATCACAATATTCCATAACAGTTGTCATCACAATGCCCCATGACGCTCGTCATCACAATTATCCATGGTTTTCTCATCACAATGCTCCATGTCCTTTGTCATCACAATGCTCAATACACTTGTCATCAAAATGCTCCCTGACACTTGTTGTCTGTATGCCTCTTGAACCCAGTCATGACAAGGCTCCTTGCCTATTTCATCACAATTATCCATGCCCATTTCATCACAACCCTCCCTCACCCCAGTTATCACAATATTCCATGGCCCCTGTCATCACAATGCTACATCCCCTTATCAGCACAATGTTCCATGACCCCTGACATCACAATGTTCCATAAACCCTGTCATCAATATGCTCCATGACCCATTTCATCCCAAATCTCCATGACCCCTGGCATCACAATGCTCTATAACCGCTGTCATCAAAATGTTCCATTACACTTTTCAGCAAATTACTGCATGACCCTGTCATCAAAATGCTCCCTGCCCTTCTCATCACAATGCACCACACACTTGTCATCAAAATGCTCCATGACCTTTGCCATCACAAAACTCCATGACCCACGGCATCACAATGCTCCATGTCATTGTCATCACAATGCTCCATGAACCCTCTCATCACATTGCTCCATGCCCTTGTCATCACAAAGCTCCATGACACTTGTCATCACAATGCTCGATGCCCTTCTCATCACAATGCTCCATGCCCTTGTCATTACAATCGCCCTTGACCAATGTATCACAGTATACCCTGCCCTTGTCATCACAATAAACCATGAAATATTTCAGACCAATGCTCAATGCCCTTCTCATCACAATGCTCCATTACCTCTGTCATAACAATGCTCCATGACCCCTGCCATCACAATGTACCACGGCCTTGTCATCACAAAGCTCCATGACCCTTGTCATCACAATGCTCCAAGATCCCTGTAATCACAATGCTCCATGCCCTTGTCATCACAAAGCTCCATGACACATGTCATCAGAATGTTCCATGGCCTTGTCCTCACAGTGCTCCATGCCATTGTCATCACAATGCTCCAAGACCCCTGTAATCACAATACTCCATGCAACTTTTCATCAGAATGCTCCATGAGACTTGTCATCACAAGTCTCCATGGTCATCTCATCACAATGCTCCAGGACCATGTCATCACCACGCTCCATTCCCTTGTCATCACAATGCTCCATGACACCTGTTATCACAATGCTCCATGAATATTTTCAGCCCAGTGCTCCATGACCTTCTCATCACAATGCTCCATGACCAATATCATCACAATGATCCATGACCACTGTCATCACAACACACCATGACATATGACAACACAATGATCCGGGACTCTTGTCATCACAATGCTCCAAGACCCCTGTAATCACAATGCTCCATGACACCTGTCATCACAATACTCCATGAACATTTTCAGCCCAATATTCCATGACACTTGTCATCACAATGATCCATGCCCTTGTCATCACAAAGCTCCATGACACATGTCTTCAGAATTTTAGATGGCCTTCTCATCACAATGTTCCATGCCCTTGTCATCACAATGCTCCATGCCCTTGTCATCACAATGTGCCTAGACACCTGTAATCACAATGCTCCATGCCCCTTTTCATCAGTATGCTCCATGAGATTTGTCATCACAAGGCTCCTTGATTTTCTCAACACAATGCTCCAGGACCTTGTCATCACAATGCTTCACGACCTTGTCATGAAAATTCTCAATGGCCCTTGTCATCATAATGCTCCAATCCCTAGTCATCACAATGCTCCATTATATTTGTCATCACAATCCTCCATTACATTTGGCATCACAATACTCCCTGCCATTGTCATCGCAATGCATCATGACATAAGTCATCACAATGCTCCCTGACACCTGTCTTCACAATACTCCATGACCTTCTCTTCACAATGCTCCATGCCATTGTCATCACAATGCACTATGCCCACTGTCATCACAATAATCTATGAAACTTGTCAGCCCAATGCTCCATGCCCCTGTCATAACAATGCTCCATGTACCTGTCATCAAAATGCTCCATGCCCTTGTCATCACAATGCTCCATGACTTGTTATTACAAAGCTCCATGATCCATGACCCATGTATCACAGTGTTCCGTGCCCTTGTCATCACAATACACCATGCCACTCTCATCACAATAATCCATGAAATATTTCAGACTAATGTTCCATGCACTTCTCATCAAAATGCTCCATTACCCCTGTCATAACAATGCTCCATGACCCCTGCCATCACAATGTTCCACAGCCTTGTCATCACAACGCTCCATTACAGTTGTCATCACAATGCCCCATGACGCTCGTCATCACAATTATCCATGGTCTTCTCATCACAATGTTCCATGATCTTTGTCATCACAATGCTCAATACACTTGTCATCACAATGATCCCTGACACTTGTCGTCAGTATGCTCCTTGAACCCTGTCATGACAAGGCTGCATGCCTTTTTCATCACAATGTTTCATGCCCTTTTCATAACAATGCTCCAAGACCCCTGTAATCACAATGATCCATGCCCTTGTCATCACAAAGCTCCATGACGCATGTCATCAGAATGCTCCATGGCCTTCTCATCACCATGATCCATGCCCTTGTCATAACAATGCTCCAAGACCCCTGAAATCACAATGCTCCATGCCCCTTTTCAACAGAATGCTCCAAGAGACTTCTCATCAAATGTCTCCATGGTCGTCTCATCACAATGCTCTAGTACTTGTCATCACCATGCTCCATTCCCTTGTCATCACAATGCTCCATGACCAATATCATCACAATTCTCCATGACCAATGTCATCACAACACTCCATGACACCTGACAACACAATGATCCGGGACTCTTGTCATCACAATTCTCCAAGACACCTGTAATCACAATGCTCCATGCCCTTGCCATCACAAAGCTCCATGACACATGTCATCAGAATGCTCCATGGCCTTCTCATCACAATGCTCTATGTGCTTGCCATCACAATGCTCCATTAACCCTGTCATAACAATTCTCCATGACACCTGCCATCACGATGTTCTGTGGCCTTGTCATCACAAGGCTCCATGACCCTTCTCATCACAATGCTCCAAGACCAATGTAATCACATTGCTCCATGCCCCTTTACATCTCAATGATCCATGAACCCTGTCATCACAATGCACCATGCCCATCATCATAATGCTTCATGCTATTGTCATCACAATGAAATCAAATTGCTCCATGACCTCTGACATAACAATGCTCCAAACCCTTGTGATCACAATATACCATAACACTTGTCATCAGAGTGCCCCATGACACTCGTCATCACAATTATCCATGGTTTTCTCATCACAATGCTCCATGACCTTTCTCATCACAATGCTCAATACACTTGTCATCAAAATGCTCCTTGACACTTGTTGACTGTATGCACCTTGAACCCTGTCATGACAAGGCTCCATGCCTTTTTCATCACAATGATCCATGCCCTTTTCATCACAATGCTCCAAGACCCATTTAAACACAATGCTCCATGCCCTTGTCATCACAAAGCTCCATGACACATGCCATCAGAATGTTCCATGTCCTTCTCATCAAAATGTTCCATGCCCTTGTCATGACAGGGCTCCAAGACCCCTGTAATCACAATGGTCCATGCCCCTTTTCATCAGTATGCTCCATGAGATTTGTCCTCACAAGTCTCTATGGATTTCTCATCACAATGCTCCAGGACCTTGTCATCACAATGCTTCACGACATTGTCATGAAAATTATCAATGGCCCTTGTCATCATAATGCTCCAAGCCCTAGTCATCACAATGCTCCATTATATTTGTCATCAAAATCCTCCATTACATTTGGCATCAGAATGCTCCCTGCCATTGTCATTGCAATGGACCATGACATATGTCATCACAATGCTCCCTGACACCTGTCTTCACAATACTCCAAGACCTTCTCATCACAATGATCCATGCCCTTGTCATCACATTGCACCATGTCCAATGTCATCACAATAATCTATGAAACTTGTCAGACCAATGCTCCATGCCCCTGTCACCACAATGCTCCATGCCCTTGTCATCACAATGCTCCATGGCCACTGTCATCACAATGCTCCGTGACTCCAGTCATCACAATGCTTCATAACGTTTGTCATCACAATGGTCCATGCCCGCGTCATCACAAGGCTCTGTGACCTTTATAACCACAATGATCCATGAACTTTTCATCACAATGCTCCGTGACCCTTGTCATCAAAATGCTCCATGCGTTTGTCAGAAAAATGCTCCATGACCCTTGTCATCACAATGTGCTACACGCTTTTCATCACAACGGGCCACAAATTTGTCATGGTAATGCTCCATAAACCTTGTAATCACAATGCTCCATGCGCTTCTCATCACAATGCTCCATTACCCCTGTCATAACAATGCTCCATGACCCCTGCCATCACAATATTCCACGGCCTTGTCATCACAAGGCTCCATGACACTTGTCATCACCATGCACCAAGACCCCTGTAATCACAATGCTCCATGACCTTGTCATCACAAAGCTCCATGAAACATGCCATCAGAATGTTCCATGTCCTTCTCATCAAAATGCTCCATGCCCTTGTCATCACAGTGCTCCAAGACCCCTGTAATCACAGTGCCCCATGCCCCTTTTCATCTCAATGCTCCATGAACCCTGTCATCACAATGCACCATGCCCATCATCATAATGCTTCTGGCTATTGTCAGCACAATGAAATCAAAATTCTCCATGACCTCTGTCATCACAATACTCCATGAATATTTTCAGCCCAATGCTCCATGACCCTTGTCATCTCAATGATCCATGCCCTTGTCATCGCAATGCTCCATGACCCCTGTATTCAAAAAACTCCGTGACGCTTGTCATCACAGTGCTCCATGACACATATCATCACAATGCTCCATGACTTTGTCAGCAAAATGCTACATGACCTTGTCATTACAATGCTCTATGCACTTGTCATCACAATACTCCATTTCCATTGTCATCAAAATCCTCCATTAACCTTGGGATCACATTGCTTCATGCCATTGTAATTACAATGTTCCCTGCTCCTTGAAATCAAATTGATCCGTGACTTCTGTCATCACAATGCTCCAAACATTTGTGATCAAAATGTTCCATAATACTTGTCACCACAACGCTCCATGATGCCTATCATCACAATACTCCATGCACTTTTCATCACAATGCTCCATGACCTTTGTCATCACAATTCTCAATACACTTGTCATCACAATGCTCCCTGATACTTGTCATCAGAATGCTCCTTGAAACCTGTCACGAAAAGGCTCCATGCCTTTTTCATCACAAGGCCCCATGCCGTTTTCATCACAATGCTCCACGCCACTGTCATCAAAATACTCCACAACTTGTCATGAGAATGCTCCATGACCCTTGGCATCACAATTCTCCATGCACTTGTCAGCACATTGCTCCCTGACATTTGTGATAACAATGCTCCAAGCCATTGCCATCACAATGCTCTATTACTTTATCATCAGAATTCTCCATGACATTTGGTATCACAATGCTCCATGCCATTGTCATCACAATGGGCCATTACATATGTCATCACAATGCTCCCTGACACCTGTCTTCACAATACTGCATGACCTGGTCATCACAATGCTCCATGCCCTTTTCATCTCAATGCGCAATTCCAACTGTCATCACAATAATCCATGAAACTTATTATACCAATGCTCAATGCTCTTGTCATCACAATGCTCCATGCCCTTGTTATCACAATGCTCCATGACCCCTGTCATCACAATGTTCCGTGACTCCAGTTATCACAATGCTTCATGACCTTTGTCACCACAATGGTCCATGCCCTCGTCATCAAGAGTCTCTGTGTTCTTTTTAACCAAAATGCTACATGAATTTTTCATCAAAATGCTCTTTGACCCTTGTCATCACAATGCTCTGTGCACTTCTCATCAAAATGCTCTGTCACCACTGATATCACAATGTTTCATCAGTATTCGTCACAATATTCCCTCACCCCTGTCATCAAAATGTGCCATGACTCCTATCATCACAATGCTACATGCACTTATCATCACAATGTTCGATGACCCCTGGCATCACAATGTTCCATAACCACATCATCAAATTGTTCCATGACCCTTTTCATCAAATTGCTCCATGACCCTGTCATCACAATGCTCCATGTCATTGTCATCACAGTGCTCTATGAAGGTTCTCATTACATTGCTCCATGTCCTTGTCTTCACAAACCTCCATGACACATGTTATCAGAATGCTGCATGGACTTCTCATCACAATGCTCCATGTCCTTGCCATCACAATGCTCCATTACCCCTGTCATAACAATGCTCCATGAACCCTGATATCACGATGTTCCATGGCCTTGTTATCACAAGGCTCCATGACCCTTCTCATCACAGTGCACCAAGACCCCTGTAATCAAAATTCTCCATGCCCGTTTTCATCTCAATGATCCTTGAACCCTGTCATCACAATGAACCATGCCCATCATCATAATGCTTCATGCTATTGTCATCACAATGAAATCAAAATGCTCCATGACCTCTGGCATAACAATGCTCCAAACCCTTGTGATCACAATATTCCATAATACTTGTCATCACAATGCCCCATGAAACTCGTCATCACAATTATCCATGGTCTTCTCATCACAATGCTCCATGACCTTTGTCAGCACAATGATCAATACACTTGTCATCAAAATGCTCCCTGACACTTGTTGTGTGTATACTCCTTGAATCCTTTCATGACAAGGCTCCATGCATTTTTCATCACAATGATCCATGCACTTTTCATCAATATGCTCCATGACCCCTGACATAACAGTGTTCCATAACCCCTGTCATCAAAATGTTTCATGACCCTTTTCAACAAATTGCTCTATGACCCTGTCATCACAATGCTCCCTGCACTTCTCATCACAATGCACAACGCACTTGTCATCAAAATGCTCCATGACCTTTGACATCACAAAGATCCATGACACTTGGCATCACAGTGCTCCATGTCATTGTCATCACAATGCTCCATGAACACTCTCATCACATTGCTCCATGCCCTTGTCATCACAAAGCTCCATGACACATGTCATCAGAATGCTCCATGGCCTTCTCAGCACAATGCTCTATGCGCTTGCCATCACAATGCTCCATTACACCTGTCATAACAATGCTCCATGACACCTGCCATCACGATGTTCCGTGGCCTTGTCATCACAAGGCTCCATGACCCTTCTCATCACAATGCTCCAAGACCCCTGTAATCACAATGCTCTATGCCCTTTTTCATCTCAATGATCCATGAACCCTGTCATCACAATGCACCATGCCCATCATCATAATGCTTCAAGCTATTGTCATCACAATGAAATCAAAATGCTCCATGACCTCTGACATAACAATGCTGCAAAACCTTGTGATCACAATATTCCATAACACTTGTCATCACAGTGCCCCATGACACTCATCATCACAATTATCCATGGTCTTCTCATCACAATTCTCCATGACCTTTGTCATCACAATGCTCAATACACTTGTCATCAAAATGCTCCCTGACACTTGTTGTCTGTATGCTCCTTGAACCCTGTCATGACAAGGCTCCATGCCTTTTTCATCACAATGATCCATGCCCTTTTCCTCACAATGCTCCAAGACCCCTTTAAACACAATGCTCCATGCCCTTGTCATCACAAAGCTCAATGAAACATGTCTTCAGAATGCTCCTTGGCCTTCTCCTCACAATGCTCCATGCCCATGTCATCACAAAGTTCCAACACCCCTGTAATCACAATGGTCCATGCCCCTTTTCATCACTATGCTCCATGAGATTTGTCATCACAAGTCTCTATGGATTTCTCATCACAATGCTCCAGGACCTTGTCATCACAATGCTGCACGACCATGTTCTGAAAATTCTCAATGGCCCTTGTCTTCATAATGCTCCAAGCCCTAGTCAACACAATGCTCCATTATATTTGTCATCAAAATCCTCCATTACCTTTGGCATTACAATGCTCCCTGCCTTTGTCATTAAAATGGAATATGACGTATGTCATCATAATGCTCCCTGACACCTGTCTTCACAATACTCCATGACCTTCTCATCACAATGATCCATGCCCTTGTCATCAAAATGCACCATGTCCACTCTCATCACAATAATCTATGAAATTTGTGAGAACAATGCTCCATGCCCCTGTCACAACAACGCTCCATTCCCTTGTCATCACAATGCTCCATGACCACTGTCATCACAATGCTCCATGACACCAGTCATCACAATGCTTCATAACGTTTGTCATCACAATGGTCCATGCCCACGTCATCACAAGGCTCTGTGACCTTTGTAACCACAATGCTCCATGAACAGTTCATCACAATGCTCCGTGACCCTTGTCATCAAAATGCTCCATGCCTTTGTCAGAAAAATGCTCCTTGACCCTTGTCATCACAATGTGCTACGGGCTTTTCATCACAACGGTCCACATATTTGTCATGGTAATGCTCCATAAACCTTGTAATCACAATGATCCATGCCCTTCTCATCACAATGCTCCATTACCCCTGTCATAACAATGCTCCATGACCCCTGCCATCACAATATTCCACGGCCTTGTCATCACAAGGCTCCATGACACTTGTCATCAGAATGTTCCAAGACCCCTTTAATCACAATGCTCCATGCCCTTGTCATCACAAAGCTCCATGACACATGCCATCAGAATGTTCCATGTCCTTCTCATCAAAATGCTCCATGCCCTTGTCATCACAGTGCTCCAAGACCCCTGTAATCACAATGCCCCATGCCCCTTTTCATCTCAATGCTCCATGAACCCTGTCATCACAATGCACCATGCCCATCATCATAATGCTTCCGGCTATTTTCAGCACAATGAAATCAAAATTCTCCATGACCTCTGTCATCACAATGCTCCATGACACCTGTCATCAAAATACTCCATGAACATTTTCAGCCCAATGCTATATGACCCTTTTCATCACAATGATCCATGCCCTTGTCATCCCAGTGCTCCATGACGCCTGTATTCACAATGCTCCGTGATGCTTGTCATCACAGTGCTCCATGACACCTGTCATCAGAATGCTCCATGCCCTTGTCATCCCAATGCTCCATGACCCATGTATTCACAATGCTCCGTGACGCTTGTCATCACAGTGCTTCATGACGCCTGTCATCACAATGCTCCTTTCCTTTGTCATCACAGTACTCCATGACCCATGTCATCACAATGTTCCATGACTCCAGTCACCACAATGCTTCATAACATTTGTCATCACAATTGTCCATGCCCACGTCATCACAAGGCTTTGTGACCCTTGTAACCACAATGCTCCATGAACTTTTCATCACAATGCTCCGTGATCCTTGTCATCACAATGTTCCATGCCTTTGTCAGCAAAATGCTACATGACTTTCTCATTACCATGCTCTATGCGCTTGTCATCACAATACTCCATTACCATTGTCATCACAATCCTCCATTAATCTTGGGATCACATTGCTACATGCCCTTGTCATCACAATGCTCCATGCTCCTTGAAATCAAAATTATCCATGACCTCTGTCATCACAATGCTCCAAAACCTTGTGATCAAAATGTTCCATAACACTTGTCATCCCAACGCTCCATGATGCCTGTCAACACAATACCCCATGCACTTTTCATCACAATGCTCCATGACCTTTGTCATCACAATTCTCAATACACTTGTCATCACAATGCTCCCTGACACTTTTCGTCAGAATGCTCCTTGAACCCTGTCACGAAAAGGCTCCATGCCTTTTTCAACACAATGCCCCATGCCGTTTTCATCACAATACTCCACGCCACTGTCAGCAAAAAACTCCACAAGCTTATCATGAGAATATTCCATGACCCTTGTCATCAAATTCTCCATGCACTTGTCAGCACAATGCTCCCTGACCCTTGTCATCTCAATGCTCCAAGCCACTGTCATCACAATGCACCATTACCTTTGGCATCAGAATCCTCCATGAGACCTGGCATCACAATGCTCCATGTCATTGTCATCACAATGGGCCATTACATATGTCATCACAATGCTCCCTGACACCTCTCTTCACAATACTGTATGACCTGGTCATCACAATGCTCCATGCCCTTGTCACCACAATGCACCATTCCAACAGTCATCGCAATAATCCATGAAAATTATTAGACCAATGCTCCATGCCCTTGTCATCACAATGCTCCATGACCCTTGTCATCACAATGCTCCATGAACTTTTCATCACAATGCTCTTTGATCCTTGTCATCACAATTCTCTATGCCTTTCTCAGCGCAATGCTCCGTGACCCTTGTCATCAGAATGCTCCATGCGCTTGTCAGCATGATGCTCCATGACACATGTCATCATAATGCACCATGCGCTTGTCATCACAGTGCTCCACAAGCTTGTCATCAGAATGCTCCTTAAACCTTGTCATCACAATGCTCCATGCACTTCTCATCAAAATGTTCTCTCACCACAGATATCACAATGTTACATCACTATTCGTCACAATACTCCCTCACCCCTGTTATCACAGTGTTCCATGACTCCTGTCATCACAATGCTACATGCACTTATCATCACAATGTTAGATGACCCCTGACATCACAATGCTCCATAACCCCTGTCAGCAAAATGCTTCATGACCCTATTCATCATAATGCTCCATGACACCTGACATCACAATGTTCCATAACCCTTCTCATCAAAATATTCCATGACCCTTTTCATCAAATTGCTCCATGACCCTGTCATCACAATGCTCCCTGCCCTTCTCATCACAGTGCACAACGCCCTTGTCATCAAAATGCTCCATGACCTTAGTCATCACAAAGATCCATGACCCTTGGCATCACAATGCTCCATGCCCTTGTCCTCACAAAGCTCCATGACACATGTCATCAGAATGCTCCATGGCCTTCTCATCACAATGCTCCATGCCCTTGCCGTCAAAATGCTCCATTACACCTGTCATAAAAATGCTCCATGACACCTGCCATCACGATGTTCCGTGGCCTTGTCATCACAAGGCTCCATGACCCTTCTCATCACAATGCTCCAAAACCGCTGTAATCACAATGCTCCATGCCCATTTTTCATCTCAATGATCCATGAACCCTGTCATCACAATGCAACATGCCCATCATCATAATGCTTCATGCTATTGTCATCACAATGAAATCAAAATGCTCCATGACCTCAGTCATAACAATGCTCCAAACCCTTGTGATCACAATATTCCATAACACTTGTCATCACAGTGCCCCATGACACTCGTCATCACAATTATCCAAGGTCTTCTCATCACAGTGCTCCATGACCATTTTCATCACAATGCTCAATACACTTGTCATCAAAATGCTCCCTGACACTTGTTGTCTGTATGCTCCTTGAACCCTGTCATGACAAGGCTCCATGCCTTTTTCATCACAATGTTCCATGCCCTTTTCTTCACAATGCTCCAAGACCCATTTAAACACAGTGCTCCATGCCCTTGTCATCACAAAGCTCAATGACACATGTCTTCAGAATGCTCCTTGGCCTTCTACTCACAATGCTCCATGCCCATGTCATCACAATGTTCCAAGACCCCTATAATCACAGTGGTCCATGCCTCTTTTCATCAGTATGCTCCATGAGATTTGTCATCACAAGTCTCTGTGGATTTCTCATCAAAATGCTCCAGGAACTTGTCATCACAATGCTTCTTGACCTTGTTCTGAACATTCTCAATGGCCCTTGCCATCATAATGCTCCAAGCCCTAGTCATCACAATGCTCCATTATATATGTCATCAAAATCCTCCATTACATTTGGCATCACAATGCTCCCAGCCATTGTCATTGCAATGGACCATGACATATGTCATCACAATGTTCCCTGACACCTGTGTTTACAATACTCCATGACCTTCTCATCACAATGATCCATGGCCTTGTCATCCCAATGCTCCATGACCCCTGTATTCACAATGCTCCATGACGCTTGTCATCACAGTGCTCAATGACACCTGTCATCACAGTGCTCCATGGCTTTGTCAGCAAAATGCTACATGACCTTGTCATTACAATGCTCTATGCGCTTGTCATCACAATACTCCATTTCAATTGTCATCACAATCCTCCCTGAAACTTGAGAGCACATTGCTTCATGCCCTTGTCATCACAATGCTCCATGCTCCTTGAAATCAAAATGATCCATGACCTCTGTCATCGCAATGCTCCAAACCCTTGTGATCGCAATGTTCCATAACACTTGTCATCACAATGCTCCATGATGCATGTCATCACAAAATTCCATGCCCTTTTCATCACAGTGCTCCAAGACATTTGTCATCACAATGCTCAGTACACATGTCATCACAATTTTCCCTGACACTTGTCATCATTATGCTCTTTGAACCCTGCCACGAAAAGGCTCCATGCCTTTTTCATCACCATGCACAATTCCGTTTTCATCACAATGCTCCGTGACCATTGTCATCAAAATGCTCCATGACATTGTCTGAAAAATATTCCATGACCCTTGTCATCACAATGTGCCATTCGCTTTTCATCACAACGGTCCAGAAAATTGTCATTGCAATGCTCCATAAACCTTGTAATCACAAGGCTCCATACACTTCTCATCAAAATGCTCTCTCACCAGAGATATCACAGTGTTCCATCACTAGTTGTCACAATACTCCCTCACCACTGTAATCACAATGTCCCATGACCCCTGTCATCACAATGATACATCCCTTTATCATCACAATGTTCCATGACCCCTGACATCACAATATTCTATAACCCCTGTCATCAAAATATTCCAATACACTTTCCATCATATTGCTGCATGACCCTGTCATCAAAATACACCCTGCCTTTCTCATCACAATGCACCATGCAATTGTCCTCAAAATGCTCCATGACCTTTGTCATCACAAAGCCCCAAGACCCTTGGCATCACAATGCTCCATGTCATTGTCATCACAATGCTCCATGAACCCTCTCATCACATTGCTCCATGCCCTTGTCATCACAATGCTCCATGTCACTTGTCATCACAATGCTCGATGCATTTCTCATCACAATGCCCCATGACGTTGTCATTACAATCCTCCATGACCCATGTATCACAGTGTTCCATGCCCTTATCATCACAATGCTCTATGCCCACTCTCATCACAAAAATCCATGAAACATTTCAGACCAATGCTCCATGCCCTTCTCATCACAATGCTCCTTTACCTCTTTCATAACAATGCTCCATGACACCTTCCATCAAAATGTTCCACGGCATTGTCATCACAAGTCTCCATGACACTTGTCATCACAATGCTCCACGACCCCTCTAATCAAAATGCTCCATGCCCTTGTCATCAAAAAGCTACATGATGCATGTCATCAGAATGTTCCATGGCCCTGTCTTCACAAAGCTCCATTCACTTGTCATCAAAATGCTCCAAGACCCTTTTAATCAAAATGCTCCTTGCGTCTTTTCATCTCAATGCACCATGAACCCTGTCATCACAATGGACCCTGCCCATCATCATAATGCTTCAGGCTATTGTCATCACAATTATATCAAAATGCTCCATGAACTCTGTCATCACAATGCTCCAATCCCTGGTGATCACAATGTTCCATAGCCCTTATCATCACAACACTCCATGACGCTCATCATCACAATTATCCATGGTCTTCTCATCACAATGCTCCATGAATTTTTTCATCACAATGCTCAATACACTTGTCATCACAATGCTCCCTGACACTTGTCATCAGTATTCTCCATTAACCCTGTCATGACACGTCTCCATGCCTTTTTCATCACAATGATCCATGTCCTTTTAATCACAATGCTCCAAGACACATGTAATCACAATGCTCCATGCCCTTGTCATCACAAAGCTCAATGACGCATGTCATCAGAATGCTCCACGGCCTTCTCATCAAAATGCTCCATGCCCTTGTCATTACAGTGCTCGAAGACCCCTGTAATCACAATGCTCCATGCCCCTTTTCATCTCAATGCTCCGTGAACCCTGTCATCACAATTCATCATACCCTTCATCATAATGCTTCCGGCTATTGTCACCACAATGAAATAAAAATTCTCCATGACTTCTGTCATCACAATGCTCCATGACCCCTGACATCAAAATACTTCATGAACATTTTCAGCCCAATGCTCCATGACACTTGTCATCACAATGATCCATGCCCTTGTCATCCCAATGCTCCAAGACCCCTGTATTATAATGCTCCATGAAGCTTGTCATCACAGTGCTCCATGACATCTGTCATCACAATGCTCCATGCCCTTGTCATCCCAATGTTCCATGACCACTGTATTCACAATGCTCCGTGACGCTTTTCAGCACAGTGCTCCATGACACCTGTAATCACAATATTCCATGCCTTTGTCAGCAAAATGCTACATGACTTTGTGATTACCATGCTCTATGCGCTTGTCATCACAATACTCCATTACCATTGTCATCACAATCCTCCATGAATCTTGGGATCACATTGCTACATGCCCTTGTCATCACAATGCTCCATGCTCCTTGAAATCAAAATGATCCATGACCTCTGTCATCACAATGCTCCAAAACCTTGTGATCACAATGTTCCATAACACTTGTCATCCCAACGCTCCATGATGCCTGTCATCACAATACTCTATGCACTTTTCATCACAATGCTCCATGACCTTTGTCATCACAATTCTCAATACACTTGTCATCACAATGCTCCCTGACACTTGTCGTCAGAATGCTCCTTGAACGCTGTCACGAAAAGGTTCCATGCCTTTTTCAACACAATGCCCCATGCCGTTTTCATCACAATGCTCCATGCCACTGTCAGCAAAAAACTCCTCAAGCTTATCATGAGAATGTTCCATGACACTTGTCATCACAATTCTCCATGCACTTGTCAGCACAATGCTCCCTGACCCTTGTCATCTCAGTGCTCCAAGCCACTGTCATCACAATGCACCATTACCTTTGCCATCAGAATCCTCCATGGCACCTGGAATCACAATGCTCCATGCCATTGTCATCACAATTGCCCATTACATATGTCATCACAGTGCTCCCTGACACCTCTCTTCACAATACTGCATGACCTGGTCATCACAATTCTCCATGCTCTTGTCACCACAATGCACCATTCCAACAGTCATCACAATAATCCATGAAACTTATTAGACCAATGCTCCATGCCCTTGTCATCACAATGCTCCATGACCCTTGTAATCACAATGCTCCATGAACTTTTCATCACAATGCTCTTTGATCCTTGTCATCACAATGCTCTATGCCTTTCTCAGTGCAATGCTCCATGACCCTTGCCATCACAATGCTCCATGCGCTTGTCAGCACGATGCTCCATGACGCATGTCATCATAATGCACCATGTGCTTGTCATCACAGCGCTCCACAAGCTTGTCATCACAATGCTCCATAAACATTGTCATCACAATGCTCCATGCACTTCTCATCAAAATGCTCTCTCACCACACATATCACAATGTTACCTCACTATTCATCACAATACTCACTCACCCCGGTTATCACAATGTTCCATGACCCCTGTCATCACAATGCTACATGCATTTATCATCACAATGTTCGATGACCCCTGACATCACAATGCTCCATAACCCCGGTCATCAAAATGTTCCATGACCCTTTTCATCATAATCCTCCATGACCCCTGACATCACAATGTTCCGTATCCCCTGTCATCAAAATGCCCATGACATTTTTCATCAAATTTCTCCATGACCCTGTCATCACAATGCTCCCTGCCCTTCTCATCACAATGCACAATGCCCTTGTCATCAAAATGCTCCATGACCTTTGTCATCACAAAGATCCATGACCCTTGGCATCACAGTGCTCCATGTCATTGTCATCACAATGCTCCATGAACACTCTCATCACATTGTTCCATGCCCTTGTCATCACAAAGCTCCATGACACATGTCTTCAGAATGCTCCATGGCCTTCTCATCACAATGCTCCATGCCCTTGCTGTCAAAATGCTCCATGACCCCTGCCATCACGATGTTCCGTGGCCTTGTCATCACAAGACTCCATGACCCTTCTCATCACAATGCTCCAAGACCCCTGTAATCACAATGCTCCATGCCCATTTTTCATCTCAATGATCAATGAACCCTGTCATCACAGTGGTCCATGCCCCTTTTCATCAGTATGCTCCATGAGATTTGTCATCACAATAAAGTCAAAATGCTCCATGACCTCAGTCATAACAATGCTCCAAAAACTTGTGATCAAAATATTCCATAACACTTGTCATCACAGTGCCCCATGACACTCGTCATCACAATTATCCATGTTCTTCTCATCACAATGCTCAATACACTTGTCATCAAAATGCTCCCTGACACTTGTTGTCTGTATGCTCCTTGAACCCTGTCATGACAAGGCTCCATGCCTTTTTCAACACAATGATCCATGCCCTTTTAATCACAATGCTCCAAGACCCATGTAATCACAATGCTCCATGCCCTTGTCATCACAAAGCTCAATGACGAATGTCATTAGAATGCTCCATGGCCTTCTCATCACAATGCTCCATGCCCTTGTCATCACAATGTTCCAAGACCCCTGTAATCACAATGCTCCATGTCCCTTTTCATCAGAATGCTCCATGAGACTTGTCATCACAAGTCTCCATTGTCTTCTCATCAAAGTGCTCTAGGAACTTGTCATCAAAATGCTCCATGATCCCTGTCATCACAATACTCCATGAACATTTTCAGCCCAATGCTCCATGACCTTCTTATCAAAATGCTCCATGACCCCTGTCATCGCAATACTCCATGAATATTTTCAGCCCAATGCTCCATGACCCTTGTCATCACAATGATCCATGCCCTTGTCATCCCAATGCTCCATGACCCCTGTATTCACAATGCTCCGTGACGCTTGTCATCACAGTGCTCCATGACACCTGTCATCACAATGCTCCATGACTTTGTCAGCAAAATGCTACCTGACCTTGTCATTACGATCCTCTATTCGTTTGTCATCACAATACTCCTTTACCATTGTCATCACAGTCCTCCATGAACCTTGGGATCACATTGCTTCATGCCCTTGTCATCACAATGCTCCATGCTCCTTGAAATCAAAATGATCCATGACTTCTGTCATCACAATGCTCAAAACCCTTGTGATCAGAGTGTTCCATAACACTTGTCATCACAACGCTGCATGATGCCTGTCATCACAATACTCCATGCCCTTTTCATCACAATGCTCCAAGACTTTGTCATCACAATTCTCAATACACTTGTCATCACAATGCCCCATGCCATTTTCATCACAATGCTCCATGCCATTGTCATCAAAATACTCCACAAGCTTGTCATCAGAATACTCCATGACCCTTTTCATCACAATTTTCCATGCACCTGTCAGCACAATGCTCCATGACCCTTGTCATCACAATGTTCCAAGCCATTGTCATCACAATGCTCCATTACCTTTGTCATCAGAATCCTCCATGACACTTGGCATCACAATGCTCCATGCCATTGTCATCACTATGGGCCATTACATATGTCATCACAATGCTCCCTGACACCTGTCTTCACAGTACTGCATGTCCTGGTCATCACAATGCTCCATGCCCTTGTCATCACAATGCGCCATTCCAACTGTCATCACAATAATCCATGAAACTTATTAGACCAATGCTCCATTCCCTTGTCATCACAAGGCTCCATGCCCTTGTTATCACAATGGTCCATGACCCCTGTCATCACAATGCTCCATGCCTCCATTCATCACAATGATTCATGACCTTTGTCATCACAGTGGTCCATGCCCTAGTCATCAACAGTCTCTGTGACATATTTAACCACAATGCTCCATGAACTTTTCCTCACAATGCTCTTTGACCCTTGTCATCACAATGCTCTATGCCTTTCTCAGCACAATGCTCCATGACCCTCGTCATCACCATGCTCCATGCGCTTGTCAGCACAATGTTCCATGACCCATGTCATCACAATGCACCCTGCACTTTTCATCACTGTGCTCCACAATCTTGTCACCACAATGCCACATAAAACTTGTCATCACAATGCTCCATGCACTTCTCATCAAAATGCTCCTTCAACACTGATATCACAATGTTACATCACTATTCATCACAATACTCTCTCACCCCTGTCATCACAATGTTCCATAACTTCTGTCTTTGCAATGCTACATGCACTTATCATCACAAAGTTCGACGACCCCTGACATCACAATGTTCCATAACCCCTGTCATCTAAATGCTCCATAACAATTTTCCTCAAAATGCTCAATGACCCCTGACATCACAATGAACCATAACACCTGTCATCAAAATATTCAATGACACTTTTCATCAAATTGCTCTATAACCCTGTCATCACAATGCTCCCTGCCCTTCTCATCACAATGTACCACGCCCTTGTTATCAAAATCCTCCATGACCTTTGTCATCACAAAGATCCATGACCCTTGGCATCTCAATGCTCCATGCCATTGTCATCACAATGCTCCATGAACCCTCTAATCACAATGCTCCATGCCCCTTTGCATCTCAATGCTCCATGAACCCTGTCATCAAAATGCACCATGCCCATCATCATAATGCTTCAGGCTATTGTCATCACAATGAAATCAAAATATTCGATGATCTATCTCATCACAATGCTCCAAATCCTTGTGATCAAAATGTTCCATAACACTTATCATCACAACGTCACTTGACGCTCATCATCACAATTATCCATGGTCTTCTCATCACAGTGCTCCATGACCTTTGTCATCACAGTTCTCTATACACTTGTCATCACAATGCTCCCTGACAATTGTCATCAGTATGCTCCTGGAACACTGTCATGACAAGGCTCCATACCATTTTCATAACAATGATCCATGCCAATTTCATCACAATGCTCCAAGATACCAGTAATCACAATGCTCCATGCCCTTGTCATCACAATGCCCCAAGACCCCTGTAATCACAATACTCCATGCCCCTTTTCATCAGAATGCTCCATGAGACTTGTTATTACAAGGCTCCATGGTCTTCTCATCACAATTCTCCAGGAACTTTTCATCACAGTGCTCCATTCCCTTGTCATCACTATGCTCCATGACCCCTGTCCTCACAATACTTCCTGAACATTTTCAGTCCATTTCTCCAGGAACTTCTCATCACAATGCTTCATGATCCCTATCATCACAATGCTCCATGACCACTGTCATCACAACGCTCCATGACCCCTGACAACACAGTGATCCGGGACTCTTGTCATCACATTGCTCCATTCCCTAGGCAACACAATGCTCCATGAACATTTTCAGCCCAATGCTCCATGACACTTGTCATCACAATGATCCATGCCCTTGCCATCCCAATGCTCCATGATCCCTATAATCACAATGATCCGTGATGCTTCTCATCACAGTGCTCTATGACCCTTATCATCACAATGTTCCATGCCTGTGTCAGCAAAATGCTACATGACCTTGTCATCAAAATGCTGCATTTGCTTGTCATCACAATCCTCCCTTACCATTGTCATCAAAATCCTCCATGAACTTTGGGATCACATTGATTCATGCCCTTGTCATCCCAATGCTCCATGCTCCTTGAAAACAAAATGATCCATGACTTCTATCATCACAATGCTCCAAACCCTTGTGATCACAATGTTCCATAACACTTGTCATCACAACGCTCCATGATGCCTATCATCACTATACACGATGCTCTTTTCATCACAATGCTCCATGACCTTTGTCATCACAATTCTCAATACACTTGTCATCACAATGTTCCCTGACACTTGTCGTCAGAATGCTCCTTGAAACCTGTCATGAAATGGCTTCATGCCTATTTCATCACAATGCTCCCTGCCCTTTTCATCACAATGCTCCATGCCATTGTCGTCACAATACACCACAAGCTTGTCATTAGAATGCTCCATGACACTTGTCATCACAGTGCTCCATGGCCACTGTCATCACAATGCTCCATACCCCTTGTCATTACTGTGCTCCATGACGCTCGTCATCACAATTATCCATGGTCTTCTCATCACAATGCTCTATGCCCTTGTCATCAAAATGCTCCATGACCGTTGTCATCACAATTCTCCATGGCCACTGTCATCACAATGCTCCATACCCCTTGTCATTACTGTGCTCCATGATGCTCGTCATCACAATTATCCATGGTCTTCTCATCACAATGCTCTACGCCCTTGTCATCAAAATGCTCCATGACCATTGTCATCACAATGCTCAATGGCCACTGTCATCACAATGCTGCATTCCCCTTGTCATTACAGTGCTCCATGACACTCGTCATCACAATTATCCATGGTCTTCTCATCACAATGCTCCACGGTCTTTCCATCACAGTGCTCCATGCCCTGGTCATCACAATGCTCCATGTCCCTTGTTATCACAATTCTCCTCGTTCTTGGCATCACTATGCTCAATGACACTTCTCATCACCGTGTTACATGATTTGTCATCAAAATTCTCTATGCACTTGTCATCGCAATGCTCCATGACCCCTGTCATAGGAAGCTCCATGTGCTTCTCATCACAATGCTTCATGAACTTGTCATCAAAATTCTCAATGGCCCTTGTCATCACAATGCTCCATGCCCTTGTCATCACAATGCTCCATGTCCCTTGTCATCACAATGCTCCAAGCCCTTGTCATCAAAATGCTCCATTACATTTGTCATCACAATCCTCCATGACACTTGGCATCACAATGTTCCATTCCATTGTCATCGCAATGGACCATGACATATGTCATCACAATGCTCCCTGAGACCTGTCTTCAAAATACTCCCTGACCTTCTCATCACAATGCTCCATGCCTTTGTCATCACATTGCACCATGCCCCCTGTCATCACAATAATCCATGAAACATGTCAGGCCAATGCTCCATGCCCCTGTCATCACAATGCTCATTGCCTTTTCATCACAAAGCTCTATGACCCCTGTCATCACAATGCTCCGTGACTCCAGTCATCACAATGATTCATGACCTTTGTCATCACAATGGTCCATGCCCTCGTCATCACAAGGCTCTGTGACCTTTGTCACCAAAATGCTCCATGAAATTTTCATCACAATGCTCGGTGACCCTTGTCATCACATTGCTCCATGTCTTTGTCAGCACAGTGCTCCATGACCCAGGTCATCACAATGCGCCATGTGCTTGTCATCACAATGCTCCACAATCTTGTCATCACAATGCTCCATAAAACTTGTCATCACAATGCTCCATGCACTTCTTATCAAAATGCTCTCTCACGAATGATATCAAAATGTTCCCTCACTAGTCATCACAATACACCCACTCCCCTGTCATCACAATGGCCCACAACACCGTCATGAAAATGTTCCATGACTCCTGACATCACAATGTTCCATAACCCCTGTCATCAAAATGTTCCATGACACTTTTCATCAAATTGCTCCATGACCCTGTCATCACAATGCTCCCTGCCCTTCACAAGAGAATTCACCACACCCTTGTCATCAAAATGCTCCATGACCTTTGTCATCACAAAACTCCATGACCCTTGGCATCACAATGCTCCATGCCATTGTCATCACAATGCTCCAAAAACCTCTCATCACATCGTTCCAAGCCCTTGTCATCACAGGATCCATGATGCTTTTCATCACAATGCTCGATGCCATTCTTCTCACAATGCTCCATGTGCTTGTCATTACAATCCTCCATGAACCATGTATCACAGTGTTCCGTGCCGTTGTTATCTCAATGCTCCTTGCCCCCTCTCATCACAATAATCCATGAAACATCTCAGACCAATGATCCATGCCCTTTTCATCACAATGATTCAAGACTAATCTAAACATAATTCTCCATGCCCCTTTTCATCTCAATGCACTATGAACGCTGTCATCACAATGCAACAATGCACATCATCATAATGCTTCATGCTACTGTCATCACAATGAAATCTAAATGCTCTATGACCTCTGTCATCACAATGCTGCAAATCCTTGTGATCACAATATTCCATAATACTTATCATCACAGCTCCCCATAACGCTCGTCATCACAATTATCCATGGTCTTCTAATCACAATGCTCCATGACATTTGTCATCACAATGCTCAATATCCTTGTCATCACAATGGTCCCTGACACTTGTCATAAGTATGCTCCTTGAACCCTGTTATGACAAGGCTCCATGCCTTTTTCATCACAATGTTACATGCCCTTTTCCTCACAGTGCTCCAAGACCCCTGTAATCACAATGCTCCATGCCCTTGTCATCACAAAGCTGCATGATGCATGTCATCAGAACGCTCCATGACATTCTCATCCCAATGTTCAATGCCCTTGTCATCACAATGCTCCAAGACCACTGTAATCATAATGCTCCATGACCCTTTTCATCAGAATGCTCCATGAGACTTGTCATCACATGGCTCCATGGTCTACTCATCACAGTGCTCCAGTACCTTTTCATCACAATGCTCCTTGACCCCTCTCATCACAATACTCCATGAACATTTTCAGCCCAATGCTCCATGAGGTTCTCATCACAATGCTCCATGACCTCTGTCATCACAATGCTCCATGACCACTGTCATCACAATGCTCCATGAACCCTGACAACACAATGATCTGGGACGCTTGTCATCAAAATGCTCCATGCCCTTGTCATCCCAATGCTCCATGAACCCTTTAATCACAATGATCTATGACGCTTGTCATCACAGTGCTCCATGAACCTTGTCATCACAATGCCTTTGTCAGCAAAATGATACATAATCTTGTCATCACAATGCTCCATGTGCTTGTCATCACAATCCTCCATGACCCTTGGGATCATATTGCTTTATGCCCTTGTCATCTCTATCTTGCCTTTCTGGTTTTTACAGAATTTCGGATGCCCTTTTTGACCGGTGGGAAGCGACAATTCTTTGTAGTGTGGATTTGCATTGTGCGCTCGCTTGATTGGCCAAAAAGGGCCTCTGACTTTTCTCCTGAATATATTCAGGAGAAAATCATATGCTGTTTTTGGCCAAGTGCATCATTCTCGAAGTTGTGATGCCTTTCCTGTGCTTTAAAGGCGATTCCAATTTACCTCTTGAAATATGTTTTGTGCAATTCTGCCTCATTTTCAAGTCCGCTTTGTTGCCTTCCCTCAACAGATTTTTGGAAGAGAGTAGTCCTTTATAACTCTGCAGGTTTTTGATTTGCTTTGCCCCTGAGCTCCAATTTTCAAATCCCATTATTGGGAGCTGACCGCAAATCCACAATTTTGCTTCAGGACCTATACTGGTTCCAGGGGTGGCTATACTGGTTCCCTGTGGGTGGCTGAGGCTTTGGTTAATTCTTCTTCCTGATGGGAATTTAGAGTGACATGTGTCCGTCCAAAGGCCTACATCTACTCTCTGATTGGTTCTCCCTCTTCCCTTTCATCCTCTGCACAATTAGCAAACTGTGCGAACCAGGAGGTTATAGGGGATGACTCTCCTAAGTTGGGAGATTGATAGTAAAGTTGTTGGAATGCCAAACTGTAGCACAAGGAGAGGAAAAAGTAGGAGACTTTCAGAAACCTTTCGCCATCACAGGGTGTCCATTCTCTAGGTTTCCCATACATGTTATAACTGTAGTGATATTCCCTTCTACCTGGAAATTTGGGACCCATGGAATGGTGGCATGCGTTACTACTTTAAAGGGTCTGCATTTTCTCTCCCAATCTCACCAGTCCTCTCAGTTCCAAGTGTCCAGCCTTATGTCTCATCCAGCTGTCTTTGCAGATAGGGTCATTCTAGGTTTCATCAGAACCCCTGAAGGAATTGTGTAACAATTTCGCTGTTTTTTTGTTTTGTTTTTGAAATTCATTTTTATAATGGGGTTGAGCTGATTTTCCCTGACGTGTTTATGCTGGTCTAGGCACACTTGATTCCCTTACAGAGGCATATCAATACATAGGTTTTAAGATTCTTACTAATCAGATATATTCCTCTGTGGGGAATAGGGGTTTTGAGTCCCGTTCACTGAGGAAGGTGTAGGTCTTGTCTATTCTGTATTTGGTTTATGGAATTGTACCTGTGCTAATATCAAACTCTGGTTTTATGCATCACCCCACCTCTCCTTTCCCCTTAAGGAGGCATAAGAGTGTTTTCTAAATGTGAGACGCTGCTCTCTTTCCTAATTCAGTTCATGTGTTGTGATGTTGACATTCCCTCTGTAAGTGATATCTTATGATAAGATTCTTTTTCTGTGTGACTAATTTCCCTTAGAATCATCATACCTAAATCCTCTCATTATGCTGCTACTGGCCTTATGACATTGATTTCACGTCTGAGTGATATTCCATTGTACAAAATTACCACAAGTTCTTTATGCATTTCTCTTTTTCCTGGGATACTTTAGGTGTACCAAAGTTGAGGTTCTTGTATGCAGAGCAGCCCTAAACTTTGGGGTGCCTGTGTGTTGTCGATATTTAGTCTTCCCAAGTTATATGTCCATCAGTTGAAGTCCCCTTTGCTCGGGGGCTTTGAATTTTAGATGTTTTAGGAAACAGCATACACTTCTTCAGAGTAGCTCTTGGATATTTATACCCCACCCATCAGCGTGACTAGTCTCCCTGTTTCCCATGGCCTCTCCTGCATTTTTGATTTGTACACATTTTTTGGATGGACTTTCTGAGCAGTGGAAATTGAGACTTCTTTATTGTGCGGATTTGCATTTCCCCCTTGCTTGGTTGGCCAAAAACTCTGTATGTGTTTTTTTCCTGAAGTTATTCACGAAAAAAACGCATACACCCT
This sequence comes from Mesoplodon mirus, assembly GCF_964341445.2. NCBI lineage: Eukaryota > Metazoa > Chordata > Mammalia > Artiodactyla > Ziphiidae > Mesoplodon > Mesoplodon mirus. The sequence continues at coordinate 311,027 of NW_028295431.1, read as the reverse complement.
TTTGCCCAACTGCATCATTTTAGAAATTCTGCTGCTTTTCATATGCTTTAAATGTGAGTACAATCTACCTTTTGTAAAATGTTTCCTGCAATTCTGCCTCTCATTCAGAACCTCTTCGTTGCCTTACCTGAATATATTTTTGGACATTGGTTATCATTTATATCTTTGCAGGTGTTTGAATTGTCTGCTCCTGAGCTCCATTTTGCAACTCGCATTTTTTGTGAGCTGACCCCCAAACCATTGGATTGATTCCGGCCCTATTCTGGTTCTGGGGAGGCAGGCTGAGCCTTTGGTTAATTCTTCTTCCTAATGGGAAATTAGAGTGACATGTGCCTGTCAAAACTCCTACAGTTAATCTCTCATTGGTTCCTCCTCTTCCCATTTATCCTCTGCAAAAATTGCAAACTGTGTGAAACAGGATGTTAAAGGTGCTGATTCTCCAAGTGGGGAGATTGTTAGTAATGGGGCTGGAATGGCGAACCCCAGCACCAGGAGATCAAAAATGAGGTGCATTTTAGACATCTCTCCTGAGCACACGGTGTACATTCATCTCGGTTTCCCAGGCATGTTTTCACTGTCAGAAGATTCCCTTGAAAGTGCAGATTTCGGACCCATGGAATGGGTACCAGGCAGTATTACTTTAAAACGTCTGCATTTCCTCACCCAGCCTCTCTAACAACTCTCAGCGTGCATAGCTTCCAGCCTTATATATCATCCTGCTGTGGGTCTACATGTGTTCAATCCATGTTACATCGTAGCCCTTCAACAAAAGTTGTAAGAATTTTTGTCTGTCTCACCGTTTTTATAAATATTTTTAAATTTATTTTTATATTGGTTACAGCTGATTTTCAAAGCTCTGCTTTTTGCTGCTGTACATCCACTTGATTCATGTACTGTGAGACAACAATAAATTCTTTCTCAGATGCTTACGAGTCATGTGTATTATTTTCCAGTGACTTGAGTGGACTGAGTGCCGTTCTTTGAGGTACCGTGTAGGCCTTGACAGTTATTCAATTCGGTACTTGAAATGGTATCTTTGCTAATTTCAACCTCCTGGATAATACCTCACCATTCCCCACCTTTCCCATTTAGCAGCCTTATGTCTCTTTTCTACATATTTGACTATGTTTCTGTTTTGTAGTTTATTTCATGTGTAGCCATTTTTGATTCCACCTTTAAGTGACATCTTATGATATGTGTCTTTTTCTTTCTGACATGTGTCACTTAGAATGATCGTATGTAACTCCTCCAGAGTTGTTACAACTGGCCTTATTTCATTGATTTCTGGATGAGTAATATTCGACTCTACATAAGTACCCCATCTCTTTTATCCATTTTATCCTTCCAGGGACATTTAGGTTATATCCAAGTGGAGGCCCTTTTTAACAGAGAGGTGGTAAACGTCGGGGTGCCTGTTTTCTGTCTTTTTTTGTTTTTCCCAAGGTATACGCCCATGAGTGCAAGTGCCCTATGCTCTGTAGCTCAGTTTTCAGATGTTTTAGCAAACACAGTACACTTCTCCAGAGTGGCCGTTGGCAAATTACATTTCCACTATCAGCCTCACAGGGCTCCCTTTTCTCCTCACCCAGTCCTGCATTTCTGGTGTTTACACTTTATGTGGATGGCCCTTCTGACTGATGTGAAGTGATACATTTTGTAGTATTGATTTCCAGTGCCCACCTGTTTGGTTGGATAAAAAGTGTGTATGGCCTTCACTTGAATATATTCAGAAAAAAATGCATACGCCCTTTTGGGCCAAGTGCATCATTGGCGATGTTCAGCCCCTTTTCTTGTGGTTTAATGGGGAGTCCTTTCTACCTCTTCAAATCTGTTTCCTGCCACTCCCCCTTGCTTACAAGTCCTTTTCTGTGACTTACCTCAAGACATTTTTCAACAATAGATATTTTCAACTCTGCAGTTTCATGAATTTTAGTGCCCCTGAGTTCCATTTTTCAACTTGTGTTTTTGGAAACTGGACACAAAACAGCGGGATTTCCTCTAGCCCTATTCTGTTTCCGTGGGCAATTCTAGCCTTTGATGAATTTGTCTTCCGGATTGGAAATTAGAGTGGCATGTGCCTGTCCGAACACATAAGATTTGTCTCTAATTTTTTCTCATCCTTCCGCTTCATCCTCTGGACAAATTCCAAACTGTGTGCAACAGGATGTTGACGGTGCTGATATCCCCAAGTGAGGAGATTGTTAGGAAAGATGCTGGAGGGGTGAACCCGAGCACCAGGCGATGAGGAGATGAGGTGCCTTTTCCAAACTCTTTCCGATCAAACGGTGTACCATCCTCTAGGTGTGACAGGCATGTTTTAGCTGTAGGAAGGGTCCCGTGCATGGAAGGAGAACACCAGGGATTTTTCCAAATCAGTGCCTCCCCGAACCCCAAACTGGGGAATTTTTAAGCTACGGCTACACGTATGTCCATTAAGGGCCTTGGGAAATAGGCAGAGCCCAAACTTTAGATGATTGAAATCTTCAGGTTCAGAAGCGCTCACCATCGGCCTTGCTTAGGTTACATTTTATCTGTCATTGATAGATGATGTCAATAAAAATATCGATTCTTTTTCAGATTATTTCCCCTTATAGGTTATTGCAAAATATTCAGTGTAGTTCCCTGTGCTATACAGTAGTTCCTTGTTGATGATCTATTTTATACATAGCAGTGTGTATGTGTTAATCCCAAACTGTTAATTTATCCCTTCTCCTACCTTTCCCCTTTGGTAATAATAAATTATAAGATTTTATGCTTCTCAGAAATGGGGGAGCTGAAAGAGAGGTATCCTTTTCAATGGAAAAGCATTCAAAACAAGATTGAAGCTTCAGCCAAGAGTATTCGATGTACATCCATGGAAATAAATCACTTCATTTCTCTAATGTTGACCTGACAAATAAGACAGACGTCTTCACTGAACTTGCTTATAGTAAAGTGATGGAAATATCAAATGTAAGTCTTAGAAAAATCTTATTTTACCCGAGCATTATACACTGCTCTATGTTAACTACAGTTTGGCTCACACATCTGTTCAATGAAGTTACAATGTTCTCAATTTCTGTTACTGATCACCCAGAGGGAACCGCAACAGGAGTCCCCGTGCCCAGTGTCATTGGAACCAACAGATCAAGACTGAGTTTGGTTCAGAAGCAAAGGAAACATTATTTTGAAAACCGAATGGAGAGGTGAGAGCGTGCACTCCCCCACGGGCTGTGGGCTGGGCTGCTGTGTAGGGATCCCGGCAGTGTCAGTGGGAGTTAGGGGATGGAGCTCTCGAGGGCTGGGTTGACTGCAGCTCAGGCTCTATGCCGTGGAGTCTGCATGGGACTCCGCTAGGTGAGGTGTCGACCCAGCCATTCTGCAATAGGAAATCGGGTCTGAAGTGCCGGGTGTGGGACCTCTGCATGCGGAACCCTAGGAGCACGTTAAATTAGACAAAGCACAAAGGAAAAACCGGTTAGACTTTATGTTATTGCCCAGATTCTCTTTTTATCTCCCAGGAATTTTTAATGAACGTTGCCAGAGACGAACCCCTCCTCTGCTTTTTGTAGCATTCCTCATTCTTCGGGTGTGGAGGGAGCAGACACCTCTTTTGTAACTGCTTCATGCTGTGGTGGGAGCGCTGATATGTGGGGGAAGGGGCAAAACGTCTGCCCACCAGCCTCCAGGTGAGGTTGATTGTCCCAAATCCTCCTGCCTCACTTCTCGTCCGCCTGAGCACCAGCATTGGAAGTGTTATAGATTCTAATGACTTTTAAGGGTCCAGGAAAGAGATGCGCAGAGATGCTGTGGTGGCAGGTTTCACCCCACCCCACATTTGTTCGGTGACATTAGGCTGACTTTTTTGCCAGCCTAGATGCTCTGACCAGTAGTCTGTGCTTTCTTTAATTAGGTCCCTGAATTAATGTACAAACAGCACCATGTGTCAGAGCCCTGCCTGTGCAACACCCAGACAGTCCAGGGTCAGTGGTGATCCAGGACCATGACGTCCACTGAGTCAACGGCCTTTAGAAGTAGCCAGCAGTCCAGGCGGTCATATTGGCCACCATCACCGCGGTGTCTGTAGGGTTTTCTATGGTGAAAGCGTGATATACTTTTCCCCCGCCAAGCTTATTAGCTCCCCTCTGGGTGAAGTATGTCCTGCAAGCAGTAGTCTGCTCTTTCGGGGCACAGTCTTCTTGTTTTCTGAGAGAAACTCCAGGTCAAGTGATGGTCACACGAGTCATCTTGGGGGCCCGTTGCCCCCATTTGTCACTCTGGAGGTAGGAGTTGGAGGGCCTCCTCACTCGAGGTCAGTGTGTCCACAGAGCGACCCCTGCAACTTCAGGACACGATGGGTGGTTAGGTTCACGACGTGGGGTCCTTTTCCCTTAGGAGGGAGCTGGCCTTGTGGGCTGCTGATTTCCAGCTTTTTAGATACCCCAGTATTCTGGCCTGAGGAGTCGGTGGGCAAAGCCCTTGGTGACCATAGTTTATCATACCTGAAGGGCATTCTTGTTTTGCTCCATTTCAACTGGTCCCAGTTTTTGCATTAAGGCTCCAAGGGCGATTAACCTTTGACCGGGTATGCAAAGGTCAAAGGGTTTAGCTAAATTAGCGAGTTCCTGGGCAAGGATCTGAATTGATTGCTCTTTCCATTCTTGAAAGGCTGCTTCTGGATTCTATTCAAAAAGATCATCATCTTTTCGTGTCAGTGTTTCATGTAGAGGCCCAGCCATTAGACTGTAGTTAGGGATCCAGATGCAGAAAACTTTGGTCTCCCCAGGAACCCCTAAGCTGTCTTCTAGTTTTAGAAGAGGTAAGGCTGCACATGGCTTCTTCCCTATCCTGGGATGCGTTTCTCCAAATATCTGTGAGGATGAAGCCCAGGCATGTCACCTGAGACTGGGATATTTGAGCCTTTTTCTTGGACACCTTCTATCCTTTCTTGGCTAGGTAGTTCAGAGGCGTCTTTAGTAGGCCTGGCGATCAGAATGTCATCTGCACATTGAAGGAGGGTTCCCTTTTACAGAGGTAGAACGTTTAGGTCTTTAGAGGACATTTCCCCAATGATGGTGTGGGGATTTTTGAACCATTGGGGCAGGACGGCCCAGCATTATTGCTTTTGTTGCATGTTGTGTCCTGCCACTCACAAGCCAAAAATTCTTGTGACTCTGAGATGAATGGAATACAGAAGAAGGCATCATTGAAGTGTAATGCAGAATGCCATGGCCTGGTGGATGGTAGAATTTCCAGCAGGGTGTAGGAAATAGGAGCTACTGGATGTATATCCTCGGTGGCTTCACTGACTGTCCTGATATCCTTTACCAGGTCTCCAGCAGCCCATGGGGCTCTCGTGGTCAGGCCAATCCCAGGATATGGAGCTCACCTGGGCTGCATCCCGCACCCCAGAGCCCACAGGGCTCTCGTGTTCACGTCCCTCCCAGGGTATGTAGCTCACCTCTGCAGCTACCCAGCAGCCCATGGGGCTCTCATAGTCTGGCCCTTCCCAGGATACAGAACTCCCCTGGGCAGGTACCCCAGCAGGGCTGGACACACAGGAACTGTGCACATAGCCCACCTTGCAGAGAACCCCCAGCTCACCTGTCGCTCACAGCTGACACAGAACACCTCCGAGCAGGACTTGAACTAACAAACAGCAGCTCTGACAGGTCTGTGACCCTGGCTATCACTCCGTGCAGCCTCTCTCTGCCTTGTCTTCCAGACACTTCCACTGCACCCAGGGCACCAGGCCTCTGTCTCCACCCACCATCACTCCTCTCCCTGACTCCTGGGTTCCTCTCATTAGGATAGGGTCTTCTTGAAGTTGTTTTCCACTCATGGACCAGATAAAATGATAAGAAAACAAGCCGCAGCTGCAGCCCCTTGTCTATCCTGACTCTCAAGAGCCCACACCTGTTCCTTGGGACTGACCCGTTTAGCAAGGTTCATTTTCTGCAACTGTGAGCCCCTGAGGGGTGAGGATTGGCTGATTTGGGCAGCCTGACACTGCCTGCCAGCCCCCCCCACAGGTGTGCCAGGGTTGAGGTCAATATAAACAACTCTCCAGTCAGCAAGAGCACCTGTAGCTGTGCCTGACGCCATATTCTCTGCCCCGTCAGCAGTGTCGGGGCTGGGGTGGTGGGAGGGAGTGAGGGGCCGTGGCTTTGTGTGTGGCCCAGTGTAAGTTGGGCTCTGCTGGACTCTCTCCAGGAGTTGCCAGGCTGCCACCTGCTAAAGAAGAGGATGTGTCACCCAAACCTGCCACTGGAATTTCTCCCCAGGCAGAGGTGAGGAAGTAAAAAAGCAGTGGGTGCCCTGGCAGGAGGGGTATCTCAGGCAGGGAAATGGAAAGATTCCAGAAGAGCATCTGGTGCCAGGACCATCCTGGCTGGCCTGCAGGCACCAAGTCGGCCTGCGTGCTCTCGCTAGTGTGGCTCCACAGCCCTTCCTCTAGGCTTGCAAGTGCTTGTACATATTCAGGTGTTTTACCTGGAAAGGGTGGGAAGAGTTCAGCTGCAGCAGGACTGGGGCTCAGCTCACATTTACTCACAGACGCCTCGACACAGTCCCCCAGCTTTGCAATGAGGATGCTCCTTGTGGCGGGGGGAGTGCTGCTGAGTGCATGGGAGACGATTTCCCACCTCTGACCAACTTAAGAATTTTTTACCACTGGAGCAAGTGCCCTGATACGATTTTCCTCTGTATAACTGGTGAGTTCTGTTTTTTTTTTTTTTTCTTTTTGGTTCAAGTTAGATTTTATTTATTCATCTTTTTTTTTTAATTTGGAGATATAAACATGGAAATAATGCATTAATATAAAGACGTCTATGTGAAGGGAAAAACTTTTTTTCTGTTTTATTTTATTAAATGTTATTTATTTATTTTTAATTTTTTTAAATTTATTTCTTTTATACAGCAGGTTCTTATTGGATATGTATTTTATACATATAAGTGTGCACATGTGAATCCCAGTCTCCCAATTCATCCCACCACCACCCTCACATGGTGTTCCCTCCTTGGTGTCCATATGTTTGTTCTCTACATCTGTCTCTATCTCTGCCCTGCAAACTGGTTCATCTGTACCATTTTTCTAGGTTCCACATATATGCATTAATATACAATATTTGTTTTTCTCTTTCTGACTTACTTCACTCTGTATGACAGTCTCTAGATCCATCAAGGTCTCTACAAATGACCCAATTTCAATCCTATGTATGGCTGAGTAATATTCCGTTGTATATATGTACCAGGTCTTTATCCATTCGTCTGTCTGTGGGCACTTAGGTTGCTTTCATTACCTGTCTATTGTAAATAGTGCTGCAGTGAACATTGTGGTGAATGTGTCTTTTTGATTTATGGTTTTCTCTGGGTATATGCCCAGTAGTGGGATTGCTGGATTATATGGTAATTCTATTTTTAGTTTTTTAAGGAACCTCCATACTGTTCTCCATAGAGACTGTATCGATTTACATTCCCAACAATAGTGGAAGAAGGTTCCTTTTCTCCACACCCTCTCCAGCATTTGTTGTTTGTAGATATTCTGATGATGCCCATTCTAACAGGTGTGACGTGATACCTCATTGTAGTTTCGATTTCCATTTCTCTAATAATTAGTGATGTTGAGCAGATTTTCATGTGTGTACTGGCCATCTCTATGTCTTCTTGGAAGAAATGTCTATTTAGATCTTCCATTTTTGTATTGGGTTTTTTGTTTTATTAATATTGAGCTGCATGAGCTGTTTATATATATTGTAGATTAATCATTTGTCCATTGATTCTTCTGCAAATATTTTCTGCCATTCTGAGGGTTGTCTTTTCGTCTTGTTTGTAGTTTCCTTTGCTTTGCAAAAGCTTTTACGTTTCATTAGTCACATCTGTTTAGTTTTCTTTTTTATTTCATTACTATAGGAGGTGGATCAAAAAAGATCTGGCTGTGATTTACGTCAGAGTATCCTTCGTAAGTTTTCCTGTCAGAGTTTTATACTGTCCGGTCTTACATTAAGGTCTCTAATCCATTTTGAATATATTTTTATGTATGGTGTTGGGGAGTGTTCTAATTTCATTCTTTTACATGTAGCTCTCCATATTTCCCAGCACCAATGATTGAAGAGAATGTCTTATCTCCATTGTATAGTCTTGCCTCTTTTCTCATAGATTAGTTGACCATAGGTGTGTAGGTTTATCCTTGGGCTTTCTTTTTTTTTTTTTTCTTTTACACGTTTATTGGAGTATAATTGCTTTACAATGGAGTGTTCGTTTCTGCTGTATAACAAAGTGAATCAGCTATACATATACAAATATCACCAGATCCCCTCCCTCTTGCATCTCCCTCCCACACTCCATAACCCACCCCTTTATGTGTTCACAAAGCACCGAGCTGATCTCCCTCTTCTATGTGGCTGATTCTCAGTAGCTATCAGTGTTACATTTGGTAATGTATTTATGTCCATGCCACTCTCTCACTTCGTCCCAGCTTACCCATCCCCCTTCCGGTGTCCTCAAGTCCTTTCTCTATGTCTGTGTCCTTACTCCTGTCCTGCCACTAGGTTCTTCAAAATCTTTTTTTTTTCTTCATTAGATTCCATATATCTCTGTTAACATACAGTATTTGTTTTTCCCTTTCTGACTTACTTCACTGTGTAGGACAGATTCTAAGTCCATCCACCTCAGTACAAATAACTCAGTTTTGCTTCTTTTTATGTTTGAGTAATATTTGATTGTATATATGTGCCAGATCTTCTTTATCCATTCATCTGTCGATGGACACTTAGGTTGCTTCCATGTCCTGGCTAATGCAAATAGAGCTGCAATGAACATTTTTCTACATAACTCTTTTTTTTTTTTTTTTTTTTTTTTTTTTTTGCGGTACACGGGCCTCTCACTGTTGTGCCCTCTCCCGTTGTGGAGCACATGCTCCGGACACGCAGGCTCAGCGCCCATGGCTCAAGGGCCCAGCCGCTCCACGGCATGTGGGATCTTCCCGGACCGGGGCACGAACCTGTGTCCCCTGCATCGGCAGGCGGACTCTCAAACACTGCGCCACCTGGGAAGCCCCATAACTCTTTTTGAATTATGGTTTTCACAAGGCAAATGCCCAGTAGTTGGATTGTTGTGTCATATGGTACTTCTATTGTTAGTTATTTAAAGGAACCTCCGTAATGTTCTCCCTAGTGCTCATATCAATTTACATTCCCACCCACAGTGCAAATGTGCTCCCTTTTCTCCAATAAAGGCCTCTCCAGCATTTATTGTTTTGTAGATTTTTTTGATGATTGCCACTCTGATTGCTGTGAGGTGATACCTCACGGTAGTTTTGATTTGCATTACTGTAATGATTAGTGATGTTCAGCATCCTTTCATGTGTTTCATGGTAATCTGTATATCTTCTTTGGAGAAATGTCTATTAGGTCTTCTGCCCGGTTTTGGATTGGGTTGTTTGTTTTTGTAATATTGAGCTACATGCGGTGCTTGTAAAGTTTGGAGATTAATCCTTTGTCAATTGCTTCATTTGAAAATATTTTCTCCCATTCTGAGGGTTGTTTTTGCATCTTGTTTATGTTTTCCTGTACTGTGTAAAAGCTTTTAAGTTTCATTAGGTCCCATTTGTTGATTTCTGTTTTTATTTCCATTTCTCTAGGAGGTGGGTCCAAAAGGATCTTGCTGTGATTTATGTCATAGAGTGTTCTGCCTATGGTTTCCTCTAAGTGTTTTATAGTGTCTGGTCTTATATTTAGATCTCTAATCAATTTAGAGTTTATTTTTGTGTATGGTGTTATGGAGTGTTCTGATTTCATTCTTTTATGTGTAGGGGTCCAGTTTTTCCAGCACCAATTACTGAAGAGACTGTCTTTTCTCCATTGTATATCCTTAGCTCCTTTGTCATAGATGAGATAGCCATAGGTATGTAGGTTTATCTCTGGGCTTTCTGTCCTGTTCCATTGATCTGTGTTTATGCCAATCTACATACACTTGATTCCATTATGGAGACATATAAATACATAGGTTTCAAGGTTATTACCAGTCAGATATATTCCTCTTCAGTGAATAGGGTGTTTTGTGTCCAGTTCATTGAGAAAGGAGTAGGTCTTGTCTATTACATATTTGGTATATGAAATGGAATCTGTGCTAATTTCAAACTCTGCTTTTACACATCACCCCACGTCACCTTTCCCCTTAAGGAGGCATAAGTGTGTTTTCTAAATGTGTAACTCTGTTCTCTTTTGAAATTCAGTTCATGTGTAGCCATGTTTACATTTCCTCTATAAGTGATATATTACAATAAGTTTCTTTTTCTTTGTGGCTCATTTCACTTAGCATCATCGTACCTAAAGCCACTCATTATGCTGCTATTGGCCTTATGACATTGATTTTATGTCTGAGTGACATTCCATTGTATATAAGTACCACAACATCTATATCCATTTTTTTTCCTTTCCTGGGATATATAAAGTGTACCGAAGTCGAGGTTCTTGTAAACAGAGCAGCCCTAAACTTTGGGTTGGCTGTGTGTTGTGGATTTTTAGTTTTCCCAAAATACACGCCCATGAGTGGAAGTGTGCTATGCTCTGTAGCTCTGTTTTAGAAAACAACATACAGTTCTCCAGAGAGGCTGTTGGCAATTTATATCCAGTCCATCGTCGTAACCAGGCTCCCTTTTCTCCATGGCCTGTCCTGCATTTGTGTTTTTTACACTATTTGTGGATGGCCCTTTTGACTGGAGGTAAGGGACACTTCTATGTAGTGTGGATTTGCAATGCCTGATGGCTTGCTTGGCCTAAAAGGGCATATGCATATTTTCCCGAATATATTCAAGAAAATACACATAATCCCTTTTCAGCCAAGGGCAACATTGTCGAAATTCTGTCGCTTTTCATGTGCTTTAAAGACGACTCCAATCTACCTTTTGAAATCTGTTTCCTTCAATTCTGCCTTGCATTCAAATCCTCTTCACTGCCTTTCCTCAATATATTTCTGGATGATAGTTGTCCTTTATAAATCTGCAAGTTTGTGAATTGCTGTGCCCCTGATTTCCATTTTTCAACTCGCCTCTTTGTGAGCTGGCTGCAATACCGCAGGATGGCTTTAGGTCCTAGTCTGGTTCCGGGGCTTCAGGCTGAGCCTTTGGTTAATTCTTCTTCCTGATGGGAAACTAGAGTGACATGTGCCCATCCAAACACCTACAGCTAATCTCTCATTTATTTCCCCTCTTCCTGTTCATCCTCTGCACAATTTGCAAACTGTGCATAACGGGAGGGTAAAGACGCTGACACTCCAAGTGGGGAGATTTTGAGTAATGCAGATGGAATGGCGAAGCCGAGCACGACAAAAGGAAAAATGAGGTACCTTTTAGAAATATTTCCCAATTACACAGTGTACCATCCACTTGGTTTCCCATGCATGTTTTAACTGGAGGAAGATTCCCTTAAACCTGGAGAGTTGGGACCACTAGAATGGGTAGCACACAGTATTGCTCTAAGTGGTGTTCTTTTGTTCACACAACTTCAGCAATCTTGTCAGCTCCAAGTGTCCAGTCATATGTCTCATCCAGCTGTGGGTGTAAAGGTGGTCAATCTAGCTTGCATCACAGGCCCTGAACGTAATTTTTAAGACTTTCTATCTGTTTTTGCATTTTGCTTTTGAAATTTATTTTTATAAGTGGGTTTAACTGAATTTCAGTGCTGTGTTCATGCCGTTATACACACACATGATTCCATTATGGAGACATGAGGATACATATGTTTTAAAATACTTAGAGTCAGACATATTCCTCTGCAATGAATAGGGGGTGTTGAGTCCAGTTCATTGTGCCGGGAGTAGGTGTTGTCTATTATATACATGGTTTATATAACGGTAACTGTGCTAATTTAAAATTGTGGTTTTATGCATCACCCCACTACGGCTTTCCCATTAAGCAGGCAGAAGATGTTTTCTAAATGTGTGACTCTGTTGTGTTTGTAATTCAGTTCATGTGTAGTCATGTGTACATTCCCGCTTTGAGTGATAATTTATGATAAGATTAGTTACTCTGTAATCTTTCCTAACTCAGTTCATGTTTAGCCATGTTTACAGGGACTTCATAAGTTATATCTTATGATAAGTTTCTTTTTCTGTGTGACTTATTTCACTTAGAATCATCGTACCTGAATCCACGCTTTTTGCTGCTACTGGCCTTATGACATTGATTTCATGGCTGAGCGATATTCTATCGTACGTAAGTACCACAATATCTTGAACCATTTTTGTCTTTCCTGGGATACTTAAGGTGTACCCAAGTTGAGGTTCTTGTAAGCAGTGCAGCGCTAAATTTTAGAGTGGCTCTGTCTTATTGATTTTCAGTTTTCCCAAGGTATATTCCCTAGACTGGAAGTGCCCTTGGCTGTGTAGCTCTGTTGTTTATTTGTTTTAGGGAACACAATGCACTCCTCCAGAGAGGCAGTTGGAAACTTACATCCCGCCCATCAGCATAACAAGGCTGCATGATCTCCAGGGCCTGTCTTGCCTTTCTGGTTTTTACACATTTTGCGGATGTCCATTTTGACCGGTTGGAAGGGATAATTCTTTGTAGTGCAGATTTGCATTGCTGCTTGCTTGCTTGGCCAAAATGGGCGAATGCATTTTCTCCTGAATATATTCAGGGGAAAAAGCATATGCCCTTTATGGCCAAGTGCATCATTGTCGATGTTGTGCCCCTCATCTTGTGCTTGAAAGGTGATTCCAACGTACCTCTTGAAATCTGTTTCCTGCTATTCTGCCTCGGTTTAAAGTCCGCCTCTCTGCCTTCCCTCAAAAGATTTTTGGAAGATAGTTGTCCTCTATTACTCTGCCAGTTTGTAAATTGCTGTGCCCCTGAGCTCCATTTTTCAACTCATTTTTTTGAGCTGACCGCAAAACCAAAATTATGGTTCAAAACCTGTAGTGGTTGCCGGTGGGTGGCTGAGACATTGGTTAATTCTCCTTCCTGCCGGGCAATTAAAGTGACATGTACCTGTCCAAATGCCTAACATCTACTCTCTCATTGGTTCTCCCTCTTCCCTTTCATCCCCTGCCAAATTGGCAACCTGTGTGAACCAGGAGGTTAAAGGTGCTGTCTCTCCAAGTTGGAAAATTGATAGTAAAGCAGTTGGAAAGTCAAACTGGCGCACAAGGAGAGGGATTCTTTGTTGAGTTTTAGAAACCTTTCATATTCACAGTGTGTCCATTCTCTAGGTTTCCCATACATGTTATAGCTGTAGTAATATTCCCTTCAACCTGGAGACATGGGACCCATGGAATGGGTGACATGCATTATTGATTTAAAGGGTCTGCATTTGCTCTCCTAATCTCACCAATCCTCTCAGTCTCATGTGTCCAACCTTATGCCACATCCAGCTGTCATTTTAGATAGGGTCATTCCAGGTTTCATCAGAGACCATGAAGGAATTGTAAAGATTTTGCCTGTTTTTTTGTTTTGTTTTTGAAATTCCTTTTTATAGTGGGTTTGAGCTGATTCTCGCTGCCATGCTTATGTAAGTCTAGATACACTTGATACCCTTACGGAGACATATCAATACATAGGTTTTAAGATTCTTACTCGTCAGATACATTCCCCTGCGGGAAATATGGGGTTTTGAATCCCTTTCACTGAGGAAGGTGTAGGTCTTGTCTATTCCATAGTTGGTTTTTGGAACGGTACCTGTGCTTATATCAAACTCTGGTTTTATGCATCACCCCACCTCTCCTTCACCGTTAAGAAGGCATAAGTGTGTTTTCTAAATGTGAGACTCTGTTCTCTTTCCTAACACAGTTCATGTGTAGCCATGTTTACAGGATCTTCATAAGTGATATCTTATGATATGTTTCTTTTTCTGTGTGACTTATTTCACTTAGCATCATCGTACCTGAATCCACTCATTTTGCTGCTACTGGTCTTATGACATTGATTTCATGGCTGAGGGATATTCCATCGTATGTAAGTACCACAATATTTTGAACCATTTTTATCTTTCCTGGGATATTTACGGTGTACCCAAGTTGTGGTTCTTGTAAGCAGTGCAGCCCTAAAGTTTGGGGTGGCTCTGTCTTATTGATTTTCATTTTTACAAAGGTATATTCCCAAGACTGGAAGGGCCCTTGGCTCTGTAGCTCTGTTGTTCACTTGTTTTAGGGAACACAGTGCACTCCTCCAGAGAGGCAGTTGGCAATTTACATCCCGCCCATCAGCATAACAAGGCTCCCTGTTCTGCAGGGCCTGTCTTGCCTTTCTGGTTTACACCCATTTTGTGGATGTCCCTTTTGACCGTTGGGAAGTGATACTTCTTGGTAGTGCAGATTTTCAATGCCCGCTTGCTTGCTTGGCAAAAAAGGGAGTATGCCTTTTCTCGTGAAAATATTAAGGATGAAACACATACGCCCTTTTTGGCCAAGTGCATCATTGTCGAAGTTGTGCCCCTTTCCTGTGCTTTAAAGGCGATTCCAACATACCTCTTGAAATCTGTTTCCTGCTATTCTGCCTGGCTTTCAAGTCCTCCTCGTTGCCTTCCCTCAACAGATTTTTGGATGATAGTTGTCCTTTATTACTCTGCCAATTTGTGAATTGCTCTGCCCCATAGCTCCATTTTTTAACTCGTTTTTTGTGAGCTGAACGCAAGTCCAATATTTTGGTTCAGGAACAATACTGGTTCCCGGTGGGTGGCTGAGACTTTGGTTAATTCTTCTTCCTCCCGGGAAATAAGAGTGACATGTGCCCGTCCAAATACCTAACAGCTACTCTCTCATTGGTTCTCCCTCTTCCCTTTCATCCTCTGCCATATTCGCAACCTGTGCGAACCAGGAGGTTACAGGGGCTGTCTCTGCAAGTTGGGAGATTGATAGTAAAGCAGTTGGAACGTCAAACCGGAGCACCAGGAGAGGGACTATTCGTTGAGTTTTAGAGACCTTTCGTAATCACAGTGTGTCCATTCTCTAGGTTTCCCGTACATGTTATAGCTGTAGTAATATTCCCTTCATCCTGGAGAGTAGTGACCCATGGAATGGGTGCCATGCATTATTGCTTTAAGGGGTCTGCATTTGCTCAACCAATCTCACTAATCCTCTCAGTACCATGTGTCCACCCTTATGCCACATCCAGCTGTCGTTGTACATAGGGTCATTCCAGGTTTCATCAGAGACCCTGAAGAAATTGTAAAGAATTTCCCCGTTTTTTTGTTTTGTGTTTGAAATTCCTCTTTATTATGTGTTTGAGCTGATTCTCGCTGCCATGTTTATGCCAGTCTAGACACACTTGATTCCCTTATGGAGACATATAAACACATAGGTTTTACGATTCTTAGTAGTCAGATATATTCCTATGCGGGAAATATGGGGTTTTGAGTCCCTTTCACTGAGGAAGGTGTAGGTCTTGTCTATTCCATAGTTGGTTTTTGGAACGGTACCTGTGCTTTTATCAAACTCTGGTTTTATGCATCCCCCAACCTCTCCTTCTCCCTTAAGCAGGCATAAGAGTGTTTTCTAAATGTGAGTCTCTGTTCTCTTTCCTATCTCAGTTCATGTGTAGCCATGTTTATAGGATCTTCATAAGTGATATCTTATAATAAGTTTCTTTTTCTGTGTGACATATTTCACTTAGAATCATCATACCTGAATCCACTCATTATGCTGCTACTGGTCTTATGACATTGATTTCATGGCTGAGGGATATTCCATCGTACGGAAGTACCACAAATTTTGAACCGTTTTTATCTTTCCTTGGATATTTAAGGTGTACCCAAGTTGAAGATCTTGTAAGCAGTGCAGCCCTAAATTAAGGAGTGGCTCTGCCTTATTGATTTTCAGTTTTCCCAAGGTATATTCCCTAGTCTGGAAGTGCCCTTGGCTCTGTAGCTCTGTTGTTTACTTGTTTTAGGGAACACAATGCACTCCTCCAGAGAGGCAGTTGACAATTCACATACCGCCCATCAGCATAACAATGCTCCCTGTTCTCCAGGGCCTGTGTTGCCTTTTTGGTTTTTACCCATGTTGTGGATGTCCCTTTTGACCGGTGGGAAGTGATACTCCTTTGTAGTGCAGATTTACGTTGACTGCTTGCTTGCTTGGCCAAAAAGGGCGTATGCGTTTTCTCCTGAATATATTCAGGAGAAAACGCATACCCACTTTTTGGCCAAGTGCATCATTGTCGAAATTGTGCCCCTCTTCCTGTGCTTTAAAGGTGATTCCAAACTACCTCGTGAAATATGTATCCTGCTATTCTGCTTCCCTTTCAAGTTCGCCTCCTTGCCTTCCCTCAACATATTTTTGGACGATAGATGCCCTTTATTACTTTGCCAGTTTGTGAATTGCTGTGCCCCTGAGCTCCATTTTTTAACTCGTTTTTTTCTGAGCTGAACCCAAGTCCAATATTTTGGTTCAGGACCTATACTGGTTTTCGGTGGGTGGCTGAGACTTTGTCAATACTTCTTCCTCCCGGGAAATAAGAGTGACATATGCCCGTCCAAATACCTAACACCTACTCTCTCATTGGTTCTCTCGTTTCCCATTCATCCTCTGCGAAATTGGCAACCTGTGCGAAACAGGAGGTTAAAGATGCTGTCTCTCCAGGTTGAGAGATTGATAGTAAAGCAGTTGGAAAGTCAAACTGGAGCACAAGGAGAGGGACTATTCGTTGAGTTTTAGAGACCTTTCATATTCACTGTGTGTCCATTCTCTAGGTTTCCCGTACATGTTATTGCTGTAGTAATATTCCCTTCAACCTGGAGAGTTGGGACCCATGGAATGGGTGCCATGAATTATTGCTTTAAAGGGTCTGCATTTGCTCACCCAATCTCACCAATCCTCTCAGTCACATGTGTCCTCCCTTATGCCACATCCAGCTGTCGTTGTAGATAGGGTCATTCCAGGTTTCATCAGAGACCCTGAAGAAAATGTAAAGAATTTCCCGGTTTTTTTGTTTTGTGTTTGAAATTCCTCTTTATACTGTGTTTGAGCTGATTCTCGCTGCCATGTTTATGCCACTCTAGACACACTTGATTCCATTATGGGGACATATCAATACATAGGTTTTAAGATTCTTACAAGTAAGTTATATCCTTCTGCATGGAATATGGGGAGTTGAGTCTCTTTCACTGAGGAACGTGTAGTTCTTGTCTATTCCGTATATGGTTTTTGGAACGGTACCTGAACTAATATCAAAATCTGGTTTAATGCATCACCCCACCTCTCCTTCCCCCTTAAGCAGGCATAAGAATGTTTTCTAAAGGTCAAACTCTCTTCACTTTCCTAACTCAGTTCATGTGTAGGCATGTTTCCAGGGTCTTCTTAAGTGATATCTTATGATTAGCTTCTTTTTCTGTGTGACTTATTTCACTTAGAATCATCGTACCTGAATCCACTCATTTTGCTGCTACTGGTCTTATGACATTGATTTCATGGCTGAGGGATATTCCATCGTACGTAAGTACCACAATTTTTTGAACCATTTTTATATTTCCTGGGATATTTGAGGTGTACCCAAGTTGAGGTTGTTGTAAGCAGTGCAGCCCTAAATTTGGGGGTGGCACTGTCTTATTGATTTTCCGTTTCCCAAGGTATATTCCCTAGACTGGAAGTGCCCTTGGCTCTGTAGCTCTGTTGTTTACTTGTTTTAGGGAACACAATGCACTCCTCCAGAGAGGCAGTTGGCAATTTACATCCCGCCCATAAGGATAACAAGACTCCCTGTTCTCCAGGTCCTCTCTTGCCTTTCTGGTCTTTACAAATTTTGTGGATGTCCCTTTGTACCGGTGGGAAGTGATACTTCTTTGTAGTGCAGATTTGCATTGCCCGCTTGCTTGCTTGGCCAAAAAGGGCGTTTGCGTTTTCTCCTGCATATATTCAGGAGAAAATGCATACGCCCTTTTTGGCCAAGTGCATCATTGTCGAAGTTGTGCCCCTCTTCCTGTGCTTTACAGGTGATTCCAACGTACCTCTTGAAATATGTTTCCTGCTATTCGGCCTGACATTCAAGTCTGCTTCGTTGCCTTCCCTCAACAGGTTTCTGGGCGGTAGTTGGCCTTTATTACTCTGCCAGTTTGTGAATTGGTCTGCCCCTCAGCTCCATTTTTCAACTCATTTTCTGTGAGTTGAATGCAAGTCCAAAATTTTGGTTCAGGACCTATAATGTTTCCCGGTGAGTGGCTGAGACTTTGGTTAATTCTTCTTCCTGCCGTGCATTTAGAGTGCCATGTGCCGTCCAGATGCCTAACAGCTACTCTCTCATTGGTTCTCCCTCTTCCCTTTCATCCTCTGACAAATTGGCAACCTGTGCGAACCAGGAGGTTAAAGGGTCAGTCTCTCCAAGTTGGGAGATTGATAGTAAAGCAGTTGGAAAGTCAAACCGGAGCACCAGGAGAGGGACTATTTGTTGAGTTTTAGTGACCTTTCATATTCTGAGTGTGTCCATTCTCTAGGTTTCCCGTACATGTTATAGCTGTAGTAATATTCCGTTCACCCTGGAGAGATGGGACCCATGGAATGGGTGCCATGCATTATTGCTTTAAAGGGTCTGCATTTGCTCACCCAATCTCACCAATCCTCTCAGTCCCAAGTGTCCAGCCGTTTGCCACATCCAGCTGTCATTGTAGACAGGGTCATTCCACCTTTCATCAGAAACCCTGAAGGAATTGTAAAGAATTTCCCTGTTTTTTTGTTTTGTTTTTGAAATTCCTTTTTATAGTGGGTTTGAGCTAAATCTCGCTGCCTTGTTTATGCCAGTCTAGACACACTTGATTCCCTTACAGAGACATATCAGTACATAGTTTGTAAGATTCTTACTAGTCAGATATATTCCTCTGTGGGAAATATGGGGTTTTGAGTCCCTTTCACTGAGGAAGGTATATGTTGGTCTTGTCTATTCCATAGTTGGTTTTGGGAATGGTACCTGTCCTTATATCAAACTCTGGTTTTATGCATCACCCCACCTCTCATTCCCCCTTAAGCAGGCATAAGAGTGTTTTCTAAATGTGAGACTCTCTTCTCTTTCCTAACTCAGTTCATGTGTAGCCATGTTTACAGGATCTTCATAAGTGATATCTTATGATAAGCTTCTTTTTCTATGTGACTTATTTCATTTAGAATCATCGTACCAGAATCCACTCATTTTGCTGCTACTGGTCTTACGACATGGATTTCATGGCTGAGGGATATTCCATTGTACGTAAGTACCACATTTTTTTGAACCATTTTTATATTTCCTGGGATAATTAAGGTGTACGCAAATTGAGGTTCTTGTAAGCAGTGCAGCCCTAAATTTTGGGGTGGCTCTGTCTTATTGATTTTCAGTTTTCCCAAGGTATATTCCCTAGTCTGGAAGTGCCCTTGGCTCTGTAGCTCTGTTGTTTACTTGTTTTAGGGAACACAATGCACTCATCCAGAGAGGCAGTTGGCAATTTACATCCCGCCCATCAGCATAACAAGGCTCCCTGTTCTCCAGGGCCTGTCTTGCCTTTCTGGGTTTTACCCATTTTGTGGATGTGCCTTTTGACCAGTGGGAAGTGACACTTCTTTGTAGTGCAGATTTGCATTGTCCGCTTGCTTGTTTGGCCAAAAAGGGCGTATGCGTTTTCTGCTGAATATATTCAGGAGAAAACGCATACGCCCTTTTTGGCCAAGTGCATCATTGTCGAAGATGTGCCCCTCTTTCTGTGCTTTAAAGGCGATTCCAACGTACCTCTTGAAATCTGTTTCCTGCTATTCTGCCTCGCTTTCAAGTCCGCCTCGTTGCCTTCCCTCAACAGATTTTTGGACCATAGTTGTCCTTTATTACTCTGCCTGTTTGTGAATTGCTGTGCCCTAGAGGTCCATTATTTAACTCGTTTTTTGTGAGCTGAACGCAAGTCCAATATATTGGTTCAGGACCTATACTGGTACCAGGGGGGTGGCTGAGACTTTGGTTAATTCTTCTTCCTCACAGGAAATAAGAGTGACATATGCCCGTCCAAAGGCCTAACAGCTATTCTGTCATTGGTTCTCCCTCTTCCGTTTCATCCTCTGCCAATTTGGCAACCTGTGTGAAACAGGAGGTTAAAGGGGCTGTCTCTCCAAGTTGGGAGATTGATAGTAAAAGAGTTGGAAAGTCAAACTGGAGCACCAGGAGAGGGACTATTTGTTGAGTTTTAGAGACCTTTCGTATTCACAGTTTGTCCATTCTCTAGGTTTCCCGTACATGTTATAGCTGTAGTAATATTCCCTTCAACCTGGAGAGTTGGGACCCATGGAATGGGTGCCATGCATTATTGCTTTAAAGGGTCTGCATTTGCTCACCCAATCTCACCAATCCTCTCAGTCCCATGTGTCCAGCCTTATGCCACATCCAGCTGTCGTTGTAGATAGGGTCATTCCATGTTTCATCAGAGAACCTGAAGGAATTGTTAAGAATTTCCCTGTTTTTTTGTTTCGTTTTTGAAATTCTTTTTATAGTGGGTTTGAGCTGATTCTCACTGACATGTTTATGCCTGCCTAGACACATTTGAGTCCATTACAGGAACATATCAATACATAGGATTTAAGATTCTTACTAGTAAGATATATCCCTCTGCATGTAATATGGGGGGTTGATTTCCTTTCACTGAGGAAGGTGTAGTTCTTCTCTATTCCGTAATTGGTTTTTGGAATGGTACCAGAACTAATATCAAAATCTGGTTTAATGCATCACCCCACCTCTCCTTCCCCCTTAAGCAGGCATAAGAATGTTTTCTAAATGTCAAACTCTCTTCTCTTTCCTAACTCAGTTCATGTGTAGCCATGAATACAGGACCTTCATAAGTGATATCTTATGATAAGTTTCTTTTTCTATGTGACTTATTTCACTTAGAATCATCGTACCTGAATCCACTCATTTTGCTGCTACTGGTCTTACAACATGGATTTCATGGCTGAGGGATATTCCATCGTACGTAAGTACCACAATGTTTTGAACCATTTTTATATTTCCTGGGATATTTAAGGTGTACCCAAGTTGAGGTTCTTGAAAGCAGTGCAGCCCTAAATTTTGGGGTGGCTCTGTCTTATTGATTTTCATTATTCCCAAGGTATATTCCCAAGACTGGAAGTGCCCTTGGCTCTGTAGCTCTGTTGTTTACTTGTTTTAGGGAACACAATTCACTCCTCCAGACAGGCAGTTGGCAATTTACATCCCGCCCATCAGCATAACAAGGCTCCCTGTTCTCCAAGGCCTGTCTTGCCTTTCTGGTTTTTGTATATTTTGTGGATGTCCCTTTTGACCGATGGGAAGTGATACTTCTTTGTAGTGCAGATTTGCATTGCCTGCTTGCTTGCTTCGCCAAAAAGTTCGTATGCGTTTTCACCTGCATATATTCAGGAGAAAATGCATACGCCCTTTGTGGCCAAGTGCATCATTGTCAAAGTTGTGACCCTCTTCCTGTGGTTTACAGACCATTCCAACGTACCTCTTGAAATCTGCTTCCTGCTATTCGGCCTGAATTTCAAGTCCGCTTCGGTGCCTTCCCTCAACAGATTTCTGGACGATAGTTGGCCTTTATTACTCTGCCAGTTTGTGAATTGCTCTGCCTCTGAGCTCCAATTTCAACTCGTTTTTTGTGAGCTGAATGCAATACAAAGTTTTGGTTCAGAACCTATACTGTTTCCAGGTGAGTGGCTGAGACTTTGGCTAATTCTTCTTCCTTCCGGGCAATTAGAGTGACATGTGCCCGTCCAAATGCCTAAAAGCTACGCTCTCATTGATTCTCCCTCTTCCCTTTCATCCTCTGCCAATTTGGCAACCGGTGAGAACCAGGAGGTTAAAGGGGCTGTCTCTACAAGTTGGGAGAGTGATAGTAAAGCAGTTGGAAAGTCAAACCAGAGCACCAGGAGAGGGACTATTCGTTGAGTTTTAGAAACCATTTGTTTTCACAGTGTGTCCATTTGCTAAGTTTCCCATACATGTTACAGCGGTAGTAATATTCCGTTCAACCTGGAGAGTTGGGACCCATGGATTGGGTGCCATGAATTATTGCTTTAAAGGGTCTGCATTTGCTCAACCAATCTCACCAATCCTCTCAGTCCCAAGTGTCCAGCCTTATGCCACTTCCAGCTGTCATTGTAGACAGTGTCATTCCACGTTTCATCAGAGACCCTGAAGGAATTGTAAAAAAAAATCCCTGTTTTTTTGTTTTCTTTTTGAAATTCCTATTTATAGTGGGTTTGAGCTGATTCTCGCTGCCATGTTTATGCCAGTCTAGACACACTTGATTCCCTTACAGAGACATATCAATACATAGGTTTTAAGATTCTTACTAGTCAGATATATTCCTCTCTGGGAAATATGGGATTTTGAGTCCCTTTCACTGAGGAAGGCATAGGTAGGTCTTGTCTATTCCATAGTTGGTTTTTGCAATGGTACCTGTGCTTATATCAAACTCTGGTTTTATGCATCACCCCAACTCTCCTTCCCCCTTAAGCAGGCATAAGAGTGTTTTCTAAATGTGAGAGTCTGTTCTCTTTCCTAACTCAGTTCATGTGTAGGCATGTTTACAGGGTCTAAATAAGTGATATCTTATGATTAGCTTCTTTTTCTGTGTGACTTATTTCACTTAGAATCATCGTACCTGAATCCACTCATTTTGCTGCTACTGGTCTTATGACATTGGTTTCATGGCTGAGGGATATTCCATCGTACGTAAGTACCACAATTTTTGGAACCATTTTTATATTTCCTGGGATATTTGCAGTGTACCCAAGTTGAGGTTGTTGTAAGCAGTGCAGCCCTAAATTTGGGGGTGGCTCTGTCTTATTGATTTTCCGTTTCCCAAGGTATATTCCCTAGACTGGAAATGCCCTTGGCTCTGAGGCTTTCTTGTTTACTTGTTTTAGGGAACACAATGCACTCCTCCAGTGAGGCAGTTGGCAATTTACATCCCACCCATCAGCTTAACAAGGCTCCCTGTTCTCCAGGTCCTCTCTTGCCTTTTTGGTTTTTACACATTTTGTGGATATCCCTTTTGACCGGTGGGAAGTGATACTTCTTTGTAGTGTAGATTTGCATTGCCCGCTTGCTTGCTTGGCCAAAAAGGGCGTTTGCGTTTTCTCCTGCATATATTCAGGAGAAAATTCATACGCCATTTTAGGCCAAGTGCATCATTGTCGAAGTTGTGCCCCTCTTCCTTTGCTTTACAGGTGATTCCAACGTACCTCTTGAAATCTGTTTCTTGCTATTCTGTCTCGCTTTCAAGTCCACCTCGTTGCCTTTCCTCAACTGATTTTTGAATGATAGTTGTCCTTTATTACTCTGCCAGTTTGTGAATTGATGTGCCCTTGAGCTCCATTTTTTAACTCTTTTGTTGTGAGCTGAACGCATGTCCAAAATTTTGTTTCAGGACCTATATTGGTTCCCGGTGGGTGGCTGCGAGTTTGGTTAATTCTTCTTCCTGCCGGGAAAATAGAGTGACATATGCCCGTCCAAATGCCTAACAGCTACTCTCTCATTCGTTCTACCTCTTCCCTTTCATCCTCTGCCAAATTGGCAACCTGTGAGAACCAGGAGGTTA
The DNA here is from genome assembly GCF_964341445.2 of Mesoplodon mirus. Taxonomy (NCBI): domain Eukaryota; kingdom Metazoa; phylum Chordata; class Mammalia; order Artiodactyla; family Ziphiidae; genus Mesoplodon; species Mesoplodon mirus. The sequence continues at coordinate 287,532 of NW_028295431.1, read as the reverse complement.
AAAGGGCTGTCTCTCCAAGTTGGGAGATTGATAGTAAAGCAGTTGGAAAGTCAAACCGGAGCACCAGGAGAGGGACTATTCATTGAGTTTTAGAAACCATTCGTTTTCACAGTGTGTCCATTTGCTAGGTTTCCCATACATGTTATAGCAGTAGTAATATTCCCTTCAACCTGGAGAGTTGGGACCCATGGAATGGGTGCCATGCATTATAGCTTTAAAGGGTCTGCATTTGCTCACACAATCTCACCAATCCTCTCAGTCCCAAGTGTCCAGCCTTATGCCACATCCAGCTGTCATTGTAGACAGGGTCATTCCACGTTTCATCAGAGACCCTGAAGGAATTGAAAAGAATTTCCCTGTTTCTTAGTTTTGTTTTTGAATTTCCTTTTTATAGTGGGTTTGGGCTGATTCTAGCTGCCATGTTTATGCCAGTCTAGACACACTTGATTCCCTTATGGAGACGTATCAATACCAAGGTTTTAAGATTCTTACTAGTCAGATATATTCCTCTTCGGGAAATATGGGGTTTTGATTCCCTTTCACTGAGGAAGGTATAGGTAGGTCTTGTCTATTCCACAGTTGGTTTTGGGAACGGTACCTGTGCTTATATCAAACTCTGGTTTTATGCATCCCCCCACCTCTCCTTACCCCTTAAGGAAGCATGAGAGTGTTTTCTAAATGTGAGCCTCTGTTCTCTTTCCTAACTCAGTTCATGTGTAGCCATGTTTACAGGATCTTCATAAGTGATATCTTATGATAACCTTCTTTTTCTTTGTGACATTACACTTAGAATCATCGTACCTGAATCCACTAATTTTGCTGCTAATGGTCTTACAACATGGATTTCATGGCTGAGGGATATTCCATCGTACGTAAGTACCACAATTTTTTGAACCATTTTTATGTTTCCACGGATATTTAAGGTGAACCCAAGTTGAGGTTATTGTAAGCAGTGCAGCCCTAAATTTTGGGGTGGCTCTGTCTTATTGATTTTCAGTTTTCCCAAGGTATATTCCCTAGACTGGAAGTGTCCTTGGCTCTGTAGCTCTGTTGTTTACTTGTTTTAGGGAACACAACGTACTCCTCCAGAGAGGCAGTTGGCTATTTACATCCCGCCCATCAGCATAACAACGCTCCATGTTCTCCAGGGCCTGTCTTGCCTTTCTGGTATTTACCCCTTTTGTGGATGTACCTTTTGACCGGTGGGAAGTGATACTTCTTTGTAGTGCAGATTTGCATTGTTCGCTTGCTTGTTTGGCCAAAAAGGCTGTATGCGTTTTCTGCTGAATATATTCAGGAGAAAACGCATACGCCCTTTTTGGCCAAGTGCATCATTGTCAAAGTTGTGCCCCTCTTCCTGTGTTTTACAGACGATTCCAACTTACCTCTTGAAATCTGTTTCCTGCTATTCGGCCTGACATTCAAGTCTGCTTCGTTGCCTTCCCTCAACAGATTTCTGGACGATAGTTGGCCTTTATTACTCTGCCAGTTTGTGAATTGCTCTCCCCCTGAGCTCCATTTTTCAACTCGTTTTTAGTGAGATGAACGCATGTCCAAAATTTTGGTTCAGGACCTATATTGGTTCCCGGTGAGTGGCTGCGACTTTGGTTAATTATTTTTCCTGCCGGGAAATTAGAGTGACATATGCCCGTCCAAATGCCTAACAGCTACTCCCTCATTGGTTCTCCCTCTTCTCTTTCATCCTCTGCCAAATTGGCAACCTGTGAGAAAAAGGAGGTTAAAGGCGCTGTCTCTCCAAGTTGGGAGATTGATAGTAAAGCAGTTGGAAAGTCAAACTGGAGCACCAGGAGAAGGACTATTCGTTGAGTTTTAGAAACCTTTCGTATTCACAGTGTGTCCATTCTCTATGTTTCCCGTACATGTTATACCTGTAGTAATATTCCCTTCAACCTGGAGAGTTGGGACACATGGAATGGGTGCCATGCATTATTGCTTTAAAGGGTCTGCATTTGCTCACCCAATCTCACTAATCCTCTCAGTCCCAATTGTCCAGCCTTATGCCACATCCAGCTGTCATTGTAGACAGGGTTATTCCACGTTTCATCAGAGACCCTGAAGGAATTGTAAAGATTTTCCCTGTTTTTGTTTTTTGGGGAATTCATTTTTATAGTGTGTTTGAGGTGATTGTCACTGCCATGTTTATGCCAGTCTAGACACACTTGATTCCCTTATGGAGACATATCAATACATAGGTTTTAAGATTCTTACTAGTCAGATATACTCGTCTGTGGGGAATACGGTTTGATGAGTCCCTTTCACTGAGGAAGTTGTAGGTCTTGTCTATTCCATATTTGGTTTTTGGAACGTTACCTGTACGAATATCAAACTCTGGTTTTATGCATCACCCCACCTCACCTTCCCTCTTAAGCCGGCAAAAAAATTTTTCTAAATGTGAGTCTCTGTTCTCTTTCCTAACTCAGTTAATGTGTAGCCATGTTTATAGGACCTTCATACTTGATATCTTATGCTAAGTTTCTTTTTCTGTGTGACTTATTTCTCTTAGAATCATCGTACCTGTATCCACTCACTTTGTTGCTACTGGCCTTATGACATTGATTTCATGACTGAGGGATATTCCATCATACGTAAGTACCACAATTTCTTGAACCATTTTTGTCTTTCCTGGGATATTTAAGGTGTACCCAACTTGAGGTTCTTGTAAGCAGTGCAGCCTTAAAATATAGGGTGGCTGTGTCTTATTGATTTTCAGTTTTCCCAAGGAATATTCCCAAGACTGGGAGTGCCCTTGGCTCTGTAGCTCTGTTGTTTATTGTTTTAGGGAACACAATTCACTCTTGCAGAGAGGCAGTTGGCAATTTACATCCCAGCCATCAGCATAACAAGGCTCCCTGTTCTCCAGGGCCTGTCTTGCCTTTCTGGTTTTTCCACATTTTGAAGATGTCCCTTTTGACTGGTGGGAAGTGATGCTTCTTTGTAGTGCAGATTTGCATTGCCTGCTTGCTTGCTTGGCCAAAAGAGGCATATGCGTTTTGAATTGAATATATTCAGGAGAAAACGCATACACCCTTTTTGGCCAAGTGCAACATTTTCGAAGTTGTGCCCCTCTTCCTGTGTTTAAAGGCGATTCCAATGTACATCTTGAAATCTGTTTCCTGTTATTCTGCCTCACTTTCAAGTCCGCCTCGTTGCCTTCCCTCAACACATTTTTGGACGATAGTTGTCATTTATTACTCTGCCAGTTTGTGAATTGCTGTGCCCCTAGCTCCATTTTTCAACTCGTTTTTTGTGAGCTGACCGCAAGTCGAAAATTTTGGTTCAGGACCCATACTGGTTTCCAGCGGGTGGCTGAGACTTTGGTTAATTCTTCTTCCTGCCGGGCAATTAGAGTGACATATGCCCCTCCAAATGCCTAACAGCTACTCTCTCATTGGTTCTCCCTCTTCCCTTTCATCTTTTGCCAAATTGGCAAACTTTGCACACCAGGAGGTTAAAGCGGCTGTCTCTCCAAGTTGGGAGATTGATAGTAAAGCAGTTGGAAAGTCAAACCTGAGCACCAGGAGAGGGAGTATTCGTTGAGTTTTAGAGACATTTCCTATTCACCATGTGTCCATTCTCTAGGTTTCCCTTACGTGTTACAGCTGTAGTAATATTCCCTTCAACCTGGAGAGTTGGGACCCTTGTAATGTGTGCCACGCATTATTGCTTTAAATGGTCTGCATTTGCTCACCCAATTTAACTCATCCTCTCAGTCCCAAGTGTCTCAGCCTTATGCCACATCCATCTGTCATTGTAGATAGGGTCATTCCAGGTTTCATCAAAGACTCTGAAGGAATTGTAAAGAATTTCCGAGTTTTTTTCATTTGTTTTTGAAATTCCTTTTTTTAGTGTGTTTGAGCTGATTCTCACTGCCATGTTTATGCCAGTCTAGGCACACTTGATTCCCTTAGGAGACATATGAATACATATGTTTTAAGACTCTTACTAGTCAGATATATTCCTCTGTTGGGAATATGGTGTGTTGAGTCCCTTTCACTGAGGAAGGTATAGGTATTGTGTGTTCCATAGTAGGTTTTTGGAACGGTACATGTGCTTATATCTAACTCTGGTTTTATGCATCACCCCACCTCTCCTTCCCCCTTAAGCAGGCATAAGAGTGTTTTCTAAATGTGAGACTCTGTTCTCTTTCCTAACTCAGTTCATGTGTAGCCATGTTTACAGGATTTTCATAAGTGATATCTTATGATAAGCTTCTTTGTCTGTGTGACTTATTTCTCTTAGAATCATCATACCTGAATCCACTCATTTTGCCGCTACTGGCCTTATGACATTGATTACATGGCTGAGGGATATTTCTTGTACATAAGTAGCACAATTTCATGAACCATTTTTGTCTTTCCTGGGAAATTTAAGGTGGAACCAAGTTGAGGTTCTTGAAAGAAGTGCAGCCCTAAATTTGGGGGTGGCTCTGTCTTATTGATTATCAGTTTTCTGATGGTTTATTCCCTAGACTGGATGTGCCCTTGGCTCTGTAGCTCTGTTGTTTATTTGTTTTACGGAACAAAATGCACTCCTCCAGAGAGGCAGTTGGCAACTTAATCCCGCCAATCAGCATAACAAGGCTCCCTGTTCTCCAGTGCCTGTCTTGCCTTTCTGGTTTATACAGATTTGGCGGATGCCCCTTTTGACCCGTGAGACGTGATACTTCTTTGTAGTGCAGATTTGCATTGCCCGCTTGCTTGCTTGGCCAAAATGGGTGTATGTGTTTTCTCCTGAATATATTCAGGGGAAAACTCATACGCCCTATTTGGCCAAGTGCATCATTGCCGAAGTTGTGCCCCTCTTCCTGTCCTTTAAAGGCACTTCCAAAGTACCTCTTGAAATCTCTTTCCGGCTATTCTGCCTCGCTTTCAAGTCTGCCTCGTTGCCTTCCCTCAACAGATTTTTGCACGATAGTCGTCCTTTACTACTCTGCCAATTTGTGAATTGCTGCGCCCCTGAGCTTCATTTTTCAACTCGTTTTTTGTGAGCTGAATGCAAGTCCAAAATTTTGGTTCAGGACCTATACTGTTTCTTGGCGGGTGGCTGAGACTTTGGTTAATTCTTCTTCCTGCCGGGAAATTAGTGTGATATGTGCCCCTCCAAATGCCTAACAGCTACTCTCCCATTGGTTCTTCCTCTTCCCTTTCATCCTCTGCCAAATTGGCAACCTGTGCAAACCAGGAGGTTAAAGGGGCTGTCTCTCCAATTTGGGAGATTGATAGTAAAGCCATTGGAAAGTCAAACCGGAGCACCAGGAGAGGGACTATTAGTTGAGTTTTAGAAACATTTTCTGTTCACAGTGGGTCCATTCTCTTGGTTTCCCGTACATGTTATAGCTGTAGTAATATTTCCTTCAACCTGGAGAGTTGGGACCCATGGAATGGGTGCCACACATTATTGTTTAAAGGTTCTGCATTTGCCCACCCAATCTCACCAATCCTCTGATTCCCAAGTGTCCAGCCATATGCCACATCCTGCTGTCATTGTAGATAGAGTCATACCAGGTTTCATCAGAGACCCTGAAGGAATTGTAAAGAATTTCCCTGTTTTTTTGGTTTGATTTTGAAATTCCTTTTTATAGTGGGTTTGAGCTGATTCTCACTGCCATGTTTATGCCAGTCTAGACATACATGATGCCCTTACGGGGATATATCAATACCTAGGTTTTAAGATTCTTATTAGTTAGATATATTCCTCTGAGGGGAATATGGGTTTTTGAGTCCCTTTCCCTGAGGAAGATGTAGGTCTTGTCTATTCCGTATTAGGTTTTTGGAAAGGTACCTGTACTAATTCAAACTCTGGTTTTATGCATCACCCCACCTCTCAATCCCCCTTAAGTAGGCATAGGAATGTTTTCTAAATGTGAGTCCCTCTTCTCTTTCCTAACACAGTTCATGTGTAGCCATGTTTACAGGATCTTCATAAGTGATATCTTATGATTATTTTCTTTTTCTGTGTGACTTATTTCACTTAGAATCATCGTACCTGAATCCACTCATTTTGCTGCTAATGGCCTTATGACATTGATTACATGGCGGAGGGATATTCCTTGTACATAAGTACCACAATTTCTTGAACCATTTTTGTCTTTCCTGGGATATTTATGGTGTACCCAAGTTGATGTTCTTGAAAGGAGTGCAACCCTAAATTTAGGGGTGACTCTGTCTTACTGATTTCCAGTTTTCTAAAGGTATATTCCCTAGACTGGAAGGGCCCTTGGCTCTGTAGCTCTGTTGTTTATTTGTTTTATGGAACACAGTGCACTCCTCCAGAGAGGCAGTTGGCAACTTATTCCCGCCAATCAGCATAACAAGGCACGCTGTTCTCCAGGGCCTGTCTTGCCTTTCTGGTTTTTACATATTTTGCGGATGCCCCTTTTGACTGGTGGGAAGTGATACTTCTTTGTAGTGCAGATTTGCATTGCCCGCTTGCTTGCATGGCCAAAATGGGCGTATGTGTTTTCGCCTGAATATATTCAGGAGAAAACTTATACGCCCTTTTTGGCCAAGTGCATCATTGTCGAAGTTGTGCCCCTCTTCCTATGCTTTAAAGGCACTTCGTACGTACCTCTTGAAATCTGTTTCCGGCTATTCTGCCTCGCTTTGAAGTCCGCCACGGTGCCTTTCCTCAACAGATTTTTGCACGATAGTGGTCTTTTACTCCTTTGCCAGTTTGAGAATTGCTGTGTCCCTGAGCTCCATTTTTCAACTAGTCATGTGGGAGCTGACAGCAAGTCCAAAATTTTGGTTCAAGAACTATACTTGTTCCAAGCGGGTGGCTGAGACTTTGGTTAATTCTTCTTCCTCTCGGGATATTAGAGTGACATGTACCTGTCCAAATGCCTAACAGCTACTCTCTCATTGGTTCTTCCTCTTCCCTTTCATACTCTGCCAAATTGGCAACCTGTGTGAACCAGGAGGTAAAAGGGGCTGTCTGTCCAAGTTGGGAGATTGATAGTAAAGCAGTTGGAAAATCAAAACAGAGCACCAGGAGAGGGACTATTAGTTGACTTATAGAAACCTTTCGTATTCACAGTGTGTCCATTCTCTAAGTTTCCCGTACATGTTATAGCTGTAGTAATACTCCCTTCAACATGGAGAGTTGAACCCATGGAATGGGTGCTACAAATTATTGCTTTAAAGGGTCTGCATTTGCTCATCCAGTCTCACCTATCCTCTCAGTCCCAACTGTCCAGCCTTATGCCACATCCAGCTGTCGTTGTAGATAGGGTCATTCCAGGTTTCATCAGAGACCCTGAAGGAATTGTAAAGAATTTCCCTGTATTTTTGTTTGTTTTTGAAATTCCATTTTAGAGTGGGTTTGAGCTGATTCTCACTGCTATGTTTATACCAGTCTAGACACACTTGATTCCCTTATGGGGACATATCAATACATAGATTTTAATATTCTTACTAGTCAGATATATTCCTCTGCGGGAAATATGGGGTTTTGGGTCCCTTTCACTGAGGAAGGTGTAGGCCTTGTCTATTCCATCGTTGGTTTTTGGAACAGTACCTGTGCTTATATCAAACTCTGGTTTTATGCGTCACCCCACCTCTCCTTCCCACTTAATCAGGCATAAGAGTGTTTTCTAAATGTGAGACTCTGTTCTCTTTCCTAACTCAGTTCATGTGTAGCCATGTTTAAGGATCTTCATAAGTGATATCTTATGATAAGTTTCTTTTTCTGTGTGACTTATTTCACTTAGAATCATCGTACCTGAATCCACTCATTTGGCTGCTACTGGCCTTAAGACATTGATTTCATGGCTGAGGGATATTCCATCGTACGTAAGTTCCACAATTTCTTAAACCCTTTTTGTATTTCCTGGGATATTTAAGGTGGTCCCAAGTTGAGGATCTTTTAAGCAGTGCAAACCTAAATTTTGGGCTGTCTCTGGCTTATTGATTTTCAATTTTCCCAAGGTATATTCCTTAGCCTGGAAGTGCCCTTGGCTCTGTAGCTCTGTTGTTTATTTTTTTAGGGAACACAATGCACTCCTCCAGAGAGGCAGTTGGCAACTTACGTCCCCACCATCATCATAACAAGGCTCCCTGTTTTCCAGGGCCTGTCTTGCGTTTCTGGTTTTTACACATTTTGCAGATGTCCCTTTTGACCGGTGGGAAGTGATACTTCTTTGTAGTGTAGATTCGCATTGCCCGTTTGCTTGTCTGGCCAAAAAGGTTCTATGTGTTTTCTCCTGAATATATTCAGGAGAAAACTCATACGCTCTTTTTGGCCAAGTGCATCATTGTCGAAGTTTTGCCCCTCTTCCTGTGCTTTAACGGCACTTCCAACGTACCTCTTGAAATCTGTTTCCGCCTATTCTGCCTCGCTTTCAAGTCCGCCTCGATTCCTTCCCTCAACAGATTTTTGCACGATAGCGGTCCATTACTCCTCTGCCAGTTTGTGAATTAGTCTGCCCCTGAGCTCCATTTTTCAACTCGTTTTTTGTGTGCTGAATGCAAGTCCAAAATTTTGATTCAGGACCTATACTGGTTCCCGGCGGGTTGCTGAGACGTTGGTTAATTATTTTTCCTCCCAGGAAATAAGAGTGACATGTGCCCGTCCAAATGCCTAACAGCTACTCTCTCATTGGTTCACCCTCTTCCCTTTCATGCTCTGCCAAATTGGCAACCTGTGCGAACCAGGAGGTTAAAGAGGCTGTCTCTGCAAGTTGGGAGATTGATAGTAAAGCAGTTGGAAGTCAAACCGGAGCACCAGGAGAGGGACTATTCGTTGAGTTTTAGAGAACTTTCCTATACACAGTGTGTCCATTCTCTAGGTTTCCCGTACATGTTATAGCTGTAGTAATATTCCCTTCAACCTGCAGAGTTGGGACACATGGAATGGGTGCCATGCATTATTGCTTTATAGGGTCTGCAATTGCTCACACAATCTCACCAATCCTCTCAGTCCGAAGTGTCCAGCATTATGCCACATCCTGCTGTCATTGTAGGTAGAGTCATACCAGGTTTCATCAGAGACCCTGAAGGACTTGTCAAGAATTTCCCGGTGTTTTTGGTTTGATTTTGAAATTCCTTTTTATATTGGGTTTGAGCTGACTCTCACTGCCATGTTTATGCCAGTTTAGATATACGTGATTCCCTTATGGAGATATATTAATACATAGGTTTTAAGATTCTTAATAGTATGATAAAATCCTCTGCGGGGAATATGGGTTGTTGAGTCCCTTTCCCTGAGGAAGGTGTAGGTCTTGTCTATTCCGTATTAGGTTTTTGGAAATGTACATTCTCTTGGTTTCCGGTACATGTTATAGCTGTTGCAATATTCCCTTCAACCTGGAGAGTTGGGACCCATGGAATGGGTGCCACGTATTATTGCATTAAAGGGTGTGCATTTGCTCACCCAATCTCACCAATCCTCTCAGTCCCAGGTGTCCAGCCTTATGCCACTTCCAGCTGTTGCTGTAGATAGGGTCATTCCATGTTTCATCATAGACCCTGAAGGAATTGTAAAGAATTTCCCGTTTTTTTTGTTTTTTGTTTTTTGAAAATCCTTTTTATAGTTGGTTTGAGCTGATTCTCACTGCCATGTTTATGCCAGTCTAGACACACTTGATTCCCTTACGGAGACATATCAATACGTAGGTTTTAAAATTCTTACTAGTAAGATATATTCCTCTGCGGGGAATATGGGCTTTTGAGTCCCTTTCACTGAGGAAGTTGTAGGTCTTGTCTATTCCATAGTTGGTTTTTGGAACGGTACCTGTACGAATATCAAACTCTGGTTTTATGCATCACCCCACCTCTCCTTCCCCCTTAAGCAGGCATAAGAGTGTTTTCTAAATGTGAGACTCTCTTCTCTTTCCTAACTCAGTTCATGTGTAGCCATGTTTACAGGATCTTCTTAAGTGATATCTTATGATAAGTTTCTTTTTCTGTGTGACTTATTTCACTTAGAATCATCATACCTGAATCCACTCATTTTGCTGCTACTTGTCTTAAGACATTGTTTTCATGGCTGAGGGACATTCCATCTTACGTAAGTACCACAATTTCTTGAACCATTTTTGTCTTTCCTGGGGTATTTAAGGTGTACCAAAGTTGAGGTTCTTGTAAGCAGTGCAGCCCTAAATTTTGGGGTGGCTCTGTCTTATTGATTTTCAGTTTTCCCACGGTATATTCCCTAGACTGGAAGTGCCCTTGGCTCTGTAGCTCTGTTGTTTACTTGTTTTAGGGAACACGATGCACTCCTCCAGAGAGGCAGTTGGCAATTTACATCCCGCCCATCAGCATAACAAGGCTCCCTGTTCTCCAGGGCCTGTCTTGCCTGTCTGGTTTTTACCCATTTTTTTGATGTCCCTTTTGACCGGTGGGAAGTGATACTTCTTTGTAGTGCAGATTTGCATTGCCCGCTTGCTTGCTTGTCCAAAAAGGGCATATGCGTTTTCTCCTGAATATATTCACGTGAAAACCCATATGCCCTTTATGGCCATTTCCATAATTTTCAAAATTGTAATGCTTTTCCTGTGTTTAAAGGCGATTCCAGTGTACCTCTTGAAATCTGTTTCATGCCATTCTGCCTCATTTTCCCTTCCGCCTCGTGGCTTTCTCTCAACAGATTTTTCGAAGAGAGTAGTCCTTTATAACTCTGCAGGTTAGTGAATTGCTGTGGCCCTGAGCTCCATTTTTCAACTCGCGTTTTTGTGAGATGACTGCAAATCAACCGTTTTGCTTCTGGACTTATACTGGTTCTGGGGGGCAGGCTGAGACTTTGGTTAATTCCTCTTTGTGACGGAAAATTAGAGAGACATGTGGCCGTCCAAATGCCTACAGCTACTCTCTCATTGGTTCTCTGTCTTCCCATATATCCTCTGCACAATTTGCCAACTGTGCGAACCAGGAAGTTATAGGGGCTGACTTTCCAAGTTGGGTGATTGATAGTAAAGCAGTTGGAATTTCAAACTGGATCACAAGGAGAGAAAAAAGTAGTGGAGTTTTAGAAACCTTTCACCATCAGCTGGTTTCCATTCTCTAGGTTCCCATACACGTTATAACTGTAGTGATATTCCCTTCTACTTGGAGAGTTGGGAACCATGGAATGGGTGGCAGGCATTAATGCTTTAAAGGGTCTGCATTTTTTCACCCAATCTCAACAATCCTCTCAGTCCCAAGTGACCAGCCTTATGCCACATCCAGCTGTCATTGTAGATACGGTCATTCCAGGTTTCATCAGAACACCTGAAGGTATTGTGTAAGAATTTTACTGTTTTTAAGTTTTGTTTTGAAATTCATTTTTATAGTGGGTTTGAGCTGATTCTCACTGCCATGTTTATATCGTTCTAGACACACTTGGTTCCCTTACAGAGACATATCAATACATAGGTTTTAAAATTCTTACTAGTCAGATATATTTCTCTGCGGGGAATAGGGATGTTGAGTTCCGTTCACTGAGGAAGGAGTAGGGCTTGTCTCTTTTTTTTTTGGATTATGGAACGGTACCTGTGCTAATATCAATCTTATGTTTTTTACATCACCCCACCTCTATTTCCCCTTAAGCAAGCGTTAGAGTGTTTTCTAAATCTGAGACTGTTCTCTTCCCTAAATCAGTTCATATGTAGCCATGTTTACATTCCCTTCATAAGTGATATCTTATGTCAGAATGAACCATGGCCGTTCTCATAATAATGCTCCATGACCCATGTCATCACAATGCACCATGCCCTGGTTATCACAATGCTCCATGTCCCTTGTCATCACAATTCTCCACGTCCTTGTCATCACAAGGCTACATGACACTTCTCATCAAAATGTTACATGCTCTTGTCATCACAATTCTCCATCCACTTGACATTGCAATGCTCCATGCACTTGTCATCACAATGCTCCATGCACATGTCATCACAAAGCTCCATGCCCTTTTCATCACAGTGCTCCATGAGCCCTGTCATCAAAATACTCCGTGACACCCGTCATCACAATGCTTCATGCCCCTTGTCATTTCAGTGCTCCATGATGCTCGACATCACAGTTACCCAAGGTCTTCTCATCACAATGCTCATTGGCCAATATCATCACAATGCTCCATGACCACTGTCATCACAACACTCCATGACACTTGACAACACAATGATTCGGGACTCTTGTCATCACAATGTTCCATTCCCTAGTCATCACAATGCTCCATGACACCTGTCATCAAAATACTCCATGAATATTTTCAGCCCAATGTTCCATGACCCTTGTCATCACAATGATCCATGTCCTTGTCATCCCTATGCTCCATGACCACTGTTTTCACAATGCTCCGTGACGCTTGTCATCACAGTGCTCCATGACACCTGTCATCACAATGCTCCATGCCTTTGTCAGCAAAATGCTACATGGCCTTGTCATTACAATGCTCTATGCGCTTGTCATCAAAATACTCCATTACCATTGTCATCACAATCCTCCATGAACATTGGGATCACATTGCTTCATGCCATTGTCATCACAATGCTCCATGCTCCTTCAAAGCAAAATGATCCATGAACTCTGTCATCACAATGCTCCAATCCCTTGTGATCACATTGTTACATAACACTTGTCATCAAAATGCTCCATGACACATGACATCACAATGTTCCATAACCACTGTCATCAAAATGCTCCATGACCCTTTTCGTCCCAAAGCTCCAAGACCCCTGACATCACAATGTTCTATAACCCCTGCCATCAAAATATTCCATTGCAATTTTCATCAAATTGCCACATGACCCGGTCATCAAAATGCTCCCTGCCCTTCTCATCACAGTGCATCATGCCCTTGTCATCAAAATGCTCCATGACTTGTCATCACAAAGCTCCATGACCCTTGGCATCACAATGCTCCATGTCATTGACATCACAATGCTCCATGAATCCTCTCATCACATTACTCAATGCCCTTGTCATCAGAAGGCTCCATGACACTTGTCATCATAATGCTCGATGCCCTTCTCATCACAATGCTCCATGCACTTGTCATTACAATCCTGTATGACCCATGTATCATAGTGTTCTGTGCCCTTATCCTCACAATGCTTCATGCCCACTCTCATCACAATAAACCATTAAACATTTCAGACCAATGTTCCATGCCCTTCTCATCAAAATGCTCCATTACACCTGTCATAACAATGCACCATGACCCCTGCCATCACAATGTTCCACGGACTAGTCATCACAAGGTTCCATGACACTTGTCATCACAATGCTCAATACCACTGAAATCACAATGCTCCATGCCCTTGTCATCACAATGCTCCATGACGCATGTCATCACAATGTTCCAACGCCTTCTCATCACCATGCTCCATGCCCTTGTCATCACAATGCTCCAAGACCCTTGTAATCACAATGTTCCATGCCCCTTTTCATCTCAATGCACCATGAACCCTGTCATCACAGTGCACCATGCCCAACATCATAATGCTTCAGGCTATTGTCATCACAATCAAATCAATATTCTCCATGACCTCTGTCATCAAAATGCTCCAAACCCTTGTGATCACAATGTTCCATAACACTTATCATCACAACACCCCATGACGCTCATCATCACAATTATCCATGGTCTCCTCATCACAATACTCCATGATCTTTGTCATCACAGTGCTCAAAACACTTGTCATCACAATGCTCACTGACACTTGTCGTCAGTATGCTCCTTGAACTCTGTTATGACAAGGCTCCATGCTTTTTTCTTCCCAATGATCCATGCCCTTTTCATCACAGTGCTCCAAGTTCTCTGTAATAACAATGCTCCATGCACTTGTCATCACAAAACTCCATGATGCATGTCATCAGAATGCTCCATGGCCTTCTCATCACAATGCTCCATGCCCTAGTCTTCAAAATGCTCCAAGACCCTTGTAATCACAATGATCCATGCCCCTTTTCATCAGAATGCTCCATAACACTTATCATTACAAGTCTCCATGCTCTTCTCATCACAATGCTCCAGGACCTTGTCATCACCATGCTCCATTCCCTTGTCATCACAGTGTTCCATGACCGCAGTCATCACAATAATCCATGAACATTTTCAGCCCAGTGATCCACGACCTACTCATCACAATGCTCCATGGCCAATATCATCACAATTCTCCTTGACCACTGTCATCACAACACTCCATGGCAACTGACAACACAATGATCCGGGACTCTTGTCATCACATTGCTCCATTCCCTAGTCATCACAATGCTCCATGACCCATGTCATCACAACACTCCATGAACATTGTCAGCCCAGTGTTCCATGACACTTGTCATCACAATGATCCATGCCCTTGTCATCCCAATGCTCCATGACCCCTCTATTCACAATGCTCCGTGACGCTTGTCATCACAGTGCTCCATGACACCTGTCATCACAATGCTCCATGCCTTTGTCAGAAAAATGCTACATGACCTAATCATTACAATGCTCTATGCGCTTGTCATCACAATACTCCATTTCCATTGTCAACACAATCCTCCATGAACCTTGGGATCACATTGCTTCATGCCCTTGTCATCAAAATGCTCCATGCTCCTAGAAATCAAAATGATCCGTGACCTCTGTCATCACAATGATCCAAACACTTGTGATCACAGTGTTCCATAACACTTCTCTTCAAAACGCTCCATGATGCCTGTCATCACAATACTCCATGCCCTTTTCATCACAAAGCTCCATGACCTTTCTCATCACAATTCTCAATACACTTGTCATCACAATGCTCCCTGACACTTGTCATCAGAATGCTCCTTGAAACCTGTCAAGAAAAGGCTCCAAGCATTTTTCATCACAAAGCCCCATGCCGTTTTCATCACAATGCTCCATGCCACTGTAATCAAAATACTCCACAAGCTTGTCATGAGAATGCTCCATGACCCTTGTCATCACAATGCTCCATGCACTTGTCAGCACAATGCTCCCTGACCCTTGTCATCACAATGCTCCAAGCCATTGTCATCACAATGCTCCATAAACTTTGTCATCAGAATCCTTCATGACACTTAGCATCACAATGCTCCATGCCATTGTCATCACAATGGGCCATTATATACGTCATCACAATGCTCCCTAACACCTGTCTTCACAATACTGCATGACCTGTTCATCTCAATGCTCCATGCCCTTGTCATCACAATGCGCCATTCCAACTGTCATTGCAATAATCCATGAAACTTATTAGACCAATGTTGCATGCCCTTGTCATCACAATGCTCCATTCCCTTGTTATCACAATGCTCCAAGACCCCTGTCATCACAATTCTCCGTGATTCCAGTCATCACAATGCTTCATGACTTTTGTCATCACAATGGTCCATGCCCTCGTCATCAACAGTCTCTGTGAACTTTTTAACCACAATGCTCCATGAACTTTTCATCACAATGCTCTTTGACCCTTGTCATCACAATGCTCCTTGCGCTTTTTAGCACAATGCTCCATGACACATGTCATCACAATGCACCATGCGCTTGTCATCACAGTGCTCCACAATCTTGTCATCACAATGCTCCTTAAACTTTGTCATCACAATGCTCCATTCACTTCTCATCAAAATGCTCTCTCACCACAGATATCACAATGCTACATCACTATTTGTCACAATACTCCCTCACCCCTGTCATCACAATGTTCCATGACTCCTGTCATCACAATGCTACATGCACTTATCATCACAATGTTCGATGACCCCTGACATCACTATGTTCCATAACACCTGTCTTCAAAATGTTCCATGACACTATTCATCAAATTGCTCCATGACCCTGTCATCAGAATGCTCCCTGCCCTTCTCATCACAATGCACAACGCACTTGCCTTCAAAATGCTCCATGACCTTTGTCATCACAAAGATCCATGACATTTGGCATAACAATGCTCCATGTCATTGTTATCACAATGCTCCATGAATGCTCTCATCACATTGCTACATGCCCTTGTCTTCACAAAGCTCCATGACACATGTCTTCAGAATGCTCCATGGCCTTCTCATCACAATGCTCCATGCCGTTGCCATCACAATGCTCGATTTCCCCTGTGAGAACAATGCTCCCTGACCCCTGCCATAACAATGTTCCATGGCCTTGTCATCACAAAGATCCATGACGCTTCTCATCACAATGCTCCAAGAACCCTGTAATCACAATGCTCTATGCCCCTTTTCATCTCAATGATCCATGAACCCTGTCATCACAATGCACCTTGCCCATCATCATAATGCTTCATGCTATTGTCATCACAATGAAATCAAAATGCTCCATGACCTCCATCATAACAATGCTCCAAACCCTTGTGATCACAATATTCCATAACACTTGTCATCACAATGCCCCATGAAGCTCGTCATCACAATTATCAATGGTCTTCTCATCACAATGCTCCATGATCTTTGTCATCACAATGCTCAATACACTTGTCATCAAAATGCTCCCTTACACTTGTTGTCTGTATGCTCCTTGAATCCTGTCATGACAAGGCTCCATGCATTTTTCATCACAATGATCCATGCCCTTTTTATCACAATGATCCAAGACCCTTGTAATCACAATGCTCCATGCCCTTGTCATCACAAAGCTCAATGACGCATGCCATCAGAATGCTCCTTGGTCTTCTCCACACAATGCTCCATGCCCTTGTCATCACAATGTTCCAAGAACCCTGTAATCACAATGCTCCATGCCCCTTTTCATCAGTATGCTCCATGAGAATTGTCACCACAAGGCTCCATGGTTTTGTTATCACAATGCTCCAGGATCTTGTCATCACAATGCTTCTCGACCTTGTCATGAAAATTTTCAATGGCCCTTGTCATCATAATGCTCCAAGCCCTAATCATCACAATGCTCCTTTATATTTGTCATCACAATTCTCCATTACATTTGGCATCACAGTGCTCCATGCCATTGTCATTGCAATGGACCATGACATATGTCATCACAATGCTCCCTGACACCTGTTTTCACAATACTCCCTGACCTCCTCATCACAATTCTTCATGCCCTTTTCATCACATTTCACCATGCCCACTGTCCTCACAATAATCTATGAGACTTGTCAGACCAATGCTCCATGCCCCTGTCATCACAATGCTTCATGCCCTTGTCATCACAATGCTCCATGAACCCTGTCATCACAATGCTCCGTGACTCAAGTTGTCTCAATGATTTATAACGTTTGTCATCATAATAGTCCATGCCCACGTCATCCCAAGGCTCTGTGACCTTTGTAACCAAAACGCTCAATGCACATTTCATCACAATTCTCTGTGACCCTTGTCATCACAATGTTCCTTGTCTTTGTCAGAACAATGCTCCATGACCATTGTCTTCACAATGTGCCTCGCGCATTTCATCACAACGGTCCACAGTATTGTCATTGCAATGCTCCATAAGCCTTGTAATCACAATGCTCCATGCACTTCTCCTCAAAATGCTCTCTAACCAGAGATATCACAGTGTTCCATCACTAGTCATTACAATACTCCCTCACCCTTGTAATCACAGTGTTCCATGAACCTGTCATCACACTGCTACATCCCCTTATCTTCACAATGATCCATGACCCCTGTCATCAAAATGCTCCATGATCCTTTTCATCCTAAAGATCCAAGCCCCCTGACATCAAAATGTTCTATAACACCTGCCATCAAAATGTTCCATTACACTTTTCATCAAATTACTGCATGACAGGGTCATCAAAATGCACCCTGCCCTTCTCATCACAATGCATCATGCCCTTGTCATCAAAATGCTCCATGACTTGTCATCACAAAGCTCCATGACCCTTGGAATCACAATGCTCCATGTCATTGTCATCACAGTGCTCCATGAACCCGCTCATAATATTGCTCAATGCCCTTGTCATCACAAAGCTCCATGACACTTGTCATCACAATGCTCGATGCCCTTCTCATCACAATGCTCCATGCCATTGTCATTAAAATCCTGCATGACCCATGTATCATAGTGTTCTGTACCCTTGTCATCACAATGCCCCATTCCAACTGTCATCACAATAATCCATGAAACTAAATAGACTACTGTTCCATCCCCTTTTCATCACAATGCTCCATGCCCTTGTTATCACAATGCTCCATGACCCCTGTCATCACAATGCTCCGTGACTCCAGTTATCAAAATGCTTCATGAACTTTGTCATCACAATTGTCCATATCCTCGTCATCAACAGTCTCTGTGACCTTTTTAACCACAATGCTCCATGAAATTTTCATCACAATGCTCTTTGACCCTTGTCATCAAAATGCTCTATGCCTTTCTCAGCACAATGCTCCATGACACATCTCATCACAATGCATCATGCGCTTGTCATCACAATGCTCCACCAAATTGTCTTCACAATGCTCCATAAAACTTGTCATCACAATGCTCCATGCACTTCTCATCAAAATGCTCTCTCACCACTGATATCACAATGCTACATCACTATTTGTCACAATACTCCCTCACCTCTGTCATCACAATGTTTCATGGCACCTGTCATCACAATGCTACATGCACTTATCATCACAATGTTCGATGACCCCTGACATCAAAATGTTCCATAACACCTGTCATCAAACTGCTCCATGATCCGTTTCATCAAAATGCTCCATGACCCCTGACATCACAATGTTTCATAACACCTGTCATCAAAATGTTCCATGACACTTTTCATCAAATTGTTCCATGACCCTGTCATCAAAATGCTCCCTTCCCTTCTCATCAAAATGCACCTCACCCTTGTCATCAAAATGCTCCATGACCTGTCATCACAATGCTCCATGCCCCTGCCATCACAATGCTCCATTATCCCAGTCATATCAATGCTCCATGATCCCTGCTATCACGATGTTCCATGGCCTTGTCATCACAAAGCTCCTTGACCCTTCTCATCACAATGCTCCAAGAACCCTCTAATCACAATGCTCTATGCCCCTTTTCATCTCAATGATCCACGAACCCTCTCATCACAATGCACCATGCCCATCATCATAATGTTTCATGCTATTGGCATCACAATGAAATCAAAATGCTCCATGACCTCTGTCATAACAATGCTCCAAACCCTTGTGATCACAATATTCCATATCACTTGTCATCACAATGCCCCATGACGCTCGTCATCACAGTTATCCTTGGTCTTCTCATCAAAATGTTCCATGACCTTTGTCATCACAATGCTCAGTACACTTGTCATCAAAATATTCCCTGACAGTTGTTTTCTGTATGCTCCTTGAATCCTGTCATGACAAGGTTCCATGCATTTGTCATCACAATGATCCATGCCATTTTCATCACAATGCTCCAAGACCCGTGTAATCACAGTGCTCCATGCCTTTGTCATCACAAAGCTCAATGACCATGTCATCAGAATGCTCCTTGGCCTTCTCCTCACAATGCTCCATGCCCTTGTCATCAAAATGTGCCAAGACCCCTCTAATCACAATGCTCCATGCCCATTTTAATCAGTATGCTCCATGAGACTTGTCATCACAAGGCTCCATGGTTTTCTCATCACAATGCTCCAGGACCTTGTCATCACAATGCTTCACGACCTTGTCATGAAAATTCTCAATGACCATTGTCATCATAATGCTCCAAGCCCTAGTTATCACAATGCTCCATTATATTTGTCATCACAATCCTCCATTACATTTGGCATCACAATACGCCCAGCCATTGTCATCGCAATGGACCATGACATATATCATCACAATGCTCCCTGACACATGTCTTCACAATACACCATGCCCTTGTCATCACAATGCTCTATGCCCTTGCCATCACAATGCTCCATTACCCCAGTCATAGCAATGCTCCATGACCCCTGCTACCACGATGTTGCATGGCCTTGTCATCACAAAGCTCCATGACGCTTCTCATCACAATGCTCCAAGAACCCTCTAATCACAATGCTCTATGCCCCTTTTCATCTCAATGATCCATGAACCCTGTCATCACAATGCACCATGCCCATCATCATAATGATTCATGCTATTGTCATCACAATGAAATCAAAATGCTCCATGACCACTGTCATAACAATGCTCCATGACCCTTGCCATCACAATGTTCCACGGCCTAGTCATCACAAGGTTCCATAACACTTGTCATCACAACGCTCCAGACCCCTGAAATCACAATGCACCATGCACTTGTCATCACAAAGCCCCATGACGCATGTCATCAGAATGATCCATGCCCTTTTCATCTCAATGCTCCATGAACCCTGTCATCACAATGCACCATGCCCATGATCATAATGCTTCAGGCTATTGTCATCACAATGAAATCAATATTCTCCATGACCTCTGTCATCATAATGCTCCAAACCCTTGTGATCACAATGTTCTATAACACTTATCATCACAACACCCCATGACGCTCATCATCACAATTATCCATGGTCTTCTCATCACAAAGCTCCATGATCTTGTCATCACAATGCTGAATACACTTGTCAACACAATGCTCCCTGACACTTGTCGTCAGTATGCTCCTTGAACCCTGTCATGACAAGGCTCCATGCCTTTTTAATAACAATGATGCATGCACTTTTCATCACAATGTTCCAAGATCCCTGAAATCACAAATGCTCCATGCCCTTGTCATCACAAAACTCCATGACGCATGTCATCAGAATGCTCCATGGCCTTCTCATAACAATGCTCCATGCACTAGTCATCACAATGCTCCAAGACCAATGTAATCACAATGCTCCATGCCCCTTTTCATCAGAATGCTCCATGAGACATGTCATCACAAGTCTCCATGGTCTTCTCATCACAATGCTCCAGGACCTTTTCATCACCATGCTCCACTCCGTTGTCATAACAATGCTCCATTACACATGTCATCACAATGCTCCATGCCTTTGTCAGCAAAATGCTACATGACCTTGTCATTACAATGCTCTATGCGCTTGTAATCACAATACTCCATTTCCATTGTCATCACAATCCTCCATGAAACTTGGGATCACATTGCTTCATGCCCTTGTCATCACAATGCTCCATGCTCCTTGAAATCAAAATGATCCATGACCTCTGTCATCACAATGCTCCAAAACCTTGTGATCACAGTGTTCCATAACACGTCATCAAAATGTTCCATGATGCCTGTCATCACAATACTCCATGCCCTTTTCATCACAATGCTCCATGACCTTTGTCATCACAATTCTCAATACACTTGTCATCACAATGCTCACTGACACTTGTCATCAGAATGCTCCTTGAACCCTGTCATGAAAAGGCTCCATTCCTTTTCCATCACAATGCCCCATGCCGTTTTCATCACAATGCTCCATGCCTTTGTCATCAAAATACTCCACAAGCTTGTCATCAGAATGCTCCATGACGCTTGTCATCACAATTCTCCATGCACTTGTCAGCACAATGCTCCCTGACCCTTGTCATCACAATGCTCCAAGCCATTGTCATCACAATGCTCCATTACTTTTGTCATCAGAATCCTCCATGACACTTGGCAACACAATGCTCCATGCCATTGTCATCACAATGGGCCATTACATATGTCATCACAATCCTCCCTGACACCTGTCTTCACAATACTGCATGACCTGGTCATCACAATTCTCCATGCCCTTGTCATCACATTGTGCCATTCCAACTGTCATTGCAATAATCCATGAAACTTATTAGACCAATGTTCCATGCACTTGTCATCACAATGCTCCATGCCGTTGTTATCACAATGCTCCATGACCCCTGTCATCACAGTGCTCCGTTACTCCAGTCATCACAATGCTTCATGACTTTGTCATTACAGTGGTCCATGCCCTCGTCATCAACAGTCTCTGTGACCTTTTTAACCACAATGCTCTATGAACATTTCATCACAATGCTCTTTGAACCTTGTCATCACAATGCTCCATGCGCTTGTCAGCACAATGCTCCATGACACATGTCATCACAATGCACCATGCACTTGTCATCACAGTGCTCCACAATCTTGTTATCACAATGCTCCATAAAATTTGTCATCACAGTGCTCCATGTACTTCTCATCAAAATGCTCTCTCACCACTGATATCACAATGCTACATCACTATTTGTCAGAATACTCCCTCACCCCTGTCATCACAATGTTCCATGACTGCTGTCATCACAATGCTACATGCTCTTATCATCACAATGTTCGATGACCCCTGACATCACAATAATCCAGAACACCTGTCATCAAAATGTTCCATGACACTTGTCATCAAATTGCTCCATGACCCTGTCATCAGAATGTTCCCTGCCCTTCTCATCACAATGCACAACACCCTTGCCATCAAAATGCTCCATGACTTTTGTCATCACAAAGATCCATGACCCTTGTCATCACAGTGCTCCATGTGATTTTCATCACAGTGCTCCATGAACGCTCTCATCCCATTGCTCCATGCCCTTGTCTTCACAAAGCTCCATGACACATGTCATCAGAATGCTCCATGGCCTTCTCTTCACAATGCTCCGTGCCCTTGCCATCACAATGCTCCATTACCCCTTTCATAACAATGCTCCATGACCCCTGCCATCACTATGTTCCATGGCATTTTCATCACAAAGCTCCATGACCCATCTCATCACAATGCTCCAAGAACCGTTTAATCACAATGCTCTATGCCCCTTTTCATCTCAATGATCCATGAACCCTGTCATCACAATGCACCATGCCCATCATCATAATGCTTCATGCTATTGTCATCAGAATGAAATCAAAATGCTCCATGATCTCTGTCATAACAATGCTCCAAACCCTTGTGATCACAATATTCCAAAACACTTGTCATCACAATGCCCCATGACGCTCGTCATCACAATTATACATGGTCTTCTCATCACAATGCTCCATGATCTTTGTCATAAAAATTCTCAAATACACTTGTCATCACAATGCTCCCTGACACTTGTCGTCAATATGCTCCTTGAACCCTGTCATGACAAGGCTCCATGCCATTTTCATCACAATCATCCATGCCATTTTCATCACAATGCTCCAAGACACCAGTAATCACAATTCTCCATGTCCTTGTCATCACAATGCTCCAAGACCCCTGTATTCACAATACTCCATACCCCTTTTCATCAGAATGCTCCATGAGACTTGTTATTACAAGGCTCCATGGTCTTCTCATCACAATGCTCCAGGAACTTTTCATCACAGTGCTCCATTCCCTTGTCATCACAATGCTCCATGACCCCTGTCCTCACAATACTTCCTGAACATTTTCAGTCCAATTCTCCAGGAACTTCTCATCTCAATGCTTCATGATCCCTATCATCACAATGCTCCATGACCACTGTCATCACAACGCTCCATGACCCCTGACAACACAGTGATCCGGGACTCTTGTCATCACAATGCTCCATTCCCTAGTCATCACAGTGCTCCATGAACATTTTCAGCCCAATGCTCCATGACACTTGTCATCACAATTATCCATGCCCTTGCCATCCCTATTCTCCATGACCCCTGTAATCACAATGATCCGTGATGCTTCTCATCACAGTGCTCCATAACCCTTATCATCACAATGCTCCATGCCTGTGTCAGCAAAATGCTACATGACCTTGTCATCACAATGCTCCATTTGCTTGTCATCACAATACTCCCTTACCATTGTCATCACAATCCTCCATGAAACTTGGGATCACATTGCTTCATGCCCTTGTCATCACAATGCTCCATGCACCTTGAAAAAAAAATGATCCATGACTTCTACCATCACAATGCTCCAAACCATTGTGATCACAATGTTCCATAACACTTGTCATCACAATGCTCCATGATGCCTGTCATCACAATACTCATGTCCTTTTCGTCAAAATGCTCCATGATCTTTTTCATCACCATTCTCAATACACTTGTCATCACAATGTTCCCTGACACTTGTCGTCAGAATGCTCCTTGAAACCTGTCATGAAATGGCTTCATGCCTTTTTTATCACAATGCTCCATGCCCTTTTCATCACAATGTTCCATGCCATTGTCGTCACAGTACTCCACAAGCTTGTCATCAGAATGCTCCATGACACTTGTCATCACAATGCTCCATGGCTACTGTCATCACAAAGCCCCATACACCTTGTCATTACTGTGCTCCATGAGGCTCGTCATCACAATTATCCATGGTCTTCTTATCACAATGCTCCACGCCCTTGTCATCAAAATGCTCCATGACCCTTGTCATCACAATGCTCCATGGCCACTCTCATCACAATGTTCCATTCCCCTTGTCATTAAAGTGCTCCATGACGCTCGTCATCACAATTATCCATGGTCTTCTCATCAAAAAGCTCCACGGTCTTGCCATCACAATGCTCCATGCCCTTGTCATCCCAATGCTCCATGAACCCTGTAATCACAATGCTCCATGACGCTTGTCATCACAGTGCTCCATGAACCTTGTCATCACAATGCCTTTGACAGCAAAATGATACATAATCTTGTCATCACAATGCTCCATACACTTGTCATCACAATCCTCCATGACACTTGGGATCATATTGCGTTATGCCCTTGTCATCTCTATCTTGCCTTTCTGGTTTTTACAGGTTTTTGGATGTCCTTTTGGACCGGTGGGAAGTGACAATTCTTTGTAGTGTGGATTTGCATTGCACGCTTGCTTGATTGGCCAAAAAGGGCCTATGCCTTTTCTCTTGTATGTATTCAGGAGAAAAGTCACACGCTTGTTTTGGCCAAGTGCATCATTCTCGAAATTGTGATGCCTTTCCTGTGCTTTAAAGGCGATTCCAATTTACCTCTTGAAATATGTTTTGTGCAATTCTGCCTCATTTTCAAGTCCGCTTTGTTACCTTCCCTCAACAGATTTTTGGAAGAGAGTAGTCCTTTATAACTCTGCAGGTTTTTGATTTGCTTTGCCCCTGAGCTCCAATTTTCAAATCCCATTATTGGGAGCTGACCGCAAATCCACAATTTTGCTTCAGGACCTATACTGGTTCCAGGGGTGGCTATACTGGTTCCCTGTGGGTGGCTGAGGCTTTGGTTAATTCTTCTTCCTGACGGGAATTTAGAGTGACATGTGTCCGTCCAAAGGCCTACATCTACTCTCTGATTGGTTCTCCCTCTTCCCTTTCATCCTCTGCACAATTAGCAAACTGTGCGAACCAGGAGGTTATAGGGGATGACTCTCCTAAGTTGGTAGATTGATAGTAAAGTTGTTGGAATGCCAAACTGTAGCACAAGGAGAGGAAAAAGTAGGAGACTTTCAGAAACCTTTCGCCATCACAGGGTGTCCATTCTCTAGGTTTCCCATACATGTTATAACTGTAGTGATATTCCCTTCTACCTGGAAATTTGGGAGCCATGGAATGGTGGCATGCATTACTACTTTAAAGGGTCTGCATTTTCTCTCCCAATCTCACCAGTCCTCTCAGTCCCAAGTGTCCAGCCTTATGTCTCATCCAGCTGTCTTTGCAGATAGGGTCATTCTAGGTTTCATCAGAACCCCTGAAGGAATTGTGTAAGAATTTCGCTGTTTTTTTGTTTTGTTTTTGAAATTCATTTTTATAATGGGGTTGAGCTGATTTTCCCTGACGTGTTTATGCCGGTCTAGACACACTTGATTCCCTTTCAGAGGCATATCAATACATAGGTTTTAAGATTCTTACTAATCAGATATATTCCTCTGTGGGGAATAGGGGTTTTGTGTCCCGTTCACTGAGGAAGGTGTAGGTCTTGTCTATTCAGTATTTGGTTTATGGAATGGTACCTGTGCTAATATCAAACTCTGGTTTTATGCATCACCCCACCTCTCCTTTCCCCTAAAGGAGGCATAAGTGTGTTTTCTAAATGTGAGACGCTGCTCTCTTTCCTAATTCAGTTCATATGTTGTGATGTTGACATTCCCTCTGTAAGTGATATCTTATGATAAGATTCTTTTTCTGTGTGACTAATTTCCCTTAGAATCATCATACCTAAATCCTCTCATTATGCTGCTACTGGCCTTATGACATTGATTTCACGTCTGAGTGATATTCCATTGTACAAAATTACCACAAGTTCTTTATGCATTTCTCTTTTTCCTGGGATACTTTAGGTGTACCAAAGTTGAGGTTCTTGTATGCAGAGCAGCCCTAAACTTTGGGGTGCCTGTGTCTTGTTGATATTTAGTCTTCCCAAGTTATATGTCCATGAGTTGAAGTCCCCTTTGCTCGGGGGCTTTGTATTTTAGATGTTTTAGGAAACAGCATACACTTCTTCAGAGTAGCTCTTGGATATTTATACCCCACCCATCAGCGTGACTAGTCTCCCTGTTTTCCATGGCCTCTCCTGCATTTTTGATTTGTACACATTTTTTGGATGGACTTTCTGAGCAGTGGAAATTGAGACTTCTTTATTGTGCGGATTTGCATTTCCCTCTTGCTTGGTTGGCCAAAAACTCTGTATGTGTTTTTTTTCCTGAAGATATTCATGAAAAAAACGCATACACCCTTTTGCCCAACTGCATCATTTTAGAAATTTTGCTACTTTTCATATGCTTTAAATGAGAGTACAATCTACCTTTTGAAAAATGTTTCCTGCAATTCTGCCTCTCATTCAGAACCTCTTCGTTGCCTTACCTGAATATATTTTTGGACGTTGGTTATCATTTATAGCTTTGCAGGTCTTTGAATTGTCTGCTCCTGAGCTCCATTTTGCAACTCGCATTTTTTGTGAGCTGACCGCCAAACCATTGGATTGATTCCGGCCCTATTCTGATCCTGGGGAGGCAGGCTGAGCCTTTGGTTAATTCTTCTTCCTAATGGGAAATTAGAGTGACATGTGCCTGTCAAAACTCCTACAGCTAATCTCTCATTGGTTCCTCCTCTTCCCATTTATCCTCTGCAAAAATTGCAAACTGTGTGAAACAGGAGGTTAAAGGTGCTGATTCTCCAAGTCGGAAGATTGTTAGTAATGTGGCTGGAATGGCGAACCCCAGCACCAGGAGATCAAAAATAAGGTGCATTTTAGACACCTCTCCTGAGCACACGGTGTACATTCATCTCGGTTTCCCAGGCATGTTTTCCCTGTCAGAAGATTCCCTTGAAACTGCAGATTTGGGACCCATGGAATGGGTATCAGGCAGTATTACTTTAAAAGGTCTGCATTTCCTCACCCAGCCTCTCTAACATCTCTTAGCGTGCATAGCTTCCAGCCTTGTATATCATCCTGCTGTGGGTCTACATGTGTTCAATCCATGTTACATCGTAGCCCTTCAACAAAAGTTGTAAGAATTTTTGTCTGTCTCACTGTTTTTATAAATATATTTAAATTTATTTGTATATTGGTTACAGCTGATTTTCAAAGCTCTGTTTTTTGCTGCTGTACATCCACTTGATTCATGTACTGTGAGACAACAATAAATTCTTTCTCAGATGCTTACGAGTCATATGTATTATTTTCCAGTGACTTGAGTGGACTGAGTGCAGTTCTTTGAGGTACCGTGTAGGCCTTGCCAGTTATTCACTTTGGTACTTGGAATGGTATATTTGCTAATTTCAACCTCCTGGATAATACCTCACCATTCCCCACCTTTCCCATTTAGCAGCCTTATGTCTCTTTTCTACATATTTGACTATGTTTCTGTTTTGTAGTTTATTTCATGTGTAGCCATTTTTGATTCCTCCTTTAAGTGACATCTTATGATATGTGTCTTTTTCTTTCTGACATGTGTCACTTAGAATGATCGTATGTAACTCCTCCAGAGTTGTTACAACTGGCCTTATTTCATTGATTTCTGGATGAGTAATATTCCACTCTACATAAGTACCGCATCTCTTTTATCCATTTTATCCTTCCAGGGACAATATGTTATATCCAAGTGGAGGCCCTTTTTAACAGAGAGGTGTAAACGTCGGGGTGCCTGTTTTCTGTCATTTTTTGTTTTTCCCAAGGTATACGCCCATGAGTGCAAGTGCCCTATGCTCTGTAGCTCAGTTTTCAGATGTTTTAGCAAACACAATACACTTATCCAGAGTGGCCGTTGGCAAATTACATTTCCACTATCAGCCTCACAGGGCTCCCTTTTCTCCTCAACCTGTCCTGCATTTCTGGTGTTTACACTTTATGTGGATGGCCCTTCTGACTGATGTGAAGTGATACATTTTGTAGTATTGATTTTCAGTGCCCACATGTTTGGTTGGATAAAAAGTGTGTATGGCCTTCACTTGAATATATTCAGAAAAAAATGCATACGCCCTTTTGGGCCAACTGCATCATTGGCGATGTTCAGCCCCTTTTCTTGTGCTTTAATGGGGAGTCCTTTCTACCTCTTCAAATCTGTTTCCTGCCACTCCCCCTTGCTTACAAGTCCTTTTCTGTGACTTACCTCAAGACATTTTTCAACAATAGATATTTTCAACTCTGCAGTTTCATGAATTTTAGTGCCCCTGAGTTCCATTTTTCAACTTGTGTTTTTGGAAACTGGACACAAAACAGCGGGATTTCCTCTAGCCCTATTCTCTTTCCGTGGGCAATTGTAGCCTTTGATGAATTTGTCTTCTGGATTGGAAATTAGAGTGGCATGTGCCTGTCCAAACAACTAAGACTTGTCTCTAAATTTTTCCCATCCTTCCGCTTCATCCTCTGGACAAATTCCAAACTGTGTGCAACAGGATGTTGACGGTGCTGATATCCCCAAGTGAGGAGATTGTTAGGAAAGATGCTGGAGGCGTGAACCCGAGCACCAGGCGATGAGGAGATGAGGTGCCTTTTCCAAACTCTTTCCGATCAAACGGTATACCATCCTCTAGGTGTGACAGGCATGTTTTAGCTGTAGGAAGGGTCCCGTGCATGGAAGGAGAACACCAGGGATTTTTCCAAATCAGTGCCTCCCCGAACCCCAAACTGGGGAATATTTAAGCTACGGCTACACGTATGTCCATTAAGCGCCTTGGGAAATAGGCAGAGCCAAAAGTTTAGATGATTGAAATCTTCAGGTTCAGAAGCGCTCACCATCGGCTTTGCTTAGGTTACATTTTATCTGTCATTGATAGATGATGTCAATAAAAAATATCGATTCTTTTTCAGATTATTTCCCCTTATAAGTTATTGCAAAATATTCAGTGTAGTTCCCTGTGCTATACAGTAATTCCTTGTTGATGATCTATTTTATACATAGCAGTGTGTATGTGTTAATCCCAAACTGTTAATTTATCCCTTCTCCTACCTTTCCCCTTTGGTAATAATAAATTATAAGATTTTATACTTCTCAGAAATGGGGGAGATGAAAGAGAGGTATCCTTTTCAATGGAAAAGCATTCAAAACAAGATTGAAGCTTCAGCCAAGAGTATTCGATGTACAACCATGGAAATAAATCACTTCATTTCTCTAATGTTGACCTGACAATTAAGATAGACGTCTTCACTGAACTTGCTTATAGTAAAGTGATGGAAATATCAAATGTAAGTCTTAGAAAAATCTTATTTTACCCGAGCATTATACACTGCTCTATGTTAACTACAGTTTGGCTCACACAACTGTTCATTGAAGTTACAATGTTCTCAATTTCTGTTACTGATCCTCCAGAGTGGACCCCAACAGGAGTCCCCGTGCCCAGTGTCATTGGAGCCAACAGATCAAGACTGAGTTTGGTTCAGAAGCAAAGGAAACATTATTTTGAAAACCGAATGGAGAGGTGAGAGTGTGCCCTCCCCCACGGGCTGTGGGCTGGGCTGCTGTGTAGGGATCCCGGCAGCGTCAGTGGGAGTTAGGGTATGGAGCTCTCGAGGGCTGGGTTGGCTGAAGCTCAGGCTCTATGCCATGGAGTCTGCATGGGACTCCGCTAGCTGAGGTGTCGACCCAGCCATTCTGAAATAGGAAATCGGGTCTGAAGTGCCGGGTGTGGGACCTCTGCATGCGGAACCCTAGGAGCACGTGAAATTAGACAAAGCTCAAAGGAAAAACAGGTTAGACTTTATTATATTGCCCAGATTCTCTTTTTATCTCCCAGGAATTTTTAATGAACATTGCCAGAGACGAACCCCTCCTCGGCTTTTTCTTCCGTTCCTCATTCTTGGGGTGTTGAGGGTGCAGACCCCTCTTTTGTAACTGCTTCATGCTGTGCTGGGAGCCCTGATACCTGGGGGGAGGGGCAAAACGTCTCCCAACCAGCCTCCAGGTGAGGTTGATTGTCCCAAGGCCTCCTGCCTCACTTCTCGTCCGCCTGAGCACCAGCATTGGAAGTGTTATTGATTCTAATGACCTTTAAGGGTCCAGGAAAGAGATGCGCAGAGATGCTGTGGTGGCAGGTTTCACCCCGCCCCACATTTGTTCGGTGACCTTAGGCTGACGGTTTTTGCCAGCCTAGATGCTCTGACCAGTAGTCTGTGCTTTCTTTAATTAGGTCCCTGAATTAATGTACAAACAGCACCATGTGTCAGAGCCCTGCCCGTGCAACTCCCAGACAGTCCAGGGTCAGTGGTGATCCAGGACCATGACGTCCACTGAGTCAACGGCCTTTAGAAGTAGCCAGCAGTCCAGCCGGTCATATTGGCCACCATCACCGCGGTGTCTGTAGGGTTTTCTATGGTGAAAGCGTGATATACGTTTCCCCCGCCAAGCTTATTAGCTCCCCTCTGGGTGCAGTAAGTCCTGCAAGCAGTAGTCTGCTCTTTCGTGGCACAGTCTTGTTGTTTTCTGAGAGAAACTCCAGGTCAAGTGATGGTCACACGAGTCATCTTGGGGGCCCGTTGCCCCCATTTGTCTCTCTGGAGGTTGGAGTTGGAGGGCCTCCTCACTCGAGGTCAGTGTGTCCACAGAGTGACCCCTGCAACTTCAGGGCATGATGGGTGGTTAGGTTCACGACGTGGGGTCCTTTTCCCTTAGGAGGGAGCTGGCCTTGTGGACTGCTGATTTCCAGCTTTTTAGATACCCCAGTATCCTGGCCTGATGAGTCGGTGGCCAAAGCCCTTGGGGACCATAGTTTATCATACCTGAAGGGCATTCTTGTGTTGCTCCATTTCAAGTGGTCCCAGTTTTTGCACTAAGGCTCCAAGGCCGATTAACCTTTGACCGGGTATGTAATGGTCAAAGGGTTTAGCTAAATTAGCGAGTTCCTGGGCAAGGATCTGAATTGACTGCTCTTTCCATTCTTGAAAGGCTGCTTCTGGATTCTATTCAAAAGGATCATCATCTTTTCGTGTCAGTGTTTCATGTAGAGGCCCAGCCATTAGACTGTAGTTAGGGATCCAGATGCAGAAAACCTTGGCCTCCCCAGGAACCCCTAAGCTGTCTTCTAGTTTTAGAAGAGGTAAGGCTGCAAATGGCTTCTTTCCTATCCTGGGATGCGTTTCTCCGAATATCTGTGAGAATGAAGCCCAGGCATGTCACCTGAGCCTGGGATATTTGAGCCTTTTTCTTGGACACCTTCTATCCTTTCTTGGCTAGGTAGTTCAGAGGCGTCTTTAGTAGGCCTGGCGATCAGAATGTCATCTGCATACTGAAGGAGGGTTCCCTTTTACAGAGGTAGAACGTTTAGGTCTTTAGAGGACATTTCCCCAATGATGGTGTGGGGATTTTTGAACCATTGGTGCAGGACGGCCCAGCATTATTGCTTGTGTTGCATGTTGTGTCCTGCCACTCACAAGCCAAAAATTCTTGTGACTCTGAGATGAATGGAATACAGAAGAAGGCATCATTGAAGTGTAAGACAGAATGCCATGGCCTGGTGGATGGTAGAATCAGCAGCAGGGTGTAGGAAATAGGAGCTACTGGATGTATATCCTCGGTGGCTTCACTGACTGTCCTGATATCCATTACCAGGTCTCCAGTAGCCCATGGGGCTCTCGTGGTCAGGCCAATCCCAGGATATGGAGCTCACATGGGCTGCATCCCGCAACCCACAGCCCACGGGGCTCTCATGGTCAAGTCCCTCCCAGGGTATGGAGCTCACCTGTGCAGCTACCCAGCAGCCCATGGGGCTCTCATAGTCAGGCCCTTCCCAGGATACGGAACTCCCCTGGGCAGGTACCACAGCAGTGCTGGACACACAGGAACTGTGCACATAGCCCACCTTGCAGAGAACCCCCAGCTCACCTGTCGCTCACAGCTGACACAGAACACCTCCAAGCAGGAGTTGAACTAACAAACAGCAGCTCTGACAGGTCTGTGACCCTGGCTATCACTCTGTGCAGTCTCTCTCTGCCTGGTCTTCCAAACACTTCCACTGCAGCCAGGGCACAAGGCCTCTGTCTCCACCCACCATCACTCCTCTCCCTGACTCCTGGGTTCCTCTCATTAGGATAGGGTCTTCTTGAAGTTGTTTTCCACTCATGGACCAGATAAAATGATAAGAAAACAAGCCGCAGCTGCAGCCCTTTGTCTATCCTGACTCTCAAGAGCCCACACCTGTTCCTTGGGACTGACCCGTTTAGCAAGGTTCATTTTCTGCAACTGTGAGCCCCTGAGGGGTGAGGATTGGCTGATTTGGGCAGCCTGACACTGCCTGCCAGCCCACCCCACAGGTGTGCCTGGGTTGAGGTCAATATAAACAACTCTCCAGTCAGCAAGAGCACCTGTAGCTGTGCCTGACGCCATATTCTCTGCCCCGTCAGCAGTGTCGGGGCTGGGGTGGTGGGAGGGAATGAGGGGCCGTGGCTTTGTGGGTGGCCCAGTGTGAGTGGGGCTCTGCTGGACTTTCTGCAGGAGTTGCCAGGCTGCCACCTGCTAAAGAAGGGGATGAGTCACCCATACCTGCCATTGGAATTTCTCCCCAGGCAGAGGTGAGGAAGTAAAAAAGCAGTGGGTGCCCTGGCAGGAGGGGTATCTCAGGCAGGGAAATGGAAAGCTTCCAGAAGAGCATCTGGGGCCAGGACCATTCTGGCTGGCCTGCAGGCACCAAGTCGGCCTGCGTGTTCTCGCTAGTGTGGCTCCACAGCCCTTCCTCTAGGCTTGCAAGTGCTTGTACATATTCAGGTGTTTTACCTGGAAAGATTGGGAAGAGTTCAGCTGCAGCAGGACTGGGGCTCAGCTCACATTTACTCACAGACGCCTCGACACAGACCCCAGCTTTGCAATGAGGATGCTCCTTGTAGTGGGCAGCGCTGCTGAGTGCATGGGAGACGATTTCCCACCTCTGACCAACATTAAGAAATTTTTACCACTGGAGCAAGTGCCCTGATACGATTTTCCTCTGTATAACTGGTGAGTTCTGTTTTATTTTCCTTTTTTTCTTTTTGGTTCAAGTTAGATTTTATTTATTCCTCTTTTTTTTTTTAATTTGGAGATATAAACATGGAAATAATGCATTAATATAAAGACGTCTATGTGAAGGGAAAAACTTTTTTTCTGTTTGATTTTATTAAATGTTATTTATTTATTTTTAATTTTTTTAAATTTATTTCTTTTATACAGCAGGTTCTTATTGGATATATATTTTATACATATAAGTGTGCACATGTGAATCACAGTCTCCCAATTCATCCCACCACCACCCTCACATGGCGTTCCCTCCTTGGTGTCCATATGTTTGTTCTCTACATCTGTCTCTATCTCTGCCCTGCAAACTGGTTCATCTGTACCATTTTTCTAGGTTCCACATATATGCATTAATATACAATATTTGTTTTTCTCTTTCTGACTTACTTCACTCTGTATGACAGTCTCTAGATCCATCAAGGTCTCTACAAATGACCCAATTTCATTCCTATGTATGGCTGAGTAATATTCCGTTGTATATATGTACCACATCTTTATCCATTCGTCTGTCTGTGGGCACTTAGGTTGCTTTCATTTCCTGGCTATTGTAAATAGTGCTGCAGTGAACATTGTGGTGAATGTGTCTTTTTGATTTATGGTTTTTTTCTGGGTATATGCCCAGTAGTGGGATTTCTGGATTATATGGTAATTCTATTTTTAGTTTTTTAAGGAACCTCCATACTGTTCTCCATAGAGACTGTATTGATTTACATTCCCAACAATAGTGGAAGAAGGTTCCTTTTCTCCACACCCTCTCCAGCATTTGTTGTTTGTAGATTTTCTGATGATGCCCATTCTAACAGGTGTGACGTGATACCTCATTGTAGTTTCGATTTCCATTTCTCTAATAATTAGTGATGTTGAGCAGATTTTCATGTGCGTACTGGCCATCTCTATGTCTTCTTGGAAGAAATGTCTATTTAGATCTTCCATTTTTGTATTGGGTTGTTTGTTTTATTAATATTGAGCTGCATGAGCTGTTTATATATATTGGAGATTAATCATTTGTCCATTGATTGGTTTGCAAATATTTTCTGCCATTCTGAGGGTTGTCTTTTCGTCTTGTTTGTAGTTTCCTTTGCTTTGCAAAAGCTTTTACGTTTCATTAGGTCCCATCTGTTTAGATTTCTTTTTAATTTCATTATTATAGGAGGTGGATCAAAAGAGATGTTGCTGTGATTTACGTCAGAGTATCCTTCGTAAGTTTTCCTCTCAGAGTTTTATACTGTCTGGTCTTACATTAAGGTCTCTAATTCATTTTGAATATATTATTATGTATGGTGTTGGGGAGTGTTCTAATTTCATTATTTTACAAGTAGCTCTCCATATTTCCCAGCACCAATGATTGAAGAGAATGTCTTATCTCCATTGTATAGTCTTGCCTCCTTTGTCAGAGATTAGTTGACCATAAGTGTGTAGGTTTATCCTTGGGCTTTTTTTTTTCCTTTTACACGTTTATTGAAGTATAATTGCTTTACAATGGAGTGTTCGTTTCTGCTGTATAACAAAGTGAATCAGCTATACATATACAAATATCACCAGATCCCCTCCCTCTTGCATCTCCCTCCCACACTCCATATCCCACCCCTTTATGTGGTCACAGAGCACCAAGCTGATCTCCCTGTTCTATGTGGCTGATTCTCAGTAGCTATCGGTGTTACATTTGGTAATGTATTTATGTCCATGCCACTCTCTCACTTCGTCCCAGCTTACCCATCCCCCTTCTGGTGTCCTCAAGTCCTTTCTCTATGTCTGTGTCCTTAATCCTGTCCTGCCACTAGGTTCTTCAAAATCTTTTTTTTTCTTCATTAGATTCCATATATCTCTGTTAACATACAGTATTTGTTTTTCCCTTTCTGACTTACTTCACTGTGTAGGAAAGATTCTAAATCCATCCACCTCAGTACAAATAACTCTGTTTTGCTTCTTTTTATGGTTGAGTAATATTTGATTGTATATATGTGCCAGATCTTCTTTATCCATTCATCTCTCGATGGACACTTAGGTTGTTTCCATGTCCTGGCTAATGCAAATAGAGCTGCAATGAACATTTTTGTACATAACTCTTTTTGAATTATGGTTTTCGCAAGGCAAATGCCCAGTAGTTGGATTGTTGTGTCATATGGTACTTCTATTGTTAGTTATTTAAAGGACCCTCCGTACTGTTCTCCCTAGTGCTCATATCAATTTACATTCCCACCCACAGTGCAAGTGTGTTCCCTTTTCTCCAATAAAGGCCTCTCCAGCATTTATTGTTTTATAGATTTTTTTTTGATGATTGCCACTCTGACTGCTGTGAGGTGATACCTCATGGTAGTTTTGATTTGCATTTCTCTAATGATTAGTGATGTTCAGCATCCTTTCATGTGTTTCTTGGTAATCTGTATATCTTCTTTGGAGAAATGTCTATTTAGGTCTTTTGCCCGTTTTTGGATTGGGTTGTTTGTTTTTGTGATATTGAGCTACATGTGGTGCTTGTAAAGTTTGGAGATTAATCCTTTGTCAATTGCTTCATTTGAAAATATTTTCTCCCATTCTGAGGGTTGTTTTTGCATCTTGTTTATGTTTTCCTGTACTGTGTAAAAGCTTTTAAGTTTCATTAGGTCCCATTTGTTGATTTCTGTTTTTATTTCCATTTCTCTAGGAGGTGGGTCCAAAAGGATCTTGCTGTGATTTATGTCATAGAGTGTTCTGCCTATGGTTTCCTCTAAGTGTTTTATAGTGTCTTGTCTTATATTTAGATCTCTAATCAATTTAGAGTTTATTTTTGTGTATGGTGTTATGGAGTGTTCTAATTTCATTCTTTTATGTGTAGGGGTCCAGTTTTTCCAGCACCAATTACTGAAGAGACAGTCTTTTCTCCATTGTATATCCTTAGCTCCTTTGTCATAGATGAGATAGCCATAGGTATGTAGGTTTATCTCTGGGCTTTCTGTCCTGTTCCATTGATCTGTGTTTATGCCAATCTACATACACTTGATTCCATTATGGAGACATATAAATACATGGGTTTCAAGGTTATTACCAGTCAGATATATTCCTCTTCAGTGAATAGGGTGTTTTGTGTCAGTTCATTGAGAAAGGAGTAGGTCTTGTCTATTAACTATTTGGTATATGGAATAGGATCTGTGCTAATTTCAAACTCTGCTTTTACACATCACCCCACGTCACCTTTCCCCTTAAGGAGACATTAGTGTGTTTTCTTAATGTGTAACTCTGTTCTCTTTTGAAATTCAGTTCATGTGTAGCCATGTTTACATTTCCTCTATAAGTGATATATTACAATAAGTCTCTTTTTCTTTGTGGCTCATTTCATTTAGCATCATCGTACCTAAAGCCACTCATTATGCTGCTATTGGCCTTATGACATTGATTTTATGTCTGAGTGACTTTCCTTTGTATATAAGTACCACAACATCTATATCCATTTTTTTTTTCCTTTCCTGGGATATATAAAGTGTACCGAAGTCAAGGTACTTGTAAGGAGAGCAGCCCTAAATTTTGGGCTGGCTGTGTGTTGTGGATTTATAGTTTTCCCAAAATACATGCCCATGAGTGGAAGTGTGCTATGCTCTGTAGCTCTGTTTTAGAAAACAACATACAGTTCTCCAGAGAGGCTGTTGGCAATTTACATCCTGTCCATCGTCGTAACCAGGCTCCCTTTTCTCCATGGCCTGTCATGCATTTGTGGATTTTACACTATTTGTGGATGGCCCTTTTGACTGGAGGTAAGGGACACTTCTCTGTAGTGTGGATTTGCAATGCCTGATGGCTTGCTTAGCCAAATAGGGCATATGCATTTTTTCCCGAATATATTCAAGAAAATACAAATAATCCCTTTTCAGCCAAGGGCAACATTGTCGAAATTCTGTCACTTTTCATGTGCTTTAAAGATGACTCCAATCTACCTCTTGAAATCTGTTTCCTTCAATTCTGCCTTGCACTCAAATCCTCTTCACTGCCTTTCCTCAATATATTTCTGGATGATAGTTGTCCTTTATAATTCTGCGAGTTTGTGAATTGCTGTGTCCCTGATTTCCATTTTTCAACTCGCCTCTTTGTGAGCTGGCTGCAATACCGCAGGATGGCTTTAGGCCCTAGTCCTGTTCCGAGTCTTCAGGCTGAGCCTTTGGTTAATTCTTCTTCCTGATGGGAAACTAGAGTGACATGTGCCCATCCAAACACCTACAGCTAATCTCTCATTTATTTCCCCTCTTCCTGATCATCCTCTGCACAGTTTGCAAACTGTGCATAACGGGAGGGTAAAGGCACTGACACTCCAAGTGGGGAGATTTTGAGTAATGCAGATGGAATGGCGAAGCCGAGCACGACAAAAGGAAAAATGAGGTACCTTTTAGAAAACTTTCCCAATTACACAGTGTACTATCCACTGGGTTTCCCATGCATGTTTTAACTGTAGGAAGATTCCCTTAAACCTGGAGAGTTGGGACCACTAGAATGGGTAGCACACAGTATTGCTCTAAGTGGTGTTCGTTTGTTCACACAACCTCAGGAATCTTGTCAGCCCCAAGAGTCCAGTCTTATGTCTCATCCAGCTGTGGGTGTAAAGGTGGTCAATCTAGCTTGCATCACAGGCCCTGAACGTAATTTTTAAGACTTTCTATCTGTTTTTGCATTTTGCTTTTGAAATTTATTTTTATAAGTGGGTTTAACTGAATTTCAGTGCTGTGTTCATGCCGTTATACACACACATGATTCCTTTATGGAGACATGAGAATACATATGTTTTAAAATACTTAGAGTCAGACATATTCCTCTGCAATGAATAGGGGGTGTTGAGTCCAGTTCATTGTGACGGGAGTAGGCGCTGTCTATTACATACATGGTTTATATAACGGTATCTGTGCTAATTTAAAACTGTGGTTTTATGCATCACCCCACCACGGCTTTCCCATTAAGCAGGCAGAAGATGTTTTCTAAATGTGTGACTCTGTTGTGTTTGTCATTCAGTTCATGTGTAGTCATGTGTACATTCCCGCTATGAGTGATAACTTATGATAAGATTAGTTACTCTGTAATCTTTCCTAACTCAGTTCATGTGTAGCCATGTTAGTGCATGGATCATTGTTATGAAAAAGGCATGGAGCATTGTCATGACAGGGTTCATGGAGCATTCTGACGACAAGTGTCAGGAAGCATTGTGATGACAAGTGTATTGAGCATTGTGATGACAAAGATCATGGAGCATTGTGATGAGAAGACCATGGATAATTGTGATGATGAGCGTCACGGGGTGTTGTGATGATAAGTGTTATGGAACCTTGTGATCACAAGGGTTTGGAACATTATGATGACAGAGGTCATGGAGAATATTGATTTCATTTTGATGACAATAGCCTGTAGCATTATGATGATGGGAATGGTGCATTGTGATGACAGTGTTCATGGAGCATTGAGATGAAAAGGTGCATGGAGCATTGTGATTACAAGGGTCTTGGAGCATTGTGATGACAAGGGCATGGAGCACTGTGATGAGAAGGCCATGGAACATTCTGATGACATGCGTCATGGAGCTTTGTTATGACAAGGGCATGGAGCATTGTGTTT
Organism: Mesoplodon mirus; assembly: GCF_964341445.2. Lineage (NCBI taxonomy): Eukaryota > Metazoa > Chordata > Mammalia > Artiodactyla > Ziphiidae > Mesoplodon > Mesoplodon mirus. The sequence continues at coordinate 248,753 of NW_028295431.1, read as the reverse complement.
TCAGGTGTCTGGAGCATTGTGATGACAAGTGTCATGGAACCTTGTGATGACTAGGCCGTGGAACATTTTGATGGCAAGGGTCATGGTGCATTTTTATGACAGGTGTAATGGAGCATTTTGATGAGAAGAGCATGTAACTTTGGTCTGAAATGTTTCATGGATTATTGTGATGAGAGTGGGCATTGAGCATTTTGATGACAAGGGCATGGAACACTGTGATACATGGGTCATGGAGGATTGTAATGACAAGGGCATGGAGCATTGTGATGAGAAGGGCATCGAGCTTTGTGATGACAAGTCATGGAGCACTTTGATGACAAGGGCATGGTGCATTGTGCTGAGAAATGCAGGGAGCATTTTGATGACCAGGTCATGCAGCAATTTGATAAAAATTGTAAAGGAACATTTTGATGGCAGGGGTTATAGAACATTGTGATGTCAGGTGTCTTGGAGCTTTGGGATGAAAAGGGTCATGGAGCATTTTGATGACAGGGGTTATGGAACATTGTGATGTCAGGGGTCATGGAACATTGTGCAGATAAGGGTATGTAGCATTGTGATGACAGGGTCCTGGAACATTGTGATTACAGGGATGAGGGAGTATTGTGATGACTAGAGATGGAACATTGTGATATCTCTTGTGAGAGAGCATTTTGATGAGAAGTGCATGGACCATTGTGATTACAAGGTTTATGAAGCATAGCAATGACAAGGTTGTGGACCGTTGTGATGAAATGTGTGTGGCACATTGTGATGACTATGTTCATTGAGCATTGTTCTGACAAAGAAATGGAGCTTTGTGATGACAAGGGCCTGGAGCATTGTGATTACATGGGTCATGGAGCATTTTGATGACAATGGCGTCGAGCATTTTGATGAGAAGGCCATGGATAATTGTGATGACGCGCATCATGGAGCACAGTAATGACTAGGGGTATGGAGCATTGTGATGACAGTGGCCATGGAGAAATGTGATGACAAGTGTCATGGAGCATTCTGATGACAAGCTTGTGGAGTATTGTGACGACAATGGCTTGGAGCATTGTGATGAAAAGGGCATGGGGCATTGTGATGAAAAAGGCATGAAGCCATTTCATGACAGGTTTCAAGGAGCATTCTGATGACAAGTTTCAGGGAACATTGTGATGACATGTGTATTGATAATTGTGATGAAAAAGATCATGGAATATTTTGAGGAAAAGGGCATAGATTATTGTGATGACAGGCATCATGGAGCGTTGTGATGACAAGTGTTATGGAACATTGTGATCACAAGGGTTTGGAGCATTGTGATGATAGAAGTCATGGATCATTTTGTTTTCAAGGAGCATGGAGCATTGTGATGACAAGGGCATGAAGCAATGTGATCCCAAGGTTCATGGATGATTGTGATGACAATGCTAATGGAGTATTGTGATGACAAGCAAATGGAGCATTTTGATGGCAAGGTCATGTAGCATTTTGCTGACACAGGCATGGAGCATTGTGATGATAAGGGTCATAGAGCACTTTGATGAGAAGCATCACGGGTCATTGTGATTACATGGGTCATGGAGCATTGGGAAGTCAAGGTCATGGATCATTGTGATGACAAGTGTCATGGAGCATTGGGCGGAAAATATTAATGGAGCATTGTGATGACTAGGGAATGGAGCATTGTGATGACTAGAGTCCCGGATCACTGTGTTGTCAGGGGTCATGGAGCATTGTGATGACAGTGGTCATGGAGCATTGTGATGATAGGGATCATGAAGCATTGTGATGAGAAGTTCCTGGAGAATTGGCGTGAAAATATTCAGGAAGTATTGTGAGGACTGTGGTCATGGAGCATTGTGATGACAAGGGAATGGAGCACTGTGATGAAAGGTTCCTGGAGCACTGTGATGCGGAGACCATGTAGCCTCGTAATAAGAAGTCTCATGGAGCATTCTGATGAAAAGGGGCATGGAGTTTTGTGATGACAAGGGCTTGCAGCATTGTGATTTCAGGTGTCTTGGAGCATTGTGATGAAAAAGGCACGGATCATTGTGATGAAAAAGTCATGGAGACTTGTCATGACAGGGTTAATGGAGTATACTGAAGACAAGGGTCAGGGAGCATTGTGAGAACAAGTGTATTGAGCATTGTGATGACAAAGGTCATGGAGCATTGTGATGAGAAGACCATGGATAATTGTCATGATGAGCGTCATGGTGTGTTGTGATGATAAGTGTTATGGAACATTGTGATCACAAGGGTTTGGAGCATTATGATGACAGAGGTCATGGAGAATATTGATTTCATTGTGATGACAATAGCCTGAAGCATTATGATGATGGGCATGGTGCATTGTGATGACAGGGATCATGGAGCATTGAGATGAAAAGGGGCATGGAACATTGTGTTTACCGTGGTCGTGGAGCATTGTGATGTCAAGGGCATGGAGCATTGGTCTAATAAGTTTCATGGATTATTGCGAGGACAGTTGGAATGGCGCATTGTGATGACAAGGGCATGGAGCATTGTGATGACCAGGTCATGCAGTATTGTGAAGACAGTTGTCAGGGAGCATTGTGATGACATATGTAATGGCCCAATGTGATGACGATGGCATGGAGCATTGTGATGCCAAGTGTCATGGAGGATTCTGATGACAAAGTTAATGGAGCATTGTGATGACAATGGCTTGGAGCATTGCGATGACAAGTTTCAAGGAGCATTGTGTTAACAAGTGCATGGAGAATTGTGATGACAAGGGTCATGGAGCATTCTGGTGACAAGCTTGTGGAGTATTTTGATGACAATGGCATGGAGCATTGAGATGAAAACGGCATGGGGCATTGTGATGAAAAAGGCATGGAGCCTTGTGATGAAAGGTCTCATGGAGCATACTGATGAAAAGGGGCATGGAGCATTCTGATTACAGGGGTCTTGGAACATTGTGATAGCAAGGGCATGGAGCACTGTGATGACAAGGGCATGGAGCATTGGTCTAATAAGTTTCATGCATTATTGTGATGAGAGTTGGAATGGCGCATTGTGATGACAGTGGTCATGGAGCATTTTGATGATACTGCTCATGGAGCATTGTGATAAGACCGTCATGGAGCATTGGGTTGAAAATGTTCATAGAGTATTGTGATGACAGGTGTCAAGGAGCATTGTGATGACAAGGGAATGGAGCATGGTGATGACAAGGTCCTGGAGCATTGTGATGAGATGACGATGGAGACTTGTGATGACAAGTCTCATGGAGCATTCTGACGAAAAGGGGCAAGGAGCTTTGTGATTACAGGGGTCTTGGAGCACTGTGATGACAATGGCATGGAGCATTGTGAAGAGAAGGCCATGGAACATTCTGATGGCATGCGTCATGGAGCTTTGTGATGACAAGGGCATGGAGCATTGTGATTAAAGGGGTCTTGGAGCATTGTGATGACAAGGGTCATGTAGCCTTTTGATGACAAGGCCGTGGAACATTGTGATGGCAGCGGTCATGGAGCATAGTTATGACAGAAGTAATGGAACATTGTAATCAGAATGGCATTGAGCATTGGTCTGAAATGTTTCATGGATTATTGTGATGAGAGTGGGCATGGAGCATTGTGATGACAAGGGCACGGAACACTGTGATACATGGGTCATGGAAGATTGTAATGACCAGGGCGTGGAGCATTGTGATGAGAAGGGCATCGAGCATTGTGATGACAAGTGTCATGGAGCTTTGTGATGAGAAGGGCATGGAGCAATGTGATGAGAGGGTTCATGGAGCATTGTGATGACAATGACATGGAGCATTGTGATGCCAAGGGTCATGGAGCTTTGTGATGTCAAATGTCATGGAGCATTTTGATGACAAGGGTTTGGTGCATTGTGATGAGAAGGGCAGGGAGTATTTTGATGACAGGGTCATGCAGCAATTTGATGAAAAGTGTAATGGAACATTTTGATGACAGCGGTTATAGAACATTGTGATGCCAGGGATCATGGAGCTTTGGGATGAAAAGGGTCATGGAGCATTTTGATGACAGGGGTTATGGAACATTGTGATGACAAGAGTCCCGGATCATTGTGTTGTCAGGTGTTATGGGTGGTTGTGATGACAGTGGTCATGGAGCATTATGATGATATTGTTCATGAAGCATTGTGATGAGAAGGTCATGGTTCATTGGGCTGAAAATATTAATGGAGTATTGTTATGACAGGGGTCAAGGAGCATTGTGATGACAAGGGAATAGAGCATGGTGATGACAATGTCCTGGAGCATTGTTATGAGATGACCATGGAGACATGTGATGACAAGTCTCATGGAGCATTCTAATGAAAAGGGGCATGGAGCATTGTGATTACAGTGGACATGGAGCATTGTGATGACACGGGAATGGAGCACTGTGATGAAAGTTTCCTGGAGCACTGTGATGAGGAGACCATGGAGCCTCGTAATAACATGGAGCATTCTGATGAAAAGGGGCATGGAGTATTGTGATTACAGGGGCCTTGGAGCATTGTGATGACAATGGCATGGAGCATTGTGATTACTGGTGTCTTGGAGCATTGTGATGCAATTGGCATGGATCATTGTTATGAAAATGGTATGGAGCCTTGACATGACAGGGTTCCAAGAGCATACTGATGAGAAGTGTCAGGGAGCATTGTGATGACATGTGTATAGAGCATTGTGATGACAAATGTCATGGAGCACTGTGATGAGAAGACCATGGATATCTGTGATGATGAGCTTCATGGGGCGTTGTGATGATAAGTGTTATGGAACATTGTGATCACAAGGATTTGGAGCATTGTGATGAGATAGATCATCGAATATTTTGATTTCATTGTGATGACAATAGCCTGAAGCATTATGATGATGGTCATGGTGCATTTTGATGACAGGGTTCATGGAGCATTTTTATATCAAGGAGCATGGAACATTGTGATGACAAGGGCATAAAGCAATGTGATCCCAAGGTTCATGGAGGATTGTGATGACAATGGTAATGGAGTATTGTGATGACAAGCGCATAGAGCATTGTAATTACAAGGTCATTTAGCCTTTTGCTGACAAAGTCATCTAGCATTGTGATGACAGGTGTCATGGAGCATTGTGATGACAAGCATCACGGAGGATTGTGAACACAGGGGTCATGGAGCTTTGGACTGAAAAGGGCATGCATCATTGTGATGACAAGTATCATGGAGCATTGGGCTGAAAATATTCATGAAGTATTGTGATGACAGGGGACATGGAGAATTGTGATGACATAGGTCATGGAGAATATTGATTTCATTGTGCTGACAATAGCCGGAAGCATTATAATGATGGGCATGATGCATTGTGACGACAGGGTTCATGGAGCATTGAGATGAAAAGGGAAATGGAGCATTGTGATTACAGGGGTCTTGAGCATTGTGATGACAAGGGCATGGAGCATTGTGATGAGAAATCCATGGAACATTCGGATGACATGTGTCATGGAGCTTTGTGATGACAAGGGCATGGAGCATTGTGATTACAGGGGTCTTGGATCATTGTGATGACAAGTGTCATGGAGCCTTGTGATTACAAGTCCGTGGAACATTGTGATGGCAGGGGTCATGGAGCATTGTGATGAGAAGGGCATGGAGCATTGTGATTACATGGGCACGGAACACTGTGATACATGGGTCATGCAGGATTTTAATGACTAGGGCATGGAGCATTGTGATGAGAAATGCATCGAGCATTGTGATGACAAGTGTCATGGAGCTTTCTGATGACAAGGGCATGGAGCAATGTGATGAGAGGGTTAATGGAGCATTGTGATGACAATGACATGGAGCATTGTGATGCCATGTGTCATGGAGATTTGTGATGACAAGTCATGGAGCATTTTGATGACAAGGGAATGGTGCATTGTGATGAGAAGTGCAGGGAGCATTTTGATGACCGGGTCATGCAGCAATTTGATAAAAAGTGTAATGGAATATTTTGATGGCATGGGTTATAGAACATGGTGATGTCAGGGTTCTTGGAGCTTTGGGATAAAAAGGGTCATGGAGCATTTTGATGACAGGGGTTATGGAACATTGTTATGTCAGGGGTCATGCAATATTGTGATGATAAAGGGATGTAGCATGGTGATGACAGGGTCATGGAACATTGTGATTCCAGGGGTGAGGGTGTATTGTGATGACTAGTGATGGAACATTGTGATATATATGGTGAGAGAGCATTTTGATGAGAAGTTCATGGACCATTGTGATAACAAAATTTATGGAGCATTGCAATCATAAGGTTGTGGACAGTTGTGATGAAATGTGCGTGGCACATTGTGATGACAATGGTCATGGAGCATTGTTTTGACAAAGAAATGGAGCATTGTGATGACAAGGGTCCCAGAGAATGGTGAGAAAATGTTCATGGAGCATTGTGGTTACAAATGTCACAGAGCCTTGTGATGACGTGGACATGGACCATTGTGATGACAAACGTTATGAAGCATTGTGATGACTGGAGTCACAGAGCATTGGGAGGACAGGGGTCATGGAGCATTGTGATGACAAGTGCATGGAACATTGTGATGACAGGGGAATGGAGCATTGGTCTGAAAAATTTCATAGATTATTGTGATGACCATGGGCATGATGCATTGTGATGACAAGGGCATGGAGCATTGTGATGAGAAGGTCATGGAATATTGTGAAGAGAGATGTCAGGGAGCATTGTGATGACATATGTCATGGTCCATTGCGATGACAATGGCATGGAGCATTGTGATGCCAATTGTAATGGAGGATTGTGATGACAAATATAATGGAGCATTATGATGATTAGGACTTGCAGCATTATGATGACAAGGGCCATTGAGAATTTTCATGACAAGGTCGTGAAGCATTGTGATGACAAGATCCTGGAGCATTGTGATGACAAAGCTATGGAGCCTTGTGATGACAAGTCTCATGGAGCATACTGATGAAAAGGGGCATGGAGCATTGTGATTACAGGGGTCATGGAACATTGTGATGACAAGGGCATGGAACATTGTGAGGAGAAGACCAAGGAGCATTCTGATGGCATGCGTCATTGAGATTTGTGATGACAAGAGCATGAAGCATTTTGATTACATGGGTCTTGGAGCATTGTGATGAAAAGGGCATGGATCATTGTGAAGAAAAAGACATGGAGCCTTGTCATGACAGAGTTCAAGGAGCATACAGACAACAAGTGTCAGGGAGCATTTTGATGACAAGTGTATTGAGCATTGTGATGACAAAGGTCATGGAGCATTGTGATTAGAAGACCAAGGATAATTGTGATGACGAGCATCAAGGGGCATTGTGATGACAAGTGTTATGGAATATTGTGATCACAAGGGATTGGAGCATTGTTATGACAGAGGTCATGGTGCATTTTGATTTCATTGTGATGACAATAGCATGAAGCATTATGATGATAGGCATGGTGCATTGTGATGACCGGGTTAATGGATCATTGAGATGAAAAAGGGCATGGAGCATGGTGATTACAGTGTTCTTGGAGTGTTGTGATGAGAAGGGTCATGGAGACTTGTGATGACAAGGTCATGGAATATCGTGATGGCAGGGGCATGGAGCATTGTTATGAGAGGGGTAATGGAGCATTGTGATGGCAAGGGCATGGATCATTGTGATGCGAAGGCCATGTAGCATTCTGATGACATGTGTCATCGAGCATTGTGATGACAATGACATGGAGCATTGTGATGCCATGGGTCAGGGCTCTTTGAGATGACAAAGGTCATGGAGCATTTTGATGGCAAGGGCGTTGTGCATTGTGATGAGAAGGGCCGGGAGAATTGTGATGACAGGTTCATGGAGCAATTTGTTGAAAATTTTCATGGAACATTTTGATGACAGGTGTTATGGAACATTGTGATGTCAGGGGTCATCGAACATTTTGATGATAAGTGCATGTAGCATTGTGATGACAGGAGTCATGGAACATTGTGATGACAGGTGGGAGGGAGTATTGTGACAAATAGTGATGTAGCACTGTGATATCAGTGGTGAGAGAGCATTTTGATTAGAAGTGCATGGAGGATTATGATGACAATGTTTATGGAGCATTGTGATGACAAGATTGTAGAGCACTGTGATGACAAGCGCATGGTGCATTGTGATGACATGTGTCATGGAGCATTGTGCTGACAAGCGCAAGGAGCATTGTGATGACAAGGGTAATGGAGCATTGTGCTGAGAAAGGCATAGAGCATTGTGATGACAAGGGTCAAAGAGCATTGTATGAAAAGTTCATGGGGCATTGTGGTTAAAATGGTCACAGAGACTGTTGATGACGAGGGCATGTACCATTGTGATGACAAAGGTCATGAAGCATTGTGATGACTGGAGTCAAGGAGGATTGTGATGACAGGGGTCAGGGAGCATTGTGATAACAAGGGCATGGAGCACTGTGATGACAAGGGCATGGAACATTAGTCTAATAAGTTCCATGGATTGTTGCGATGACAGTTCGAATGGCACATTGTGATGACAAGGGCATGGAGCATTGTGATGACCAGGTCATGCAGTATTGTGAAGAGAGGTGTCAGGGAGCATTGTGATGACGTATGTAATGGCCCATTGTGATGACAATGGCATGGAGAATTGTGATGACCAGGTAATGCAGTATTGTAAAGAGAGGTGTCAGGGAGCATTGTGATGACATATGTAATGGCCCATTGTGATGACAATGGCATGGAACATTGTGATGCCAAGTGTCATGGAGGATTCTGATGACAAAGGTTATGGAACATTGTGATGACAATGGCTTGGAGCATTGTGATGACATGGTACAGGGAGCATTGTGCTGACAATTGCATGGAGAATTGTGATGACAAGGGTCATGGAGCATTCTGATGACAAGCTTGTGGAGTATTTTGATGACAATGGTATGGAGCATTGGGATGAAAATGGCATGGGGCATTGTGAAGAAAAAGGCATGGAGCCTTTTCGTGGCAGGTTTCAAGGAGCATTCTGATGACAATGTCAGGGAGCATTGTGTTGACATGTCTATTGAGAATTGTGATGACAAAGGTTATGTAGCATTGTGATGAAAAGTGCATGGAGTATTGTGATGACAGGCCTCATGGAGCATTGTGATGACAAGTGTTATTGAAGATTGTGATCACAAGGCTTTGGAGCATTGTGATGACAGAGGTCATGGATCATATTGATTTAAAGGAGCATGGAGCATTGTGATGACAAGGGCATGAAGCAATGTGATCCCAAGGTTCATGGAGGATTGTGATGACAATGGAAATGGAGTATTGTGATGACAAGCGCATAGAGCATTGTAATGACAAGGTCATGTAGCATTTTGCTGACAAAGGCATGGAGCATTGTGATGACATGTGTCATGGAGCACTGTGATGACAAGCGTCATGGTCCATTGTTAATACAGGGGTCATGGAGCATTGGGATAACAAGGGCATGGATCATTGTGATGACAAGTGTCATGGAGTACTGGGCTGAAAATGTTCATGGAGTGTTGTGATGACATGGGTCATGGAGCACAGTGATGAGTAGGGAATGGAGCACTGTGATGACAAGAGTCCCGGATCATTGTGTTGTCAGGAGTCATGGAGTGTTGTGATGACAGTGGTCATGGAGCATTGTGGAGATTTTGGCCATGGAGTATTGTGATGTGTTGGTCGTGGAGCATTGGGCTGAATATGTTAATGGATTATTGTGATGACAGGGGTCATGGAGCATTGTGATGACCAGGGAATGGAGAATGGTGATGACAATATCCTGGATCTTTGTGATGAGATGACCATGGAGACTTGTGATGAGAACTCTCACGGAGCATTCTGATGAAAAGGGGCATGGAGCATTGTGATTACAGGGGTCTTGGAGCATTTTGATGACTAGGGCATGGAGCATTGTGATGAGAAGGACATGGGGCATTCTGATGACATGCTTCATGGAGTTTTGTGTTGACAAGCACATGGAGCATTGTGATGACAGTGATCTTGGAGCATTGTGATGAAAAGGGCACGGATCATTGTGATGAAAACGTCATGGAGCCTTGTCATGACAGGGTTCAAGGAGAATACTGACGACAAGTGTCAGGGAGCATTGTGATGACAAGTTTATTGAGCATTGTGATGACAAAGGTAATGGAGCATTGTGATGAGAATACCATGGATAACTGTGATGATGAGCGTCATGGGGATTTGTGATGATAAGTGTTATGGAACATTGTGATCACAAGGGTTTGGAGCATTATGATGACAGAGGTCATGGATAATTTTGATTTAATTGTGATGACAATAGCCTGAAGCATTATGATGATGGGCATGGTGCATTGTGATGACAGGGTTCATGGAGCATTGAGATGCAAATTGGCATGGAACATTGTGATTACAGGGGTCTTGGAGCATTGTGATGTCAAGGGTCAGGGAGCCTTGTGATTACAAGGCCGTGGAACATTCTGATGTCAGGGGTCATGGAGCATTTTTATGACAGAGGTAATGGAACATTGTGATGAGAAGTGCACTGAGCATTGGCCCGAATGTTTTCATGGATTATTGTGATGAGAGTGGGCATGGAGCACTGTGTTGACAAGCGCACGGAACACTGTGATACATGAGTCATGGAGGATTGTGATGAAAAGGGCATGGAGCATTTTGATGAGAAGGGCATCGAGCATTGTGATGACAAGTGTCATGGAGCATTGTGATGACAAGGGAATGGAGCAATGGGATGAGAGCGTTCAGGGAGCATTGTGTTGACAATGACATGGAGCATTGTGATGCCAAGGGTCATGGAGCTTTGTGATGACAACGGTCATGGAGCATTTTGATGACAAGCGTGTGGTGCATTGTGATGAGAAGGAAAGGGAGCATTTTGATGACAGGTTCATGCTGCAATTTGATGAGAAGTGTCATGTAACATTATGACGACAGGGGTTACAGAACATTGTGATGCCATGGATCATGGAGCTTTGGGATGAAATGTGTCATGGAGCATTTTGATGACAGTGGTTATGGAATATTGTGATGTCACGGGTCATGGAACATTGTGATTACAGTGTTGAGGGAGGATTGTGATGACTAGTGATGGAACATTGTGATATCTCAGGTGAGAGAGCATTTGGATGAGAAGTGCATGGACCATTGTGATTACAAGGTTTATGGAGCATATTGATGACAAGGTTGTGGATCATTGTGATGAAAAGCGCATGGCACATTGTGATGACAAGGGTCATGGAACATTGTTCTGACAAAGGCATGGAGCATTGTGATGACAAGTGTCACGGAGCATTGTGATGAAAAGTTCATGGAGCATTGTGGTTAAAAAAGTCTCGGAGCCTTGTGATGATGCGGGCATGGACCGTTGTGATGACAAACGTTATGAAGCTTTGTGATGACTGGAGTCATGGAGCATTGTGATGTCAAAAGTAATTTAGCATTGTGATGACAATGGCTTGGAGCATTGTGATGACAAGGTTCAGGGAGCATTGTGCTGACAAGTGCATGGATAATTGTGATGAAATATGTCATGGAACATTCTGATGACAATCTTGTGGAGTATTTTGATGACAATGGCATGGAGCATTTTGATGAAAACGGCATGGGACATTGTGATTAGAAAAGCATGGAGCCTTTTCGTGACAGGTTTCAAGGAGCATTCTGATGGCAAGTTTCAGGAAGTGTTGTAATGACAAGTGTATTAGAATTGTGATGACAAAGGTTATGGAGCATTGTGATGAAAAGGCCGTGGAGTATTGTGATGACAGGCATCATGGAGCGTTGTGATGACAAGTGTTATGGAACATTGTGATGACAAGGGTTTGGAGCATTGTGATGACAGAGGTCATGGATCATTTTGATTTCAAGGAGCATGGAGCATTGTGATGACAAGGGTATGAAGCAATGTGATCCCAATGTTCATGGAGGATTGTGATGACAATGGTAAAGGAGTATTTTGATGACAAGCGCATAGAGCATTGTAATGACAAGGTCATGTAGCATTTGCTGGCAAAGGCATGGAGCATTTTGATGACAGGTGTCATGGAACACTGTGATGACAAGTGTCACGGAGCATTGTGAATACAGTGGTCAAGGAGCATTGGGATAACAAGAGCATGGTTCAATGTGATGACAAGTGTCATGGAGCATTGGGCTGAAAATGTTCATGGAGTATTGTGATGACAGGGGTCATGGAGCATTGTGATGTCTTGGGAATGGAGCATTTTGATGACAAGAATTCCAGATCATTGTGTTGTCAGCTGTCATGGAGTGTTGAGATGATAGTGGTCATGGTGCAATGTGATGATATTGGCCATGGAGAATTGTGATGAGTAGGTCGTGGAGCATTGTGATTACAGGTGTCTTGATGCATTGTGATGAAAAGGGCATGTATCATTTTGAAGGAAAAGGCATTGAGCCTTGTCATGACAGTCTTCAAGAAGCATACTTACGACAAGTGTCATGTAGAATTGTGATGACAAGTGTATTGAGCATTTGATGACAAAGGTCATACAGCATTGTGATGGGAAGACCATGGATAATTGTGATGATGAGCGTCATGTGGTGTTGTGATGATAAGTCTTATGGAACATTGTGATCACAAGGGTTTGGAGCATTATGATGATAGATGTCATGGAGAATTTAGATTTCATTGTGATGACAATAGCATGAAACATTATGATGATGGGCATGGTGCATTGTGATGACTGGGTTCATGGAGCATTGAGATGAAAAGGGGAATGGAGCATTGTGATTACCGGGGTCTTGGAGCATTGTGATGACTAGGGCATGGAGCATGGTGATGAGAAGGCCATGGAAAATTCTGATGACATGCATCATGGAGCACTGTGATGACAAGGGCATGGAACATTGTGATTACAGGGGTCTTGGGGAATTGTGATGACAAGGATCATGGAGCCTTGTGATGACATGCCGTTGAACAATGTGATGGCAGGTGTCATGGAGCATTGTTATGACAGAGGTAATGGAGCATTGTGATGAGAAGGGCATTGAGCTTTGGTCTCAAATATTTCATGGATTATTGTAATGAGAGTGGGCATGGAGCATTGGGATGATAAGGGCACGGAACACTGTGATACATGGTTCATGGAGGATTGTAATGACCAGGACATGGAGCATTGCGATGAGAAGGGCATCGAGCATTGTGATGACAAGTGTCATGGAGCTTTGTGATGACAAGGGCATGGAGCAATGTGATGAGAGTGTTCATGGAGGATTGTGATGACAATGACATGGAGCATTGTGATCCCAAGGGTCATGGAGATTTGTGATGACAAATACCAGGGAGCATTTCGATGACAATGGTGTGGTGCATTGTGATGACAAGGGCAGGGAGCATTTTGATTACAGGTTCATGCAGCAATTTGATTAAAATATAATGGAATATTTTGAGGGCAGGGGTTATAGAACATTGTGATGTCAGGGGTCATGGAGCTTTGGGATGAAAAGGGTCATGAAGCATTTTGATTACAGGGGTTATGGAACATTGTTATGTCAGGGATCATGGAATATTGTGATGATAAGGGTATGTAGCACTGTGATGACAGAGGTCATGGAACATTATGATTACAGGGGTGAGGGAGTATTGTGATGACTAGTGATGGAACATTGTGATATCTCTGGTGAGAGAGCATTTGGATGAGAAGTGCATGGAGCATTGGGATTACAAGGTTTATGAAGCATAGCGATGACAAGGTTGTGGACCGATGTGATGAAAAGCACGTGGCACATTGTGATGACAAGGGTCATGGAGCATTGTTCTGACAAAGGCATGGAGCGTTGTGATGACAAGGGTCACGGAGCATTGTGATGAAAAGTTCATGGAGCATTTTGGTTACAAAGGTCACAGAGCCTTGTGATGACACGGGCAAGGACCGTTTTGATGACAAGCATTATGAAGTATTGCGATGACTGGAGTCATGGAGCACTGTGATGATAGGGGTCATGGAGCATTGTGATGACATGGGCATGGAGCATTGTGATGACAGGGACATGGAGCATTGGTCTGGCAAGTTTCCTAGATTATTGTGATGACAGTGGACATGGTGCATTGTGATGACAAGGGTATGGATCATGGTGATGAGAAGGTCATGGAGTATTGTGAAGACAGGTGTCAGGGAGCAATGTGATGACATATGTCATGGTCCACTGCGATGATAATGGCATTGAGCATTGTGATGCCAAATGTAATGGAGGATTGGGATGACAAATAAAATGGAGCATTGTGATGACTAGGGCTTGGAGCACTATTATGACAAGGGCCATTGAGAATTTTCATGACAAGGTCGTGAAGCATTGTGATGACAAAGTCCTGGAGCATTGTGATGAGAAATCCATGGAGCCTTGTGATGAAATCTCATATAGCATAGTGATCAAAATGGGCATGGACCATTGTGATTACAGGGGTCTTGGAACATTGTGATGACAACGGCATGGATCATTGTGAAGAGAAGGCCAAGGAGCATTCTGAGGACATGCGTCATTGAGCTTTGTGATGACAAGCGCATGGAGCATTGTGATTACAGAGGTCTTGTAGCATTGTGATGAAAAGGGCATGTAATATTGTGATGAAAAATGCATGGAGCCTTGCCATGACAGGGTTCAAGGAGCATAAAGACAACAAGTGTCATGGAGCATATTCATGACAAGTGTATTGAGCATTGTGATGACAAAGGTCATGGAGCATTGTGATGAGAAGGCCATGGAGCATTCTGATGACATGTGTCATGGAGCATTTTGCTGACAAGCGCATGGAGCATTGTGAGGACAAGGGTCATGGAGCATTGTGCGGAGAAAGGCATAGAGCATTGTGATGACAAGGGTCAAAGAGAATTGTGATGAAAAGTTCATGGAGCATTGTGGTTAAAAAGGTCACAGAGACTGTTGATGACGAGGGCATGGACCATTGTGATGACAAATGTCATGAAGCATTGTGATGACTGGAGTCACGGAGCACTGTGATGACAGGGGTCATGGAGCATTGCGATGAAAAGGGGCATGGAGCATTGTGATGACAAGGGCATGTATCATTGGTCTCATAATTTTCATGGATTATTGCGATGACTGTTGGAATGGTGCATTGTGGTGACAAGGGCATGGAGCATTGTGATAAAGAGGTCATGCTGTATTGTGAAGACTGGTGTCATGGAGCATTGTGATGACAGGGTTCATGCAGCATTGTGATGACTAGGGAATGGAGCATAGTGATGCCAAGATTCCCGGATCATTGTGTTGTCAGGTGTCATGGAGTGTTGTGATGACAGTTGTCATGGTGCATTGTGATGATATTGGTCATGGAGCATTGTGATGAGAAGGTTATGGAGCATTGTGCTGATAATATTCATGGAGTATTGTGATGACAATGGTCATGGAGCATTGTAATGACAAGGGAATGGAGCATAGTGATGACAAGGTCATGTAGCATTGTGATGAGAAGTCCTTGGAGGCTTGTGATGACAAGTCTCATGGAGCATTCTGATGAAAAGTGGCATGGATCATTGTGATTACAGTGGTCTTGGAGCATTGTGATGACAAAGGCATGGAGCACTGTCAGAGACGGCCATGCAGCATTCTGATGACATGCGTCATGGAGCTTTGTGATGACAAGGGCTTGGAGCATTGTGATTACAGGTGTCTTGGAGCATTGTGATGAAAAGGGCACAGATCATTGTGATGAAAATGTCATGGAGACTTATCATGACAGGGTTAATGGAGCATGCTGAAGACAAGGGTCAGGGAGCATTGTGATGACAAGTGTATTGAGCATTGTGATGACAAAGGTCATGGAGCATTGTGATGAGAAGACCATGGATAATTGTGATGATGAGCGTCATGGTGTGTTGTGATGATAAGTGTTATGGAACATTGTGATCACAAGAGTTTGGAGCATTATGATGACAGAGGTCCTGAAGAATATTGATTTCATTGTGATGACAATAGCCTGAAGCATTTTGATGATGGGCATGGTGCATTGTGATGACAGGGATCATGGTGCATTGAGATGAAAAGTGGCATGGAACATTGTGATTACAGTGGTCGTGGAGCATTGTGATGACAAGGGCATGGAACATTGGTCTAATAAGTATCATGGATTATTGCGATGACAGTTGGAATGGCGCATTGTGATGACAAGGGCATGGAGCATTGTGATGACCAGGTCATGCAGTATTGTGAAGACAGGTGTCAGGGAGCATTGTGATGACATATGTAATGGCCCAATGTGATGACGATGGCATGGAGCATTGTGATGCCAAGTGTCATGGAGGATTCTGATGACAAAGTTAATAGAGCATTGTGATGACAATGGCTTGGAGCATTGCAATGACAAGGGTCAAGGAGCATTGTGTTGACAAGTGCATGGAGAATTGTGATGACAAGGGTCATGGAGCATTCTGGTGACAAGCTTGTGGAGTATTTTGATGACAATGGCATGGAGCATTGTGATGAAAACGGCATGGGGCATTGTGATGAAAAAGGCATGGAGCCTTGTGATGACAGGTCTCATGGAGCATACTGATGAAAAGGGGCATGGAGCATTCTGATTATAGGGGTCTTGGAACATTGTGATAGCAAGGGCATGGAGCACTGTGATGACAAGGGCATGGAGCATTGGTCTAAAAAGTTTCATGGATTATTGTGATGACAGTTGGAATGGCGCATTGTGATGACAGTGGTCATGGAGCATTGTGATGATACTTCTCATGGAGCATTGTGATAAGACCGTCATGGAGCACTGGGTTGAAAATGTTCATAGTGTATTGGGATGACAGGTGTCAAGGAGCATTGTGATGACAAGGGAATGGAGCATGGTGATGACAAGGTCCTGGAGCATTGTGATGAGATGACGATGGAGACTTGTGATGACAAGTCTCATGGAGCATTCTGACGAAAAGGGGCAAGGAGCTTTGTGATTACAGGGGTCTTGGAGCACTGTGATGACAAGGGCATGGAGCATTGTGAGGAGAAGGCCATGGAACATTCTGATGGCATGCGTCATGGAGCTTTGTGATGACAAGGGCATGGAGCATTGTGATTAAAGGGGTCTTGGAGCATTGAGATGACAAGGGTCATGTAGCCTTTTGATGACAAGGCCGTGGAACATTGTGATGGCAGCGGTCATGGAGCATAGTTATGACAGAAGTAATGGAGCGTTGTAATCAGAATGGCATTGAGCATTTGTCTGAAATGTTTCATGGATTATTGTGATGAGAGTGGGCATGGAGCATTGTGATGACAAGGGCACGGTACACTGTGATACATGGGTCATGGTGGATTGTAATGATCAGGGCGTGGAGCATTGTGATGAGAAGGGCATCGAGCATTGTGATGTCAAGTGTCATGGAGCTTTGTGATGACAAGGTCATGGAGCAATATGATGAGAGGGTTCATGGAGCATTGTGATGACAATGACATGGAGCATTGTGATGCAAAGGGTCATGGAGCTTTGTGATGTCAAATGTCATGGTGCATTTTGATGACAAGGGTGTGGTGCATTGTGATGAGAAGGGCAGGGAGCATATTGATGACAGGGTCATGCAGCAATTTGATGAAAAGTTTAATGGAACATTTTGATGACAGGGTTTATAGAACATTGTGATGCCAGGGATCATGGAGCTTTGGGATGAAAAGGGTCATGGAGCATTTTGATGACAGGGGTTATGGAACATTGTGATGACTGGAGTCACGGAGCATTGTGATGACAGGGGTCATGGAGCATTGTGATAACAAGGGCATGGAGCATTGTGATGACAGGGGAATGGAGCATTGGTCTGACAAGTTTCATAGATTATTGTGATGACAGTGGACATGGTGCATTGTGATGACAAGGGCATGGAGCATTTTGATGACAAGAGTCCCGGATCAGTGTGTTGTCAGGTGTTATGGGTCGTTGTGATGACAGTGGTCCTGGAGCATTGTGATGATATTGGTCATGGAGCACTGTGATGAGAAGGTCATGGTGCATTGGGCTGAAAATATTAATGGATTATTGTAATGACAGTGGTCATGGAGCATTGTGATGACAAGGGAATAGAGCATGGTGATGACAATGTCCTGGAGCTTTGTTATGAGATGACCATGGAGACTTGTGATGACAAGTCTCATGGAGCATTCTAATGAAAAGGGGCATGGAGCATTGTGATTACAGTGGACTTGGAGAATTGTGATGACAAGGGCATGGAGCATTTTGAGGAGAAGGCCATGGAGAATTCTGATGACATGCGTCATGGAGATTTCTGCTGACAAGGCCATGGAGCATTGTGATTATAGGGGTCTTGGAGCATTGTCATGAAAAGGCATGGATCATTGTGATGTAAAAGGCATGGAGCCTTGTCATCACAGGGTTCAAGGAGTATACTGACGACAGGTGTCAGGAAGTATTGTTATGACAAGTGTATTGAGCATTGTGATGACAATGATCATGGATCATTGTGATGAGAACACCATGGATAACTATGATGATGATCGTCATGGGGTGTTGTGATGATAAGTGTTATGGAACATTCTGATCACAAGGGTTTGGAGCATTATGATGTCAGAGGTCATGGAGAATTTTGATTTCATTGTAGTGACAATAGCCTGAAGCATTATGATGATGGTCATGGTGCTTTGTGATGACAGGGTTCATGGAGCATTGAGATGAAAAGGGGCATGGATCATAGTGATTACAGGGGTCTTGGAGCATTGTGATGACAAGGGCATGGAGCATTGTGATGAGAAGGCCATGGAACCTTCTGATACATGCGTCATGGAGCTTTGTTATTACAAGGGCATGGAGAATTTTGATTACAAGTTTCTTGGAGCATTGTGATGACAAGGGTCATGGAGCCTTGTGATGACAAGGCCGTGGAACATTGTGATGGCAGTGGTCATGGTGCATTGTTATGACAGAGGTAATGGAGCATAGTGATGAGAAGGGCATTGAGCATTGGTTTGAAATATTTCGTAGATTATTTTGATGAGAGTGGGCTGGAGCATTGTGATGACAAGGGCACGGAACAATGTGATACATGGGTCATGGAGGATTGTAATGTCAAGGGCATGGAGCAATGTGATGAGAGGGTACATGGAGCATTGTGATGACAATGCCATGGAGCATTGTGAGGAAAAGGCCATGGAGAATTCTGATGACATGCCTCATGGAGCTTTTTGATGACATGGGCATGGAGCATTGTGATTACAGGGGTCTTGGAGCATTGTGATGAAAAGGGCATGGATCATTGTGATGAAAAAGGCATGGAGCCCTGTCATGACAGAGTTCAAGGAGCATACTGACGACATGTGTCAGGGAGCATTGTGAAGCCAAGTGTATTGAGCATTGTGATGACAAAATCAGGAAGCATTGTGATCAGAAGACCAAGGATAATTGTGATGATGATCGTCATGGGGTGTTGTGATGATAAATGTTACGGAACATTGTGATCACAAGGATTTGGAGCATTATGATGACAGAGGTCATGGAGCCTTTTGATTTCATTGTAATAACAATAGCCTGAAGCATTATGATGATGGGCATGGTGCATTGTGATGACAGTGTTCATGGAGCATTGAGATGAAAAGGGGCATGGAGCATTGTGATTACAGAGGCCTTGTAGCATTGTAATGACAAGCGCATAGAGAATTGTATTGACAAGATCATGGAGAATTCTGCAGACAAATGCATGGAGCACTGTGATGACATGTGTCACGGAGCATTCTGAATACAGGGGTCATGGATCGTTGTGATGACAAGGGTCATGGAGCATTGGGCTGAAAATGTTCATGGAGTATTGTGATGACAGGGGTCATGGAGCATTGTGATGACAGAGGTCATGGAGAATTTTGATTTCATTGTGCTGACAATAACCGGAAGCTTTATGATGATGGGCATGATGCATTGTGATGACAGGGTTCATGGAGCATTGAGATGAAAAGGGGCATGGAGCATTTTGATTACAGGGGTCTTGGAGCATTGTGATGACAAGGGCATGGAGCATTTGGATGAGAAGGACATGGAACATTCTGATGACATGTGTCATGGTGCTTTGTGATGACAAGGGCATGGAGCATTGTGATTACAGGGGTCTTGGAGCATTGTGATGACAAGGGTAATGGAGCTTTGTGATGACAAGGCAGTTGAACATTGTGATGGCAGGGGTCAAGGAGCATTGTTATGACAGGGGTAATGGAGCATTGTGATTTGAAGGTTATGGAGCATTGTGATTACAAGTTTTATGGAGCATTGTGATGACAAATCTGTGGACCATTGGGATAAAAAGCGCGTGGCACATTGTGATGACAAGGGTCATGGAGCATTTTTCTGACAAAGGCATGGAGCACTGTGATGACAAGGGTCACGGAGCATTGTGATGAAAAGTTCATGAAGCACTGAGGTTAAAATTGTCACAAAGCCTTGTGATGACACGGACATGGACCATTGTGATGACAAATGTTATGAAGCATTGTGATGACTGGAGTCACGGAGCATTGTGATGACAGGGTCATGGAGCATTGTGATGACAAGGGCATGGAGCATTGTGCTGAGAAAGGCGTAGATCATTTTGATGACAAGGGTCAAAGAGCATTGTGATGAAAAGTTCATGGAGCATTGTGGTTAAAATGTCACAGAGACTGTTGATGATGAGGTAATGGACCATTGTGATGACAAAGATCATGAAGCATTTTGATGACTGGAGTCACGGAGCATGGTGATGACACGGGTCATGGAGCATTGTAATAACAAGGGCATGGAGCATTGTGATGACAAGGGCGTGGAGCATTGGTCTAATATGTTTCATGGATTATTGTGATGACATTTGGAATGGCACATTGTGATGACAAGGGCATGGAGCATTGTGATGACCAGTTCATTCAGTATTGTGAAGAGAAGTGTCAGGGAGCATTGTGATGACATATGTAATGGCCCATTGTGATGAAAATGGCATGGAGCATTGTGATGCCAAGTGTAATGGAAGATTCTGATGACCAAGGTAATGGAGCATTGTGATGACAATGGCTTGGAGCATTGTGATGACAAGGGTCAGGGAGCATTGTGCTGACAAGTGCATGGAGAATTGTGATGACAAGGGTCATGGAGCATTCTGATGACAAGCTTGTGGAGTATTTTCATGACAATGGCATGGAGCATTGTGATGAAAACGGCATGGGGCAATGTGATGAAAAAGGCATGGAGCCTTTTCGTGACAGGGTTTTCAAGTAGCATTCTGACGACAAGTGTCAGGGAGCATTGTGATGACAAGTGTATTGAGAATTGTGGTGACAAAAGTCATGGAGCATGGTGATGAGAAGGCCATGGATAATTGTGATGATGATCGTCATGGGGTGTTGTGATTATAAGTGTTATGGAACATTGTGATCACAAGGATTTGGAGCATTACGATGACAGAGGTCATGGAGAATTTTGATTTCATTGTGATGACAATAGCCTGAAGCATTATGATGATGGGCATGGTGCATTGTGATGACAGAGTTCATGGAGCATTGAGATGAAAAGGGGCATGTAGCATTGTGATTACAGGGGTCTTGGAGCATTGTGGTGACAAACGCATAGAGCATTGTAATGACAAGGTCATGTAGAATTTTCCTGACAAAGGCATGGAGCATTTTGATGACAGGTGTCATGGAGAACTGTGACACAATTGTCACGGAGCATTTTCAATAGAGGGGTCATGGATCATTGGGATGACAAGTGCATGGATTATTCTGATTACAAGGGTCATGGAACATTGGGCTGAAAATATTCATGGAGTATTGTGATGACAGGGGTCATGGAGCATTTTGATTACAGGGGTCTTGGAGCACTGTGATGACAAGAGTCCCGGATCATTGTGTTGTCACGTGTCATGGAGTGTTGTGATGACAGGGTCATGGAGCATTGAGATGAATAGGGGCAGGGAGCACTGTGTTTACAGGGGTTTTGGAGCATTGTGATGACAAGGGCATGGAGCATTGTGATGACCATGTGATGCAATATTGTGAAGACAGTTGTCAGGGAGCATTGTGCTGACATATATAATGGCCCATTGTGATGACAATGGCATTGAGCATTGTGATGCCAAGTGTCATGGAGGATTCAGAAGACAAATGTAATGGAGCATTGTGATGACAATGTCTTGGAGCATTGTGATGACAAGGGTCAGGGAGCATTGTGCTGACAAGTGCATGGAGAATTGTGATGACAAGGGTCATGGAGCATTCTGCTGACAAGCTTGTGGAGTATTTTGATGACAATGGCATGGAGCATTGTGATGAAAACGGCATGGGGCATTGTGATGAAAATGCTATGGAGACTTTTCGTGACAGGGTTCAAGGAGCATTCTGATGACAAATGTCAGGGAGCATTGTGATGACAATGTATTGAGAATTGTGATGACAAATGTCATGGAACATTGTGATGAAAAGGGCATGGAGTATTGTGATGACAGGCATCATGGAATCCTTGTGATGACAAGTGCTATAGAACATTGTGATCACAAGGGTTTGGAGCATTGTGATGACAGAGGTCATGGATCATTTTGATTTCAAGGAGCATGGAACATTGTGATGACAAGGGCATGAAGCAATGTGATCCCAAAGTTCATGGAGGATTGTGATGATAATGGTAATGGAGTATTGTGATGACAAGCGCATAGAGCATTGTAATAACAAGGTCATGTAGCATTCTGCTGACAAAGGCATGAAGCATTGTGATGCCAGGTGTCATGGAGAACTGTGATGACAAGCGTCACGGAGCATTGTGAATACAGGGGTCATGGAGAATTGGGATGACAAGGGCATGGATCATTGTGATGCCAAGGGTCACGGAGCATTGGGCTGAAAATGTTCATGGAGTATTGTGATGACAGGGGTCATGGAGCATTGTGATGACTAGGGAATGGGGCATTGTAATGACAAGAGTCCCTGATCATTGTGTTGTCGGGTGTCATGGAGTGTTGTGATGACTGTGGTCATGGAGTATTGTGATGATATTTGTCATGGAGCATTGTGATGAGAAGGTCATGGAGTATTTGCCTGAAAATGTTCATGGAGTATTGTGGTTACAAATGTCACAGAGACTTGTGATGACGCAGGCAAGGACCGTTGTGATGACAAACGTTATGAAGCATTGTGATGACTGGAGTCACGGAGCATTGTGTTGACAGGGTTCATGGAGCATTGTGATGACAAGAGCATGGAGCATTGTGATGACAAAGTCATGGAGTATTGTGAAGACAGGTGTCAGGGAGCATTTTGATGACATATGTCATTGTTCATTTCGATGACAATGGCATGGTGCATTGTGATGCCAAATATAATGGAGGATTGTGATGACAAATATGATGGAGCATTGTGATGACAAGGGCTTGGAGCATTATGATGACAAGGGCCTTTGAGAATTTTCATGACAATGTCGTGAAGCATTGTGATGACAAGTTCCTTGAGCATTGTGATGAGAAAACCATGGAGCATTGTGATGACAGGTCTCATGGAGCAAACTGATGAAAAGGGGCATGGAGCATTCTGATTACAGGGGTCTTGGAACATTGTGATAGCAAGGGCATGGAGCATTGTGATGACAAGGGCATAGAGCATTGGTATAATAAGTTTCATGGATTATTGTGATGAGAGTTGGAATGGCGCAGTGTGATGACAGTGGTCATGGAGCATTGTGATGATACTGGTCATGGAGCATTATGATGAGAAGGTAATGGAGCATTGGTTTGAAAATATTCATGGAGTATTGTGATGACAGGTGTCATGGAGCATTGTGATGACAAGGTCCTGGAGTATTGTGATGAGATGTCGATGGAGACTTGTGATGACAAGTCTCATGGAGCATTCTGATGAAAAGGGGCATGGAGCATTGTGATTACAGGGTTCTTGGAGCATTGTGATGACAAGGGCATGGAGCACTGTGAGGAGAAAGCCATAGAACTTTCTGATGGCATGCGTCATGGAGATTTGTGATGACAAGGGCATGGAGCATTGTGATTACAGGGGTCTTGGAGCATTGTGATGACAAAGGTCATGGAGCCTTGTGATGACAATGCCCTGGAACATTGTGATGGCAGGGGCCATAGAGCATTGTTATGACAGTGGTAATGGAGCATTGTGATGAGAAGGGCATTGAGCATTGGTCTGAAATGTTTCATGGATTATTGTGATGAGACTGGGCATGGAGCATTGTGATGACAAGGGCACGGAACACTGTGATACATGGGTCATGGAGGATTGTAATGACAAGTGCATGGAGAATTGTGATGAGAATGGCATCGAGCACTGTGATGACATGTGTCATGGAGCTTTGTGATGACAAAGGCATGGAGCAATGTGATGAGAGGGTTCATGGAGCATTGTGATGACAATGACATGGAGCATTGTGATGCCAAGGGTCATGGTGTTTTGTGATGACAAAGGTCATGGAGCATTTTGATGACAAGTGTGTGGTGCATTGTGATGAGAAGGTCAGGGAGCATTTTGATGACAGGGTCATGCAGCAATTTGATGAAAAGTGTAATGGAACATTTTGATGACAGGGTTTATAGAACATTGTGATGCCAGGGATCATGGAGCTTTGGGATGAAATGGGTCATGGAGCATTTTGATGACAGGGGTTATGGAATATTGTGATGTCAGGGGTCAAGGATCATTGTGCTGATAAGGGGATGTAGCATTGTGATGACAGGGGTCATGGAACATTGTGATAACAGGGGTGAGGGAGGATTGTGATGACTAGTGATGGAACATTGTGATATCTCATGTGAGAGAGCATTTGGATGAGAAGTGCATGGAGCATTGTGATTACAAGGTTTATGGAGCATAGCGATGACAAGGTTGTGGATCATTGTGATGAAAAGCACATGGCACATTGTGATGACAAGGGTCATGGAGCAATGTTCTTACAAAGGCATGGAGTATTGTGATGACAAGGGTCACGGGGCATTGTGATGAAATATTCATGGAGCATTGTGGTTACAAAGGTCACAGAGCCTTGTGATGATGCGGGCATGGACCATTGTGATGACAAACGTTATGAAGCATAGTGATGACTGGAGTCACGGAGCATTGTGATTACAGGGATCATGGAGCATTGTGATGACAAGGGCATGGAGCATTGTGATGACAAGGGCATGGAGCATTGTGATGACAGGGGCATGGAGCATAGGTCTGACATGTTTCATAGATTATTGTGATGACAGTGGACATGGTGCATTGTGATGACAAGGGCATGGAGCATTGTGAAGACAAGGGCATGGAGTATTGTGAAGACAGGTGTCAGGGAGCATTGTGATGACCTATGTCATGGTCCATTGCGATGACAATAGCATGGAGCATTGTGATGCCAATTGTAATGGAGGATGTGATGACAAATATAATGGAGCATTGTGATGATTAGGGCATGGAGCCTTATGTTGACAAGGGCCATGGAGAATTTTCATGACAATGTCGTGAAGCATTGTGATGACAAGTCCTGGAGCATTGTGATGAGAAAACCATGGAGGCTTGTGATGACAAGTCTCAAGGAGCATACTAATGAAAAGGGGTCTGGAGCATTCTGATTACAGGGGACTTGGAACATTGTGATAACAAGGGCATGGAGCATTGTGATGACCAGGTCATGCAGTATTGTGAAGAGAGGTGTCAGGGAGCACTGTGATGACATAAGTAATGGCCCATTGTAATGAGAATGGCATGGAGAATTGTGATGCCAATTGTCATAGAGGATTCTGATGACAAAGGTAATGGAGCATTGTGATGACAAGGGCTTGGAGCATTGTGATGACAGGTTTCAGGGAGCATTGTGCTGACATGTGCATGGAGAATTGTGATGACAAGGGTCATGGAGCATTCTGATGACAAGCTTGTGGAATATTTTGATGACAATTGCATGGAGCATTTTGATGAAAAAGGCATGGAGCCTTTTTGTGACAGGGTTCAAGGAGCATTCTGACGACAATGTCACGGAGCATTGTGATGACAAGTGTACTGAGAATTGTGATGACAAATTCATGGAGCATTGTTATAAAAAGGGCATGGAGTATGTGTGATGACAGGCATCATGGAGCTTTGTGATGACAAGTGTTATAGAACATAGTGATCACAAGAGTTTGCAGCATTGTGATGAGAGAGGTCATGGATCATTTTGATTTCAAGGAGCAGGGAGCATTGTGATGACAAGGGCATGAAGCAAAGTGATCCCAAGTTTCATGGAGGATTGTGATGACAATGGTAAAGGAGTATTGTGATGACAAGCGCATAGAGCATTGTAATGACAAGGTCATGTAACATTTTGCTGACAAAGGCATGGAGCATTGTGATAACATGTGTCATGGAGCACAGTGATGACAAGCGTCACGGAGCATTGTGAATAGAGGGGTCATGGAACATTGGGATGACAAGGGCATGTATCATTGTGATGACAAGGGTCATGGAGCATTGGGTTGAAAAATTTCATGGTGTATTGTGAAGACAGGGGTCATGGAGCATTGTGATTACAGGGGTCTTGGAGCATATTGATGACAAGAGTTCCGGATCATTGTGTTGTCACGTGTCATGGAGTGTTGTGATGACAGTGGTCATGGAGCATTGTGATGATATTGGTCATGGAGTATTGTGATGAGAAGGTCATGGAGCATTGGGCTGAAAATATTCATGGAGTATTGGTATGACATGGGTCATGGAACATTGTGATGACTAGGGAATGGAGCACGGTGATGACAAGTCCTGGAGCATTGTGATGAGATGACCATGGAGACTTGTGATGAGAAATCTCATGGAGCATTCTGATGAAAAATGGCATGGAGCATTGTGATTACAGGGGTCTTGGATCATTGTGATGACATGGGTCATGGAGCCTTGTGATGACAAGGCCGTGGAACATTGTGATGGCAGTGGTCATGGAGCATTGTTACGACAGAAGTAATGGACCATTGTGATGAGAATGGCATTGACCATTAGTCTGAAATATTTCATGGATTATTGTGATGAGAGTGGGCATGGAGCTTTGTGATTACAAGGGCACGGTACACTGTGATACTTGGGTCATGGAGGATTGTAATGACAAGGGCCTGGAGCATTGTGATGACAAGTATGATGGAGCTTTGTCATGACAAGGGCATGGGGCAATGTGATGAGAGGGTTCATGGAGCATTGTGATGACAATGACATGGAGCATTGTGATGCCAAGTGTCATGGAGCTTTGTGATGACAAATGTCATGGAGCATTTTGATGTCAAGGTTGTGGTGCATTTTCATGAGAAGGGCAGTGAGCATTTTGATGACAGGGTCATGCAGCAATTTGATAAAAAGTGTAATGGAACATTTTGATAACAGGGGTTATAGAACATTGTGATGCCAGGGGTCATGGAGCTTTGGGATGAAAAGTGTCATGGAGCATTTTAATGACAGGGGTTATGGAACATTGTGATGTCAGGAGTCATGGAACATTGTGCTTATAAGGGGATGTAGCATTGTGATGACAGGAGTCATGGAACACTGTGATTACAGGGGTGAGGGGGCATTGTGATAACTAGTGATGGAACATTGTGATATCTCAGGTGACAGAGCATTTGGATGAGAAGTTCATGGAACATTGTGATTACAAGGTTTATGGATCATAGCGATGACAAGGTTGTGGATCATTGTGATGAAAAGTGCGTGACACACTGTGATGACAAGTGTCATGGAGCATTTTTCTGACAAAGGCATGGAGCATTGTGATGACAAGGGTCACGGAGCATTGTGATGAAATGTTCATGGAGCATTGTGGATACAAAGGACACAGAGCCTGGTGATGACGCGGGCATAGACCGCTGTGATGACAAACGTTATGAATCATTGTGATGACTAGAGTCATGGAGCATTGTGAGTACAGGGGTCATGGAACATTGTGATAACCAGTGCATGGAGCGTTGTGAGGACAGGGGCATGGTGCATTGGTCTGAGAGGTTTCATAGATGATTATGATGACAGTGGACATGGTGCATTGTGATGACAAGGGCATGGAGCATTGTGAGGAGAAGGTCATGGAGTATGGTGAAGAGAGGTGTCAGGGAGCATTGTGATGACAAATGTCATGGTCCATTGCGATGACAATGGCAGGGAGCACTGTGATGCCAAATGTAATGGAGGATTGTGATGGCAAATATAATGGAGCATTGTGATGACTAGGGCTTGCAGCATTATGATGACAAGCGCCATTGAGGATTTTAATGACAAGGTCGTGAAGAACTGTGATGACAAGGCCCTGGAGTTTTTTGATGAGAAAACCATGGAGCCTTGTGAAGGCAAGTCTCATGGAGCATACTGATGAAAGGGGCATGGATCATTCTGATTACAGGGGTCTTGGAACATTGTGATAACAAGGACATGGAGCATTGTGATTACAATGGCATGGAGCATTGTGATGACCAGGTCATGCATTATTGTGAAGACAGGTGTCATGGTGCATTGTGATGACATATGTAATGGCCCATTGTGATGACAATGGCATGGAGCACTGTGATGCCAAGTGTCATGGAGGATTCTGATGACAACGGTAATGGAGCATTGTGATGACAATGGCTTGGAACATTGTGATGACAAGGGTCAGGGAGCATTGTGCAGACAAGTGCATGGAGAATTGTGATGACAAGGGTCATGGAGCATTCTAATGACAAGCTTGTGGAGTATTTTGATGACAATGGCATGGAGCATTGTGATGAAAACGGCATGGGTCATTGTGATGAAAAAGGCATGGAGCCTCTTCGTTACAGGGTTCAAGGAGAATTCTGATGACAAGTGTCAGGGAGCATTGTGATGACAAGTGTATTGAGAATTGTGATGACAAAGGTCATGGAGAAATGTGATGAAAAGTGCATGGAGTATTGTGATGACAGGCATCATGGAGCATTGTGATGACAAGTGTTATGGAACATTGTGATCACAAGGTTTTGGAGCATTGTGATGAGAGAGGTCATGGATCATTTTGATTTCAAGGAACATGGAGCATTGTGATGACAAGGGCATGAAGCAATGGGATCCCAAGTTTCATGGAGGATTGTGATGACAATGGAAATGGAGTATTGTGATGACAAGAGCATAGAGCATTGTAATGACAAGGTCATGTAGCATTTTGCTGAGAAAGGCATGGAGCATTGTGATGACAGGTGTCATGGAGCACTGTGATGACAAGTGTCAAGGAGCATTGTGAATACAGGGGTTATGGAGCATTGGGATGGCAAGGGCATGGATCATTGTGATGACAAGCATCATGGAGCATTGCTCTGACAAAGGCATGGAGCATTGTGATGACAAGGGTCACGGAGCATTGTGATGAAAAGTTCATTGAGCGTTGTGGTTACAAAGGTCACAGAGCCTTGTGATGACGCGGGGATGGACCGTTGTGATGAGAAACCTTATGAAGCATTGTGATGACTGGAGTCACGGAGCATTTTGATGACAGGGGTCATGGAGCATTGTGATAACAAGGGCATGGAGCATTGTGATGACAGGGGAATGGAGCATTGGTCTCACAAGTTTCATAGATTATTGTGATGACAGTGGACATGGTGCATTGTGATGACAAGGGCATGGGACATTGTGATGAGAAGGTCTTGGAGTACTGTGAAGACAGATGTCAGGGAGCATTGTGATGACATATGTCATGGTCCATTGCGATGGCAATGGCATGGAGCATTATGATGGCAAATGTAATGGAGAATTGTGATGACAAAAATAATGGAGCTTTGTGATGATTAGGGCTTGGTGCATTATGATGACAAGGGCCATTGAAAATTTTCATGACAAGTTCGAGAAGCGTTGTGATGACAACGTCCTGGAGCATTGTGATGACAAAGAATGGAGCCTTGTGATGACAAGTCTCATGGAGCATACTGATGAAAAGGGGCATGGAGAATTGTGATTACAAGGGTCTTGGAACACTGTGATGACAAGGGCAATGAGCATTGTGAGGAGAAGACCAAGGAGCATTCTGATGGCATGCGTCATTGAGCTTTGTGATGACAAGGGCATGGAACATTGTGATTACATGGGTCTTGGAGCATTGTGATGAAAAGGGCATGGATCATTGTGATGAAAAAGGCATGGAGCCTTGTCATGACAGGGTTCAAGGAGCATACAGACATCAAGTATCAGGGAGCATTTTGATGACAAGTGTATTGAGCATTGTGGTGACAAAGGTCATGGAGCATTGTGATGAGAAGGCCATTGATAATTGTGATGACGAGCATCATGGGGCATTGTGATGACAAGTGTTTTGGAATATTGTGATCACAAGGGTTTGGAGCATTGTTATGACAGAGGTCATGGAACATTTTGATTTCATTGTGATGACAACAGCAAGAAGCATTATGATGATGGTCATGGTGCATTGTGATGACAGGGTTCATGGATCATTGAGATGAAAAGGGGCATAGAGCATTGTGATTAAAGGGTTATTGGAGCGTTGTGATGAAAAGGGTCAGGGAGCTTTGTGATGACAAGGCCAAGGAACATCGTGATGGCAGGGGTCATGGAGCATTGTTATGACTGGGGTAATGGAGCATTGTGATGGCAAGGGCATGGGGCATTGTGATGAGAAGGCCATGGAACATTCTGATGACGTGTCATGGAGCTTCGTGAAGACAAGGGCATGGAGCAATGTGATGCCAAGTGTCAGGGATATTTGTGATGACGAAGGTCATGGAGCATTTTGATGGCAAGGGCGTTGTGCATTGTGATGAGAAAGGCAGGGAGCATTCTGATGACAGGGTCATGGAGCAATATGATGAAAAGTGTCATGGAACCTTTTGATGACAGGTGTTATGGAACATTGTGATGTCAGGGGTCATCGAACATTGTGATGATAAGTGCATGTAGCATTGTGATGACACGAGTCATGGAACATTGTGATGACAGGGTTGAGGGAGTACTGTGACAATTAGTGATGTAGCATTGTGATATCAGTCGTGAGAGAGCATTTTGATGAGAAGTGCATGGAGCATTGTGATGACATATTTTAAGCAGCATTGTGATGAGAAGTGCACGGTGCATTGTGATGACATGTGTCATGGAGCATTGTGCTGACAAGCGCATGGAGCATTGTGATGACAAGTTTATTGAGAATTGTGATGACAAAGGTCATGGAACATTGTGATGAAACGGGCATGGAATATTGTGATGAAAGGCATCATGGAGCATTGTGATGACAAGTGTTATGGAACATTGTGATCACTAGGGTTTGGAGAAATGTGATGACAGAGGTCATGGATCATTTTGATTTCAAGGAGCATGGAGCATTGTGATGACAATGGCATGAAGCAATGTGATCCCAAGGTTCATGGAAGATTGTGATGACAATGGTAATGGAGTATTGTGATGACAAGCGCATAGAGTATTGTAATGACAA
This sequence comes from Mesoplodon mirus, assembly GCF_964341445.2. Taxonomy (NCBI): domain Eukaryota; kingdom Metazoa; phylum Chordata; class Mammalia; order Artiodactyla; family Ziphiidae; genus Mesoplodon; species Mesoplodon mirus. The sequence continues at coordinate 217,400 of NW_028295431.1, read as the reverse complement.
GGTCATGTAGCATTTTGCTGACAAAGGCATGGAGAATTGTGAAGACAGGTGTCATGGAGCACTGTGATGACAAGCGTCACGGAGCATTGTGAATACAGGGGTCATGGAGCATTGGGATGACAAGGGCATGGATCATTGTGGTGACAAGTTTCATGGAGCACTGGGCTGAAAATGTTCATGGAGTGTTGTGATGACAGGGTCATGGAGCATTGTGATGACTAGGGAATGGAGCATTGTGATGACCAGAGTCCCGTATCATTGTGTTGTCGGGTGTCATGGAATGTTTTGATGACAGTGGTCATGGAGCATTGTGATGATATTGGCCATGGAGCATTGTGATGAATTGGTCGTGGAGCACTGTGCTGAAAATGTTCATGGATTATTGTGATGACAGTGGTCATGGAGCATTGTGATGACAAGGGCATGGAGCATTGTGATGAGAAGCTCATGGAGTATTGTGAAGACAGGTGTCAGGGAGAACTGTGATGACATATGTCATGGTCCATTGCGATGACAATGGCATGGATCATTATGATGCCAAATGTAATGGAGAATTGTCATGACAAATATAATGGAGCATTGTGATGATTAAGGCTTGGAGCATTGTGATGACAAAACCATGGAGTCTTGTGATGACAAGTATCATGGAGCATACTGATGAAAAGGGTCATGGATCATTGTGATGACCAGGGTCTTGGAACATTGTGATGACAAGGGCATTGAGCATTGTGAGAAGAATTCCAAGGAGCATTTTGATGGCATGCGCCATTGAGCTTTGTGATGACAAGGGCATGGATCATTGTGATTACATGGGTCTTGGAGCATTGTGATGAAAAAGGCATGGATCATTGTGATGAAAAAGGCATGGAGCCTTGTCATGATAGGGTTCAAGTAGCATACAGACAACAAGTGTCAGGGGGCATTTTGATGACATGTGTATTGTGCATTGTGGTGACAAAGTCATGGAGCATTGGGATGAGAAGTCTATTGATAATTGTGATGACGAGCGTCATGGGGCATTGTGGTGACAAGTGTTTTGGAATATTGTGATCACAACGGTTTGGAGCATTGTTATGACAGAGGTCATGGAACATTTTGATTTCATTGTGATGACAATAGTATGAAGCATTATGATGAAGAGCATGGTGCATTGTGATGACAGGGTTCATGGATCATTGATATGAAAAGGGGCATAGAGCATTGTGATTAAAGTGTTCTTGCAACATTGTAATGAGAAGCGTCAAGGAGCTTTGTGATGACAAGGCCATGGAACATCATGATGGCAGGGGTCATATAGCATTGTTATGACTGGTGTAATGGAGCATTGTGATGGCAAGGGCATGGAGCATTGGTATGAGAAGGGCATGGAGCATTCTGATGACATGTGTCATGGAGCTTTGTGAAGAGAAGGGCATGGAGCAATATGATTCCAAGGGTCATGGATTTTGTGATGACAGTGGTCATGGAGCATTTTGATGGCAAGGGCGTTTTGCATTGTGATGAGAAGGTCAGGGAGTATTGTGATGACAGGGTCATGGAGCAATTTGATGAAAATTGTCATGGAATATTTTGATGACATATGTTATGGAACATTGTGATGTCAGGGTTCAACGAACATTGTGATGATAAGTGCATATAGCAATGTAATGACAGGAGTCATGGGACATTGTGATGCCAGGGGTGAGGGAGTATTGTGACAAATAGTGATGTAGCATTGTGATATCAGTGGTGAGAGAGCATTTTGATGAGAAGTGGATGGAGCATTGTGATGACAAGATTGTAGAGCACTGTGATGACAAGCGCATGGTGCATTGTGATGACATGTGTCATGGAGCATTGTGCAGACAAGCGCATGGAGCACTGTGATGACAAGGGTCATGGAGCATTGTGCTGAGAAAGGCATAGAGCATTGTGATGACAAGGGTCAAAGAGCATTGTGATGAAAAGTTCATGGAGCATTTTGGTTAAAATGGTCAGAGAGACTGTTGATTATGAGGGTATGGACCATTGTGATGACAAAGGTCATGAATCATTGCGATGACTGGAGTCACGGAGCTTTGTGATGACAGGAGTCAGGGAGCATTGTGATAACAAAGGCATGGAGCATTGTGATGACAAGGGCATGGAACATTAGTCTAATAAATTTCATGGATTGTTGTGATGAAAGTTGGAATGGCGCATTGTGATGACAAGGGCATGGAGCTTTGTGATGACCAGGTCATGCAGTATTGTGAAGAGAGGTGTCAGGGAACATTTTGATGACATATGTAATGGCCAATTGTGATGACAATGGCATGGAACATTGTGATGTCAAGTGTCTTGGAGGATTGTGATGACAAAGGTAATGGAATATTGTGATGACAATGGCTTGGAGCATTTTGATGACATGGGTCAGGGAGCATTGTGATGACAAGTGCATGGAGAATTGTGATGACATGTTCATGGAGCATAGTGATGACAGGGGTCATGGAGCATTGTGATTACAGGGGTCTTTGAGAATTGTAATGACAAGAGACCCGGATCATTGTGTTGTCATGTGTCATGGAGTGTTGTGATGACAATGGTCATGGAGCAGTGTGATGATATTGGTCATGGAGCATTGTGATGAGAAGGTCATGGAGCATTGGGCTGAAAAATATTCATGGATTATTGTGATGACAAGTCTCATGGAGCATTCTGATGAAAAGGGGCATGGAGCATTGTGATTACAGGGGTCTTGGAGCATTGTGATGACAAGGGCATGGAGCATTGTGAGGAGAAGGCCATGGAACATTCTGATGACATGCGTCATGTAGCTTTGTGATGACAAGTGCATGGAGCTTTGTGATTACAGGGGTCTTGGAGCATTGTGATGACAAGGGTCATGGAGGATTCTGATGACAAAGGTAATGGAGCATTGTGATGACAATGGCTTGGAGCATTTTGATGACAAGGGTCAGGGAGCATTGTGCTGACAAGTGCATGGAGAATTGTGATGACAAGGGTCATGGAACATTCTGATGACAAGCTTGTGGAGTATTTTGTTGACAATGGCATGGAGCATTGTGATGATAACGGCATGGGGCATTGTGATGAAAAAGGCATGGAGCTTTTTCGTGAAAGTGTTCAAGGAGCATTCTGAGGACAAGTATCAGGGAGCATTGTGATGACAAGTGTATTGAGAATTGTGATGACAAAGGTAGTGGAGCATTGTGATGAAAAAGGCATGGAGTATTTGATGACAGGCATCATCGAACGTTGTGATGACAAGTGCTATGGAACATTGTGGTCACAAGGGTTTGTAGCATTGTGATGACAGAGGTCATGGATCATTTTGATTACAAGGAGCATGGAGCACTGTGATGACAAGGGCATGAAGCAATGTGATCCCAAAGTTCATGGATGATTGTGTTGAAAATGGTAAACGGGTATTGTGATGACAAGCGCATAGAGCATTGTAATGACAAGGTCATGTAGCATTTTGCTGACAAAGGCATGGAGCATTGTGATGACAGGTGTCATGGAGCACTGTGATGACAAGCGTCACGGAGCATTGTGAATAGAGGGGTCATGGAGCATTGGGATGACAAGGGCATGGATCATTGTGATGACAATGGTCATGGAGCATTGGGCTGAAAATGTTCATGGAGTGTTGTGATGACAGGGTTCATGGAGCATTGTGATGACAAGAGTCCCGGATCATTGTGTTGTCAGGTGTCATGGAGTGTTGTGATACAGTGATCATGGAGCATTGTGATGATATTGGTCATGGAGCATTGTGATGAGAATGTCATGGAGCATTGGCCTGAAAATGTTCATGGAGCATTGGCCTGAAAATATTCATGGAGAATTGTGATGACAGGGGTCATGGAGCATTGTGATGACAAGGGAAGAGAGCATGCTGATGAAAATGTATTGGAGCATTGTGATGAGATGAACATGGAGACTTGTGATGACAAGTTTCATGGAGCATTCTGATGAAAAGGGGCATGGAGCATTGTGATTACAGGGGTCTTGGAGCATTGTGATGACAAGGGCATGGAGCATTGTGAGGAGAAGGCCATGGAGCATTCTGATGACATGCGTCATGGAGCTTTGTGATGACAAGGGCATGGAGCCTTGTGATGACAAGGCCGTGGAACATTGTGATCACAGAGTCATGGAGCATGGTTATGACAGGGGTAATGGAGCATTGTGATGAGAAGGGCATGGAGCATTGTGATTACAATTTTTATGGAGCATTGTGATGACAAATATGTGGAACGTTGGGAGAAAATGCACGTGGCACATTGTGATGACAAGGGTCATGGAGCATTTTTCTGACAAAGGCATGGAGCACTGTGATGACAAGGGTCACGCAGCATTGAGATGAAATGTTCATGGAGCATTGTGGTTAAAAAGGTCACAGAGCCTTGTGATGACGCGGGCATGGACCATTGTGATGACAAACATTATGAAGCATTGTGATGACTGGAGTCACGGAGCACTGTGTTGACAGGGGTCATGGAGCATTGTGATGACATGTGTCATGGAGCATTGTGCTGACAAGCGCATGAAGCACTGTGATGACAAGGGTCACGCAGCATTGTGCTGAGAAAGGCATAGAGCATTGTGATGACAAGGGTCAAAGAGCATTGTGATGAAAAGTTCATGGATCAATTTGGTTAAAAAGCTCACAGAGTGCGATGATGACGAGGGCATGGAACATTGTGGTGACAAAGGTCATGAAGCATTGTGATGACTGGAGCCAAAGAGCATTGTGATGGCAGGGGTCATGGAGCATTGTGATAACAAGGGCATGGAGCATTGTGATGCCAGGGGCATGGAGTATCGGTCTGACAATTTTCATGGATTATTGTGATGACATTTGGAATGGCGCATTCTGATGACAAGGGCATGGAGCATTGTGATGACCAGGTTATGCAATATTGTGAAGAGAGTTTTCAGGGAGCATTGTGATGACATATGTATGGCCTATTGTGATAACAATGGCATGGAGCATTGTGATGCCAAATGTCATGGAGAATTCTGATGATAAAGGTAATGGAGCATTGTGATGACAATGGCTTGGAGCATTGTGATGACAAGGGTCATGGAGCATTCTGATGACAAATTTGTGGAGTATTTTGATGAGAATGGCATGGAGATTTGTGATGAAAACGGCATGGGACATTGTGATGAAAAAGGCCTGGAGCCTTTTCGTGACAGGGTTCAAGAAGCATTCTGACGACAAGTGTCAGGGAGCATTGTGATGACAAGTGTATTGAGAATTGTGATGACGAATGTCATGGAGCATTGTGATGAGAAGCCATGGATAATTGTGATGATGATCGTAGTGGGGTGTTGTGATGATAAGTGTTATGGAACATTGTGATCACAAGGGTTTGGAGCATTATGATGACAGAGGTCATGCAGAATTTTGATTTCATTGTGATGACAATAGCCTGAAGCATTATGATGATTGGCATGGTGCATTGTGATGACAGGGTTCATGGAGCATTGAGATGAAAAGGGGCATGGAGCATTGTGATTACAGGGGTCTTGGAGCATTGTGATGACAAGGGCATCGAGCATTGTGATGAGAAGGCCATCTAACATTCTGATGACATGCGTCATGGAGTTTGTGATGACAAGGGCATGGAGCATTGTGATGACAAGGGTCATGGAGCCTTGTGATGAAAAGGCCGTGGAACACTGTGATGGCAGTGGTCATGGAGCATTGTTATGACAGAGGTAATGGAGCATTTTGATGAGAAGTGCATTGAACATTGGTCTGAAATATTTCATGGATTATTGTGATGAGAGTGGGCATGGATTATTGTGATGACAAGGGCACGGAACACTGTGATACATGGGTCATGGAGGATTATAATGACAAGGGCATGGAGCATTGTGATGAGACGGGCATCGAGCATTGTGATGAAAAGTGTCATGGAGCTTTGTAATGACAAGTGCATGGAGCAATGTGATGAGAGGGTTTATGGAGCATTGTGATGACAATGACATGGAGCATTGTGATGCCAAGGGTCATGGAGTTTGTGATGACAAAATTCATAGAGCATTTTGATGACAAGGGTGTGGTGCATTGTGATGAGAAGGGCAGGGAGCATTTTGATGACAGGGTCATGCAGCAATTTGATGAAAAGTGTAATGGAATATTTTGATGACAGGGGTTATAGAACATTGTGATGCCAGGGTTCATGGAGCTTTGGGATGAAAAGGGTCATGGGGCATTTTGATGACAGGGGTTATGGAATATTGTGATGTCAGGCATCATGGAACATTGTGCTGATAAGCGGATGTAGCATTGTGATGACAGGGGTCATGGAACACTGTGCTTACAGGGGTGAGGGAGGATTGTGATAACTTGTGATGGAATATTGTGATATCTCAGGTGACAGAGCATTTGGATGAGAAGTGCATGGAGCATTGTGATTACAAGGTTTATGGAGCATAGCGATGACAAGGTTGTTTATCAATGTGATGAAAAGCGTGTGGCACATTGTGATGACACGGGTCATGGAGCATTGTTCTGACAAACGCATGGAGCATTGTGATGACAAGGGTCACGGAGCATTGTGATAAATAGTTCATGGAATATTGTGGTTACAAAGGACACAGAGCCTTTTGATGACGCGAGCATGGACCGTTGTGTTGACAAACATTATGAAGCATTGTGATGACTGGAGTCACGGAGCATTGTGATGACAGGGGTCATGGAGCATTGTGATGACATTTGTCATGGAGCATTGTGATGACAGGGGCATGGAGTATTGGTCTTACCCGTTTCATAGATTATTGTGATGACAGTGGACATGGTGCATTGTGATGACAAGGGCATGGAGCATTGTGAGGAGAAGGTCATAGAGTATTGTGAAGAGAGGTGTCAGGGAGCATTGTGATGACATATGTCATGGTCCATTGCGATGACAATGACAGGGAGCATTTAGATGCCAAATGTAATGGAGGATTGTGATGACAAATATAATGAAGCATTGTGATGACTAGGGCTTGGAGCATTATGATGACAAGGGCCATTGAGAATTTTCATGACAAGGTCGTGAAGCATTGTGATGACAAGGTCCTGGAGCTTTGTGAATAGAAAAACATGGAGCCTTGTGAAGACAAGTCTCAGGGAGCATACTGATGGAAATGAGCATGGAGCATTCTGATTACAGGTGTCTTGGAACATTTTGATAAGAAGGGCATGGAGCATTGTGATTAAAAAGCGATGGAGCATTGGTCTAATAAGTTTCATGGATTATTGTGATGACAGATGGAATGGCACATTGTGATGTCAAGGGCATGGAGCATTGTGATGACCAGGTCAGCCAGTATGGTGAAGACAGGTGTCAGGGTGCATTGTGATGACATATGTAATGGCCCATTGTGATGACAATGGCATGACACATTGTGGTACCAGGTGTCATGGAGGAGTCTGATGACAAGTGTCAAGGAGCATTGTGATGACAAGTGTCATGGAGGATTCTGATGACAAAGGTAATGGAGCATTGTGATGACAAAGTCTTGGAGCATTGTGATGAAAAGGTTCATGGAGCATTGTGATGAGAAAGGCATAGAGCATTGTGATGACAAGGGTCAAAGAGCATTGTGATGAAAAGTTCATGGAGCATTGTGGATAAAAATGTCACAGAGACTGTTGATGACGAGGGCATGGACCATTGTGATGACAAAGGTCATGAAGCATTTTGATGACTGGAGTCATGGAGCATTGTGAAGACAGGGTTCATGGAGCATTGTGATAACAAGGGCATGGAGCATTGTGATGACAACGGCATGGAACTTTGGTGTATGTTTCATGGATTATTGCGATGACAGTTGGAATGGCGCATTCTGATGAAAAGGGCATGGAGCATTGTGATGACCAGATCATGCAGTATTGTGAAGACAGGTGTCAGGGAGCATTGTGATGACATATGTAATGGCCCATTGTGATGACAATGGCATGGAGCATTGTGATGCCAAGTGTCATGGAGGATTCTGATGACAAATGTAATGGAGCATTGTGATGACAATGGCTTGGAGCATTGTGATGACAAGGGTCAGGGAGCATTGTGCTGAAAAGTGCATGGAGAATTGTGATGACAAGGGTCATGGAGCATTCTGATGACAAGCTTGTGGAGTATTTTGTTGACAATGGCATGGAGCATTGTGATGACAATGGCATGGAGCATTGTGATGACAAGGGCATGGAACATTGGTCTAATATGTTTCATGGATTACTGCGATGACATTTGGAATGGGGCACTGTGATGACAAGGGCATGGAGAATTGTGATGCCAATTGTCATGTAGGATTCTGCTGTCAAAGATAATTGAGCATTGTGATGAATATGGCTTGGAGCATTGTCATGACAAGGGTCAGGGAGCATTTTGCTGACAAGTGCATGGAGATTTGTGATGACAAGGGCCATGGAACATTCTGATGACAAGCTTGTGGAGTATTTTGATGACAATGGCATGGAGCATTGTGATGAAAAAGGCATGGATCATTGTGATGAAAAAGGCTTGGAGCCTTGTCATGACAGGGTTCAAGGAACATACAGACAACAAGTGTCAGGGAGCATTTTGATGACAAGTGTATTGAGCATTGTGATGACAAAAGTCATGGAGCATTGGGATGAGAAGACCATGGATAATTGTGATGACGAGCGTCATGGGGCATTGTGATGACCAGTGTTATGGAATATTGTGATCACAAGGTTTTGGAGAATTGTTATGACAGAGGTCATGGAGCATTTTGATTTCATTGTGATGACAATAGCATGAAGCATTATGATGATGGGCATGGTGCATTGTGATGACATGTTTCATGGATCATTGAGATGAAAAGGGGCATAGATCATTGTGATTACAGGCTTCTTGGAGTATTGTGATGAGAAGGGTCATGGAGCCTTGTGATGACAAGGCCATGGAACATCGTGATGGCAGGGCTCATGGGGCATTGTTATGACAGGGGTAATGGAGCATTGTGATGGCAAGGGCATGGAACATTGTGATGAGAAGGCCATGGAACATTCTGATGACATGTGTCATGGAGCTTTGTGATGACAAGGGCATGGAGCAAAGTGATGAGAGTGTTCATGGAGCATTGTGATTCCAAGGGTTAAGGATCTTTGTGATGACAAAGGTCATGGGGCATTTTGATGGCAAGTGCGTTGTGCATTGTGATGAGAAAGGCAGGGAGCATTGTGATCACAGGGTCATTGAGCAATTTAATGAAATGTGTCATGGAACATTTTGATGACAGGTGTTATGGAACATTGTGATGTCAGGGGTCATGGAGCATTTTGATGAAAAGGGTCATGGAGCATTTTGATGACAGATGTTATGGAACATTTTGATGTCAGGGGTCATCGAACATTGTGATGATAACTGCATGTAGCATTGTGATGACAGGAGTCATGGAACATTGTGATGAGAAGGATGAGGGAGTACTGTGACAAATACTGATGTAGCATTGTGATATCAGTGGTGAGAGTGCATTTTGATAAGAAGTGCATGGACCATTGTGATGACAAACGTTATGAAACATTGTGATGACTGGAGTCACGGAGCATTGTGATGACAGGGGTAATGGAGCATTGTGATGACAAGGGCATGGAGCATTGTGATGACAGGGGCATGGAGCATTGCTCTGACAAGTTTTATAGATTATTGTGATGACAGTGGGCATGGTGCATTGTGACGACAAGGGCATGGAGCACTGTGATGAGAAGGTCATGGAATATTGTGAAGACAGGTGTCAGGGAGCATTGTGATGACATATGTCATGGTCCATTGCGATGACAATGGCATGGAGCATTCTGATGCCAAATGTAATGGAGGATTGTGATGACAAATATAATGGAGCATTGTGATGGCTAGGGCTTGGAGCATTATGATGACAAGGGCCATTGAAAATTTTCATGACAAAGTCGTGAAGCATTGTGATGACAAGGTCCTGGAGCATTGTAATGACAAAACCATGGAGCCCTGTGATGAGAATTCTCATGGAGCATACTGATGCAAAGGGGCATAGAGCATTGTGATTACAGGTGTCTTGGAACATTGTGATGAAAAGGGCATGGGACCTTGTGAGGAGAAGTCCAAGGAGCATTCTGATGGCAAGCGTCATTGAGCTTTGTAATGACAAGGGCATGGAGCATTGTGATTACATGGGTCTTGGAGCATTGTGATGAAAAAGGCATGGATCATTGTGATGAAAATGGCATGGAACCTTGTCATGACAGGGTTCAAGGAGCATACAGACAACAAGTGTCAGGGAGCATTTTGATGACAAGTGTATTGAGCATAGTGATGACAAAGCTCATGGAGCATTGTGATGAGAAGTCCATGGATAATTGTGATGACGAGCGTCATGGGGCATTGTGATGACAAGTGTTATGGAATATTGTGATCACAAGGGTTTGGATCATTGTTATGACACAGGTCATGGAGCATTTTGATTTCATTGTGATGACAATAGCATGAAGCATTATGATGATGGGCATGGTGCATTGTGATGACAGGGTTCATGGATCATTGAGATGAAAAGGGGCATAGAGCATTGTGATTACAGGGGTCTTGGAGCATTGTGATGAGAAGGGTCATGGAGCCTTGTGATGACAAGGCCATGGAACATCGTGATGGCAGGGGTCATGGAGTATTGTTATGACAGGGGTAAAGGAGCATTGTGATGGCAAGAGCATGGAACATTGTGATGAGAAAGCCATGGAGCATTCTGATGACATGTGTCATGGAGCTTTGTGATGACAAGGACATGGAAAAATGTGATGAGAGTGTTCATGGAGCATTGTGATGACAATTACATGGAGCATTGTGATGCCAAGGGTCATGGATCATTGTGATGACAAAGGTCATGGAGCATTTTGATGGCAAGTGCGTTGTGCATTGTGATGACAAGGGCAGGGAGCATTGTGATGACAGGATCATGGAGCAATTTGATGAAATGAGTCATGGAACATTTTGATGACAGGTGTTATGGAACATTGTGATGTCAGGGGTCATGGAGCATTTTGGTGAAAATGGTCATGGAGCAGTTTGATGACAGATGTTATGGAACATTGTGATGTCAGGGGTCATCGAACATTGTGATGATAAGTGCATGTAGCTTTGTGATGACAGGAGTCATGGAACATTGTGATGAGAGGGATGAGGGAGTACTGTGACAAATAGTGATGTAGCACTGTGATATCAGTGGTGAGAGAGCATTTTGATGAGATGTGCATGGAGCATTCTGATGACAAGATTGTGGAGCACTGTGATGACCAGCGCATGGTTCATCGTGATGACATGTGTCATGGAGAATTGTGCTGACAAGCGCATGGAGCATTGTGATGACAATGGTCATGGAGCTTTGTGCTGAGAAAGGCATAGAGCATTTTGATGACAAGGGTCAAAGAGCATTGTGATGAAAATTCATGGAGCATTGTTGTTAAAAAGGTCACAGATACAGTTGATGATGAGGACATGGACCATTGTGATGAGAAAGTTCATGAAGCATTGTGATGACTGGCGTCACGGAGCATTGTGATGACAGGGGTCATGGAGCATTGTGATAACAAGGGCATGGAGCATGGTGATGACAAGGGCATGGAACATTGGTCTAATAAGTTTCATGAATTATTGCGATGAGAGTTGGAATGGCGCATTGTGATGACAAGAGCATGGATCATTGTGATGAACAGGTCATGCAGTATTGTGAAGACAGTTGTCAGGGAGCAATGTGATGACATATGTCATGGCCCATTGTGATGACAATGGCATGGAGCATTGTGATGCCAAGTGTCATGGAGGATTCTGATGACAAAGGTAATGGAGCTTTGTGATGACAATGGCTTGGAGCATTGTGATGACAAGGGTCAGGGAGCATTGTGCTGACAAGTGCATGGAGATTTGTGATGACACGGGTCATGGTACATTCTGATGACAAACTTGTGGAGTATTTTGATGACAATGGTATGGAGCATTGTGATGTAAATGGCATGGGGCATTGTGATGAAAAAGGCATGGAGCCTTTTCGTGACAGGGTTCAAGGAGCATTCTGATGACAATTGTCAGGGAGCATTGTGATGACAAGTGTATTGAGAATTGTGATGACAAAGGTCATGGAGCATTTTGATGAAAAGGGCATGGAGTATTGTGATGACAGGCATCATGGAGCGTTGTGATGACAAGTGTTATGGAACATTGTGATCACAAGGGCTTGGAGCATTGTGATGACAGAGGTCATGGATCATTTTGATTTCAAGGAGCATGGGGCATTGTGATGACAAGGGCATGAAGCAATGTGATCCCAAGGTTCATGGAGGGTTGTGATGACAATGGTAATGGAGTATTGGGATGACAAGCACACAGAGCATTTTAATGACAAGGTCATGAAGCATTTTGCTGACAAAGGCATGGAGCATTGTGGTGACAGGTGTCATGGAACACTGTGATGACAAGCGTCACGGAGCATTGTGAATACAGGGGTCATGGAGCATTGGGATGAGAAGGGCATGGATCATTGTGATGACAAGTGTCCTGGAGCATTGTGATGACTAGGGAATGGAACATTGTGATGAAAAGAGTCCCGGATCATTGTGCTGTCAGGTGTCATGGAGTGTTGTGATGACAGTGGTCATGGGGAACTGTGATGATGTTGGTCATGGAGCATTGCGATGACAAGCAACTGGAGCATAGTGATGACAAAGTCCTGGAACATTTTGATGAGAAGACCATGGAGACTTTTGAAGAGAAATCTCATGGAGCATTCTGTTGAAAAGGGGCATGGAGCATTGTGATTACAGGGGTCTTGGAGCATTGTGATGACGAGGGCATGGATCATGGTGATGAGAAGGCCATGGAGCATTCTGATGACATGCGTCCAGGAGCTTGTAATGACAAGGGCATGGAGCATTGTGATTAAAGGGGTCTTGGAGCATTGTGAAGAAAAGGGCATGGATCATTGTGATGAAAAAGGCATGGAGCCTTGTCATGACAGGTTTCAAGGAGCATACTGAAGACAAGTGTCAGGGAGCATTGTGATGACAAGTGTATTGAGCATTGTGATGACAAAAGTCATAGAGCACTGTGATGAGAAGGCCATAGATAATTGTGATGATGAGCGTCATGGGGTGTTGTGATGATAAGTGTTATGGAACATTGTGATCACAAGGGTTCGGAGTATTATGATGACAGATGTCATGGAGCATTTTGATTTCATTGTGATGACAATAGCCTGAAGCATTATGATGATGGGCATGCTGTATTGTGATGACAGGGTTCATGGAGCATTGATATGAAAAGGGGCATGGAGCATTGTGATTACAATGGTCTTGGAACATTGTGATGACAAGGGCATGGAGCATTGAGATGAGAAGGCCATGGAACATTCTCATAACATGCGTCATGGAGCTTTGTGATGACAAGGGCATGGAGCATTGTGATTTCAGGGGTCTTGAGAATTGTGATGACAATTGTCATGAAACCATGTGATGACTAGGCCGTGGAACATTGTGATGGCGGGGGTCATGGTGCATTGTTATGAAAGGGGTAATGGAGCATTGTGATGAGAAGGGCATGGGATATTGGTCTGAAATATTTCATGGATTATTGTGATGTGAGTGGTCATGGAGCACTGTGATGACAAGGGTACGGAACACTATGATATATGGGTCATGCAGGATTGTAATGACAAGGGCATGGAGCATTTTGATGAGAAGGGCATCGAGCATTGTGATGACAAGTATCATAGAGCTTTGTGATGACAAGGGCATTGAGCAATATTATGAGAAGGTTCATGGAGCATTGTGATGACGATGACATGGAGCATTGTGATGCCAAGGCTCATTGAGATTTGTGATGACAAGTCTTGGAGCATTTTGATGACAAGGGCACGGTGCATTGTGATGAGAAGGGCAGGGAGCATTTTGATGACCGGGTCATGCAGCAATTTGATGAAATGTGTAATGGAACATTTTGATGGCAGTGGTTATAGAACAATGTGATGTCAGTGGTCTTGGAGCTTTGGAATGAAAAGGGTCATGGAGCATTTTGATGACAGCGGTTATGGAACATTGTGATGTCAGGGTTCATCGAACAATGTGATGATAAGTGCATGTAGCATTGTGATGACAGGAGTCATGGAACATTGTGATAACAGGGTTGAGGGTTTATTGTGACGAATAGTGATGTAACATTGTGATATCTGTGGTGAGAGAGCATTTTGAGGAGAAGTGCATGGAGCATTGTGATGACAAGGTTTATGGAGCATTGTGATAAAAAGATTGTGGAGCACTGTGATGACAAGTGCATGGTGCATTGTGATGACATGTGTCATGGAGCATTGTTCTGACAAAGACATGCAGCATTGTGTTGACAAGTGTCACAGAGAATTGTGATGAAAAGTTCATGAATCATTGTGGTTACAAAGGTCACAGAGCCTTGTGATGAGTCGGGCATGGAACATTGTGATGAGTCGGGCATAGAACACTGTGATGACAAACGTTATGAAGCATTGTGATGACTGGAGTCATGGAGCGCTGTGATGACAGGGGTCATGGAGCATTGTGAGGACAAGGGCATGGAGCATTGTGATGACAGGGGCATGGAGCATTGCTCTGACAAGTTTCATAGATTATTGTGATGACAGTGGGCATGGTGCATTGTGATGACAAGGGCATGGAGCATTGTGATGAGAAGGTCATGGAGTATTGTGAAGACAGGTGTCAGGGAGCATTGTGATGACATATGTCATGGTCCATTGCGATGACAATGGCATGGAGCATTGTGATGCCAAATGTAATGGAGGATTGTGATGACAAATATAATGGAGCATTGTGATGGCTAGGGCTTGGAGCATTATGATGACAAGTGCCATTGAACATTTTCATGACAAAGTCGTGAAGCATTGTGATGACAAGGTCCTGGAGCATTGTAATGACAAAACCATGGAGCCCTGTGATGAGAATTCTCATGGAGCATACTGATGCAAAGGGGCATAGAGCATTGTGATTACAGGTGTCTTGGAACATTGTGATGAAAAGGGCATGGGACCTTGTGAGGAGAAGTCCAAGGAGCATTCTGATGGCAAGCGTCATTGAGCTTTGTAATGACAAGGGCATGGAGCATTGTGATTACATGGGTCTTGGAGCATTGTGATGAAAAAGGCATGGATCATTGTGATGAAAATGGCATGGAACCTTGTCATGACAGGGTTCAAGGAGCATACAGACAACAAGTGTCAGGGAGCATTTTGATGACAAGTGTATTGAGAATTGTGATGACAAAGCTCATGGAGCACTGTGATGAGAAGTCCATGGATAATTGTGATGACGAGCGTCATGGGGCATTGTGATGACAAGTGTTATGGAATATTGTGATCACAAGGGTTTGGAGCATTGTTATGACAGAGGTCATGGAGCATTTTGATTTCATTGTGATGACAATAGCATGAAGCATTATGATGATGGGCATGGTGCATTGTGATGACAGGGTTCATGGATCATTGAGATGAAAAGGGGCATAGAGCATTGTGATTACAGGGTTCTTGGAGCATTGTGATGAGAAGGGTCATGGAGCCTTGTGATGACAAGGCCATGGAACATCGTGATGGCAGGGGTCATGGAGTATTGTTATGACAGGGGTAAAGGAGCATTGTGATGGCAAGAGCATGGAACATTGTGATGAGAAGGCCATGGAGCATTCTGATGACATGTGTCATGGAGCTTTGTGATGACAAGGACATGGAAAAATGTGATGAGAGAGTTCATGGAGCATTGTGATGACAATTACATTGAGCATTATGATGCCAAGGGTCATGGATCATTGTGATGACAAAGGTCATGGAGCATTTTGATGGCAAGTGCGTTGTGCATTGTGATGACAAGGGCAGGGAGCATTGTGATGACAGGATCATGGAGCAATTTGATGAAATGTGTCATGGAACATTTTGATGACAGGTGTTATGGAACATTGTGATGTCAGGGGTCATGGAGCATTTTGATGAAAATGGTCATGGAGCAGTTTGATGACAGATGTTATGGAACATTGTGATGTCAGGGGTCATCGAACATTGTGATGATATGTGCATGTAGCATTGTGATGACAGGAGTCATGGAAAATTGTGATGAGAGGGATGAGGGAGTACTGTGACAAATAGTGATGTAGCATTGTGATATCAGTGGTGAGAGAGAATTTTGATGAGATGTGCATGGAGCATTGTGATGACAAGATTGTGGAGCACTGTGATGACCAGCGCATGGTTCATCGTGATGACATGTGTCATGGAGAATTGTGCTGACAAGCGCATGGAGCATTGTGATGACAATGGTCATGGAGCATTGTGCTGAGAAAGGCATAGAGCATTTTGATGACAAGAGTCAAAGAGCATTGTGATGAAAATTCATGGAGCATTGTTGTTAAAAAGGTCACAGAGACAGTTGATGACGAGGACATGGACCACTGTGATGAGAAAGTTCATGAAGCATTGTGATGACTGGAGTCACGGAGCATTGTGATGACAGGGGTCATGGAGTATTGTGATAACAAGGACATGGAGCATGGTGATGACAAGGGCATGGAACATTGGTCTAATAAGATTCATGAATTATTGCGATGAGAGTTGGAATGGCGCATTGTGATGACAAGGGCGTGAATCATTGTGATGACCACGTCATGCAGTATTGTGAAGACAGGTGTCAGGGAGCATTGTGATGCCATATGTCATGGCCCATTGGGATGACAATGGCATGGAGCATTGTGATGTCAAGTGTCATGGAGGATTCTGATGACAAAGTTAATGTAGCTTTGTGATGACAATGGCTGGGAACACTGTGATGACAAGTGTCAGGGAGCATTGTGCTGACAAGTGCATGGAGATTTGTGATAACACGGGTCATGGAACATTCTGATGACAAGCTTGTGGAGTATTTTGATGACAATGGCATGGAGCATTGTGATGTAAATGGCATGAGGCATTGTGATGAAAATGGCATGGAGCCTTTTCGTGACAGTGTTCAAGGAGCATTCTGATGACAAGTGTCAGGGAGCATTGTGATGACAAGTGTATTGAGAATTGTGATGACAAAGGTCATGCAGCATTTTGATGAAAAGGGCAGGGAGTATTGTGATGACAGGCATCATGGAGCGTTGTGATGACAAGTGTTATGGAACATTGTGAACACAAGGGCTTGGAGCATTGTGATGACAGAGGTCACGGATCATTTTGATTTCAAGGAGCATGGGGCATTGTGATGACAAGGGCATGAAGCAATGTGATCCCAAGGTTCATGGAGGGTTGTGATGACAATGGTAATGGAGTATTGTGATGACAAGCACATAGAGCATTGTAATGACAAGGTCATGAAGCATTTTGCTGACAAAGGCATGGAGCATTGTGATGACAGGTGTCATGGAGCACTGTGATGACAAGCGTCATGGAGCATTGTGAATACAGGGGTTATGGAGCATTGGGATGACAAGGGCATGGATCATTGTGATGACAAGTGTCCTGGAGCATTGTGATGAATAGGGAATGGAACATTGTGATGAAAATAGTCCCGGATCATTGTGCTGTCAGGTGTCACGGAGTGTTGTGATGACAGTGGTCATGGAGCACTGTGATGACAAGCGTCATGGAGCATTGTGAATACAGGGGTTATGGAGCATTGGGATGAGAAGGGCATGGATCATTGTGATGACAAGTGTCCTGGAGCATTGTGATGACTAGGGAATGGAACATTGTGATGAAAAGAGTCCCGGATCATTGTGCTGTCAGGTGTCATGGAGTGTTGTGATGACAGTGGTCATGGAGAATTGTGATGATATTGGTCATGGAGCATTGCGATGGCAAGCAAATGGAGCATGGTGATGACAAAGTCCTGGAACATTTTGATGAGAAGACCATGGAGACTTTTGATGAGAAGTCTCATGGAGCATTCTGTTGAAAAGGGGCATGGAGCATTGTGATTACAGGGGTCTTGGAGCATTGTGATGACAAGGGCATGGATCATGGTGATGAGAAGGCCATGGAGCATTCTGATGACATGCGTCCAGGAGCTTTGTGATGACAAGGGCATGGAGCATTGTGATTAAAGGGGTCTTGGAGCATTGTGATGAAAAGGGCATGGATCATTGTGATGAAAAAGGCATGGAGCCTTGTCATGACAGGTTTCAAGGAGCATACTGAAGACAAGTGTCAGGGAGCATTGTGATGACAAGTGTATTGAGCATTGTGATGACAAAAATCATAGAGCACTGTGATGAGAAAACCATGGATAATTGTGATGATGTGCATCATGGGGTGTTGTGATGATAAGTGTTATGGAACATTGTGATCACAAGGGTTCGGAGTATTATGATGACAGAGGTCATGGAGCATTTTGATTTCATTGTGATGACAATAGCCTGAAGCATTATGATGATGGGCATGGTGCATTGTGATGACAGGGTTCATGGAGCATTGATATGAAAAGGGGCATGGAGCATTGTGATTACAATGGTCTTGGAGCATTGTGATGACAAGGGCATGGAGCATTGAGATGAGAAGGCCATGGAACATTCTGATGACATGCGTCATGGAGCTTTGTGATGACAAGGGCATGGAGCATTGTGATTTCAGGGGTCTTGAGAATTGTGATGACAATTGTCATGGAACCATGTGATGACTAGGCCGTGGAACATTGTGATGGCGGGGGTCATGGTGGATTGTTATGAAACGGGTAATGGAGCATTGTGATGAGAAGGGCATGGAATATTTGTCTGAAATATTTCATGGATTATTGTGATGTGAGTGGTCATGGAGCACTGTGATGACAAGGGGACGGAACACTATGATACATGGGTCATGCAGGATTGTAATGACAAGGGCATGGAGCATTGAGATGAGAAGTGCATCGAGCATTGTGATGACAAGTATCATGGAGCTTTCTGATGACAAGGGCATTGAGCAATGTTATGAGAAATTTCGTGGAGCATTGTGATGACGATGACATGGAGCATTGTGATGCCAAGGGTCATGGAGATTTGTGATGACAAGTCTTGGAGCATTTTGATGACAAGGGCATTGTGCATTGTGATGAGAAGGACAGGGAGCATTTTGATGACCGGGTCATGCAGCAATTTGATGAAATGTGTAATGGAACATTTTGATGGCAGGGGTTATAGAACAATGTGATGTCAGTGGTCTTGGAGCTTTGGAATGAAAAGGGTCATGGAGCATTTTGATGACAGCGGTTATGGAACATTGTGATGTCAGGGGTCATCGAACAATGTGATGATAAGTGCATGTAGCATTGTGATGACAGGAGTCATGGAACATTGTGATAACAGGGTTGAGGGTTTATTGTGACGAATACTGATGTAATATTGTGATATCTGTGGAGAGAGAGCATTTTGATGAGAAGTGCATTGAGCATTGTGATGACAGGCATCATGGAGCGTTGTGATGACAAGTGTTATGGAACATTGTGATCACAAGGGTTTGGAGCATTGTGATGACAGAGGTCATGGATCATTTTGATTTCAAGGAGCATGGTGCATTGTGATGACAAGGGCATGAAGCAATGTGATCCCAAGGTTCATGGAGGGTTGTGATGACAATGGTAATGGAGTATTGAGATGACAAGCACATAGAGCATTGTAATGACAAGGTCATGAAGCATTTTGCTGACAAAGGCATGGAGCATTGTGATGACAGGTGTCATGGAGCACTGTGATGATAAGAATCATGGAGCATTGTGAATACAGGGATTATGGAGCATTGGGATGACAAGGGCATGGAGCATTTTGATGACAAGTGTCCTGGAGCATTGTTATGACTAGGGTATGGAACATTGTGATGAAAAGAGTCCCGGATCATTTTGCTGTCAGGTGTCATGGAGTGTTGTGATGACAGTGGTCATGGAGAATTGTGATGATATTGGTCATGGAGCATTGCGATGACAAGCGAATGGAGCATGGTGATGACAAAGTCCTGGAACATTTTGATGAGAAGACCATGGAGACCTTTGATGAGAAGTCTCATGGAGCATTCTGTTGAAAAGGGGCATGGAGTATTGTGATTACAGGGGTGTTGGAGCATTGTGATGACAAGGGCATGGATCATGGTGATGAGAAGGCCATGGAGCATTCTGATGACATGCGTCCAGGAGCTTTGTGATGACAAGGGCATGGAGCATTGTGATTAAAGTGGTCTTGGAGCATTGTGATGAAAAGGGCATGGATCATTGTGATGAAAAAGGCATGGAGCCTTGTCATGACAGGTTTCAAGGAGCATACTGAAGACAAGTGTCAGGGAGCAATGTGATGACAAGTGTATTGAGCATTGTGATGACAAAAATCATAGAGCACTGTGATGAGAAGGCCATGGATAATTGTGATGATGAGCGTCATGGGGTGTTGTGATGATAAGTGTTATGGAACATTGTGATCACAAGGGTTCAGAGTATTATGATGACAGAGGTCATGGAGCATTTTGATTTCATTGTGATGACAATAGCCTGAAGCATTATGATGATGGGCATGGTGCACTGTGATGACAGGGTTCACGGAGCATTGATATGAAAAGGGGCATGGAGCATTGTGATTACAATGGTCTTGGAGCATTGTGATGACAAGGGCATGGAGCATTGAGATGAGAACGCCATGGAACATTCTCATGACATGCGTCATGGAGCTTTGTGATGACAAGGGCATGGAGCATTGTGATTTCAGGCGTCTTGAGCATGGTGATGTCAATTGTCATGGAGCCGTGTGATGACTACGCCGTGGAACATTGTGATGGCTTGGGTCATGGTGCATTGTTATGAAACGGGTAATGGAGCATTGTGATGAGAAGGACATGGAATATTGGTCTGAAATGTTTCATGAATTATTGTGATGAGAGTGGGCATGGAGCATTGTGATGACAAGGGTACGGAACACTATAATACATGGGTCTTGCAGGAATGTAATGACAGGGCATGGAGCATTGTGATGACAAGTGCATCGAGCATTGTGATGACATGTGTCATGGAGCTTTGTGATGACAAGGGCATGGAGCAATGTTATGAGAGGGTTCATGGAGCATTGTGATGACAATGACATGGAGCATTGTGATGCCAACTGTCATGGGGCTTTGTGATGACAAGTCATGGAGCATTATGATGACAAGGGCATGGTGCATTGTGATGAGAATGGCAGGGAGCATTTTGATGACCGGGTCATGCAGCAATTTGATGAAATGTGTAATGGAACATTTTGATGGCAGGGTTTATAGAACATTGTGATGTCAGGGGTCTTGGAGCTTTGGGATGAAGAGGGTCATGGACCATTTTGATGACACGGGTTATGGAACATTTTGATGTCAGGGGTCATGGAACATTTTGATGGTAAGCCGATGTAGCATTGTGATGACAGTGTCATGGAACATTGTTATTACAGGGGTGAGGGAGTATTGTGATTTCTAGTGATGGAACACTGTGATATCTCTGGTGAGAGAGCATTTGGATGAGAAGTGCATGGACCATTGTGATTACAATGTTTATGGAGCATTGCAATGAAAAAGTTTTGGACCATTGTGATGAAATGCGCATGGCACATTGTGATGACAATGGCCATGGAGCATTGTTCTGACAAAGACATGGAGCATTTTGATGACAAGGGTCACAGAGAATTGTGATGAAAAGTTCATGAAGCATTGTGGTTACAAAGGTCACAGAGCCTTGTGATGAGTCGGGCATGGACCATTGTGATGAAAAACGTTATGAAGCATTGTGATGACTGGTGTCACGGAGCGTTGTGATGACAGGGGTCATAGAGAATTGTGATGACAAGGGCATGGAGCATTGTGATGACAGGGGCAAGGATCATTGGTCTGACAAGTTTCATAGATTATTGTCATGAGAGTGTGCATGGTGCATTGTGATGACAAGGGCATGGAGCATTGTGATGACAAGAGCATGGAGTATTGTGAAGACAGTTGTCAGGGAGCATTGTGATGACATATGTCATGGCCCATTGTGATGACAATGGCATGGACATTGTGATGCCAAATGTAATGGAGGATTGTGATGACAAATATAATGGAGCATTGTGATGACTAGGGCTTGGAGCATTATGATGACAAGGGCCATTGAAAATTTTCATGACAAGTCTTGAAGCATTGTGATGACAAGGTCCTGGAGCATTGTGATGACAAATCCATGGAGCCTTGTGATGAGAATTCTCATGGAGCATACTGATGTAATGGGGCATGGAGCATTGTCATTACAGGGGTCTTGGAACATTGTGATGACAGGCGCATGGAACATTGTGAGGAGAAGACCAAGGAGCATTCTGATGGCATGCGTCATTGAGCTTTGTGATGACAAGGGCATGGAGCATTGTGATTACTTGGGTCTTGGAGCATTGTGATGAAAAGAGCATGGATCATTGTGATAAAAAAGGCATGGCGCCTTGTCATGACAGGGTTCAAGGAGCATACAGACAACAAGTGTCAGGAAGCATTTTGATGACAAGTGTATTGAGCATTGTGATGACAAAGCCATGGAGCATTGTGATGACAGGTGTCATGACCACTGTTATGACAAGAGTCATGGAGGATTCTGATGACAAATGTAATGGAGCATTGTGATTACAAGGGTCATGGAGCATTGTGCTTGCAAGTGCATGGAGAATTGTGTTGACAATGGTCATGGAGCATTTTGATGACTGGGGTTATGGAACATTGTGATGTCAGTGGTCATGGAACATTGTGATGATAAGGGGATGTAGCATTGTGATGACAGGGTCATGAAACCTTGTTATTACAGTGGTGAGGTAGTATTGTGATGAATAGTGATGGAACACTGTGATATCTCTGGTGAGAGAGAATTTGATGAGAAGTGCATGGACCATTGTGATTACAACGTTTATGGAGCCTTGCAATGACAGGGTTTTGGACCGTTGTGATGAAATGTGCGTGGCACATTGTGACGACAGTGGTCATGGAGCATAGTTCTGACAAAGACATGGAGCATTGTGATGACAAGTGTCACAGAGAATTGTGATGAAATGTTCATAGAGCATTGTGGTTACAAAGGTCACAGAGCCTTGTGATGACGCTGGCATGGATCATTGTGATTACAAACGTTATGAAGCATTGTGATGACTGGAGTCATGGAGCATTGTGATGACAGGGGTCATGGAGCATTGTAATGACAAGAGCATGGAGCATTGTTATGACAGGAGAATGGAGCATTCGTCTAACAAATTTCATAGATTATTGTGATGACAGTGGGCATGGTGCATTGTGATGACAAGGGCATGGAGCATTGTGATGAGAAGGTCATGGATTATTGTGAAGAAAGTTGTCAGGGAGCATTGTGATGATATATGTCATAGTCCATTGTGATGAGAATGGCATGGAACATTGTGATGCCGAATGTAATGGAGGACTGTGATGACAAATATAATGGAGCATTGTGATGACTAGGGCTTGGGGCATTATGATGACAAGGGCCTTTGAAAATTTTCATGACAAGGTCGAGAAGCATTGTGAAGACAAGGTCCTGGAGCATTGTGATAACAAATCTATGGAGCCTTGTGATGACAATTCTCATGGAGCATACTGATGAAAAGGGGCAAGGAGCATTGTGATTACAGGGGTCTTGGAACATTGTGATGACAAGGGCATGGAACATTGTGAGGAGAAGACCAAGGAGCATTCTGATAGCATGTGTCATTGAGCTTTGTGATGACAAGGGCATGGAGCATTGTGATTACATGGGTCTTGGAGCATGGTGATGAAAAGGGCATGGATAATTGTGATGACAATGGTCATTGAGCACTGTGATGAGAAGACCATAGATAACTGTGATGACGAGCCTCATGGGGCATTGTGATGACAAGTGTTATGGTATATTGTGATCACAAGGGTTTGGAGCATTGTTATGACAGAGGTCATGGAGCATTTTGATTTCATTGTGATGACAATAGCATGAAGCATTATGATGATGGGCATGGTGCATTGTGATGACAGGGTTCGTGGATCATTGAGATGAAAAGGGGCATGGAGCATTGTGATTACAGGGTTCCTGGAGTGTTGTGATGAGAAGGGTCATGGAGCCTTGTGATGACAAGGCCATGGAACATCGTGATGGCAGGGTCATGGAGCATTGTTATGACAGGGGAAATGGAGAATTGTGATGGCAAGGGCATGGATCATTGTGATGAGAAGGCCATGGAGCATTCTGATGACATGTGTCATGGAGCTTTGTGAAGACAAGGGCATGGAGCAATGTGATGAGAGCGTTCATGGAGCATTGTGATGACAATGACATGAAGCATTTTGATGCAAAGGCTCATGGGTCTTTGTGATGACAAAAGTCATGGAGCATTTTGATGGCAAGGGCGTTGTGCATTGTGATGAGAAGGGCAGGGAGAACTGTGATGACAGGGTCATGGAGCAATTGGATGAAAAGTGTCATGGAACATTTTGATGACAGGTGTTATGGAAAATTCTGATGTCAGGGGTCATCGAACATTGTGAGGATAAGTGCATGTAGCATTGTGATGACAGGAGTCATGGAACATTGTGATGACAGGGGTCAGGGAGTATTGTGACGAATAGTGATGTAGCATTGTGATATCAGTGGTGAGAGACCATTTTGATGAGAAGTGCATGGAGCATTGTGATGACAAGCTTTATGGAGCACTGTGATGACAAGTTTGTGGAGCACTGTGATGACAAGCACATGGTGCATTGTGATGACATGTGTCGTGGAGCATTGTGCTGACAAGCGCATGGAGCATTGTGATGCCAAGGGTCATGGAGCATTGTGCTGAGAAAGGCATAGAGCATTGTGATGACAAGGGTCAAAGAGCATTGTGATGAAAAGTTCACGGAGCATTGTGGTTAATATGGTCACAGAGACTGTTGATGAAGAGGGCATGGACAATTGTGATGACAAAGGACATGAAGCATTGTGATGAATGGAGTCACGGAGCATACTGATGACAGGGGTCATGGAGCATTGTGATAACAAGGGCATGGAGCATTGTGATGACAAGGGCATGGAACATTGGTCTAATAAATTTCATGGATTGTTGCAATGACAGTTGGAATGGCGCATTGTGATGATAAGGGCATGGATCATTGTGATGACCAGGTCATGCAGTATTGTGAAGACATGTGTCAGGGAGCATTGTGATGACATATGTAATGGCCCATTGTGATGACAATGGCATGGAGCATTGTGATGCCAAGTGTCATGGAGGATTCTGATGACAAATGTAATGGAGCATTGTGATGACAATGGCTTGGAACATTGTGATGACAAGGGTCGCAGAGCATTGTGCTGACAAGTGCATGGAGAATTGTGATGACAAGTGTCATGGAGAATTCTGATGACAAGCTGGTGGAGTATTTTGATAACAATGGCATGGAGCATTGTGATGAAAACGGCATGGGGTATTGTGATGAAAATGACTTGGAGCCTTTTCGTGACAGGGTTCAAGGAGCATTCTGATGACAAGTGTCAGGGAGCATTGTGATGACAAGTGTATTGAGAATTGTGATGACAAATTTCATGGAGTATTGTGATCAAAAGGGCATGGAGTATTGTGATGACAGGCATCATGGAGCATTGTGATGACAAGTGTTATGGAACATTGTGATCACAAGTGTTTGGAGCATTATGATGACAGAGGTCATGGAGAATATTGATTTCATTGTGATGACAATAGCCTGAAGCATTATGATGATGGCCATGGTGCATTGTGATGACAGGGTTCATGGAGCATTGAGATGAAAATTGGCATGGAGCATTGTGTTTACAGGGGTCTTTTTGCATTGTGATGAGAAGGTCATGGAGCATTGTGAGGAGAAGGCCATGGCACATTCTGATGACATGCATCTTGGAGCTTTGTGATGACAAGGGCATGGAGCACTGTGATTACAGGGGTCTTCAGCATTGTGATGACAAGTGTCATGGATCCTTGTGATGACTTGGCGTTGGAACATTGTGATGGCAGTGGTCATGGTGCATTGTTATGACAGAAGTAATGCAGCATTGTGATGAGAAGGGCTTGGAACATTGGTCTGAAATGTTTCATGGATTATTGTGATGAGAGTGGACATGGAGCATTTTGATGACAAGGGTACGGAACACTATGATACATGGGTCATGCAGGATTGTAATGACAAAGGCATGGAGCATTGTGATGGCAAGGGAATTGAGCAACGTTATGAGAGGGTTCATGGAGCATTGTGATGACAATGACATGGAGCACTGTGATGCCAAGGGTCATGGAGATTTGTGATGACAAATGTCATGGAGCATTTTGATGACAAGTGTGTTGTGCATTGTGATGAGAAGGGCAGGGAGCATTTTGATGACCGTGTCATGCAGCAATTTGCTGAAAAGTGTAATGGAACATTTTTATGGCAGGGGTTATAGAACATTGTGATGTCAGGGATCTTGGAGCTTTGGGATGAAAAGGGTCATGGAGCATTTTGATGACAGGGGTTATGGAACATTGTGATGTCAGGGGTCATGGAACATTGTGATTATAAGGGGATGTATCAGTGTGATGACAGGGTCATGGAACATTGTGATTACAGGGGTGATGGAGTATTGTGATGACTAGTGATGGAACACTGTGATATCTCTGTTGGTAGAGAATTTTGATGAGAAGAGCATGGAGCATTGTGATTCCAAGCTTTATGGAGCATTGCAATGCCAAGGATGTGGACCATTGTGATGAAATGCTCGTGGAACATTGTGATGATAATTGTAATGGAGCATTGTTCTGACAAAGACATGGAGCACTGTGATGACAATGGTCACAGACAATTGTGAAGAAAAGTTCATGGAGCATTGTGGTTACAAATGTCAAAGAGCCTTGTGATGACGCGGGCATGGACCACTGTGATGACAAAGGTTATGAAGCATTTTGATGACTGGAGTCACGGAGCATTGTGATGACAGGGGTCATGGAGCAATGTGATGACGTGTCATGGAGCATTGTGCTGACAAGCGCATGGAGCATTGTGATGACAAGGGTCATGGAGCATTGTGCTGAGAATGGCATAGAGCATTGTGATGACAATGGTCAAAGAGCATTGTGATGAAAATTTCATGGAGCATTGTGGTTAAAAAGGTCACAGAGACTGTTGATGACGAGGGCATGGACCATTGTGATGACAAAGTTCATGAAGCATTGTGATGACTGTAGTCACGGAGCATTGTGATGACAGGGGTCATGGAGCATTGTGATAATAAGGGAATGGAGCATTGTGATGACAGTGGCTTGGAGCATTGTGATGACAAGGGTCAGGGAGCATTGTGCTGACAAATGCATGGAGAATTGTGATGACAAGGGTCATGGAGCATTCTGATGACAAGCTTATGGAGTATTTTGATGACAGTGACATGGAGCATTGTGATGAAAACGGCATGGGACATTGTGATGAAAAAGTCATGGAGCCATTTCGTGACAGGGTTCAAGGAGCATACTGATGACAAATATCAGGGAGCATTGTAATGACAAGTGTATTGAGCATTGTGATGACAAAGTCATGGAACATTGTGATGAAAAGTGCATGGAATATTGTGATGATAGGTATCATGGAGCGTTGTGATGACAAGTGTTATTGAACACTGTGATCACATGGGTTTGGAACATTGTGATGACAGAGGTCATGGATCATTTTGATTTCAAGGAGCATGGAACATTGTGATGACAAGGGCATGAGGCAATGTGATCCCAAGGTTCATGGAGGATGGTGATGACAATGGAAATGGAGTATTGTGATGACAAGTGCATATAGCATTGTAATGACAACGTCATGTAGCATTTTGGTGACAAAGGCATGGAGCATTGTGAGGACATGTGTCATGGAGAACTGTGATGACAGGCGTCACGGAGCATTTTGAATACAGGCGTCAGGGAGCATTGGGATGACAAGTGCATGGATCATTGTGATGACAAGGTTCATGGAGCACTGGGCTGAAATGTTCATGGAGTGTTGTGATGAAAGGGGTCATGGAGCATTGTGATGACTAGTGAATAGAGCATTGTGATGACAAGAGTCCCGGATCATTGTGTTGTCAGGAGTCATGTAGTGTTGTGATGACTGTGGTCATGGAGCATTGTGATGATATTGGCCATGGTGCACTGTGATGTGTAGGTCGTGGAGCATTGGGCTGAATATGTTCATGGATTATTGTGATGATACGGGTCATTGAGCATTGTGATGACAAGGGAATGGAGCATGGTGATGACAATGTCCTGGAGCATTGCGATGAGAAGACCATGGAGACTTGTGATGACAAGTCTCATGGAGCATTCTGATGAAAAGGGGCATGGAGCATTGTGATTACAGGGGTCATGGAGCACTGTGATTACTAGGGCATGGAGCTTTGTGATGAGAAGGCCATAGAGCATTCTGATGACATGTGTCATGGAGTTTTTTGATGACAAGGGCATAGAGCATTGTGATTACAGGGATCTTGGAACATTGTGATGAAAACGGCACGGATCATTGTTATGAAAAAGGCATGGAACCTTGTCATGACAGGGTTCAATGAGCATACTGACGACTAGTGTCAGGAAGCATTGTGATGACTAGTTTATTGAGCATTGTGATGACAAAGCTCATGGAGCACTGAGATAAGAAGACCATGGTTAATTGTTATGATGAGCGTCATCGGGTGTTGTGATGCTAAGTGTTATGGAACATTGTGATCACAAGGGTTTGGAGCATTATGATGACAGAGTTCATGGAGAATATTGATTTCATTGTGATGACAATAGGCTGTAGCATTATGATGATGGGCATGGTGCATTGTGATGACAGGGTTCATGGAGCATTGAGATGAAAAGGGGCATGGAGCATTTGGTTTACAGGGTTCTTGGAGCATTGTGATGACAAGGGCATGGAGCATTGTGATGAGAAGGCCATGGAACATTCTGATGACATGCGTCATGGAGCTTTGTGATGACAAGGGCATGGAGCATTGCGATTACCAGGGTCTTCAGCATTGTGATAACAAGTGTCATGGAACCTTGTGATGACTAGGCCGTGGAACATTGTGATGGCAGGGGTCATGTTGCATTTTTATGACAGAGGTAATGGAGCATTGTGATGAGAAGGGCATGGAATATTGGTCTAAAATATTTCATGGATTATTGTAATGAGAGTGGGCATAGAGCATTGTGATGACCAGGGTATGGAACACTATGTTGCATGAGTCATGCAGGATTGTAATGACAAAGGCATGGAGCATTGTGATGACAAATATCATGAAGCATTGTGATGACTGGAGTCACGGAGCATTGTGATGACAAGGGCATGGAGCATTGTGATGCCAAATATAATGGAGGATTGTTATGACAAATATAGTGGAGGATTGTGATGACTAGGGCTTGGAGAATTATGATGACAAGGGCCTTTGAGAATTTTCATGACAAGGTCGTGAAGCATTGTGATGATAAGGTCCTGGAGCATTGTGATGAGAAATCCATGGAGCCTTGTGATGACAAATCTCATGGAGCATACTGATGAAAAGGGTCATGGACCATTGTGATTATAGGGGTCTTGGAACATTGTGATGAAAATGGCATGGAACCTTGTTATGACAGGGTTCAAGGAGAGTACAGACAACAAGTGTCAGGGAGCATTTTGATGACAAGAGTATTGAGCATTGTGATGACAAAGGTCATGGAGCATTGTGATGAGAAGACCATAGATAACTGTGATGACGAGCGTCATGGGGCATTGTGATGACAAGTGTTATGGAATATTGTGATCACAAGGGTTTGGAGCATTGTTATGACAGAGATCATGGAGCATTTTGATTTCATTGTGATGACAATAGCATGAAGCATTATGATGATGGGCATGGTGCATTGTGATGACAGGGTTCATGGATCATTGAGATGAAAAGGGGCATAGAGCATTGTGATTACAGGGTTCTTGGAGCATTGTGATGAGAAGGGTCATGGAGCCTTGTTATGACATTGCCATGGAACATCGTGATGGCAGGTATCATGGAGCATTGTTATGACAGGGGTAATGTAGCATTTTGATGGCAAGAGCAAGGAGCATTGTGATGAGAAAGCCATGGAGCTTTCTGATGACATGTGTCATGGAGCATTGTGATGACAAGGGTCACGGAGAATTGTGATGAAAATTTCATTGAGAATTGTGGTTATAAAGGTCTCAGAGACTTGTGATGACGCGGGCATGGACCATTGTGATGACAAACTTTATGAAGCATTGTGATGACTGGTGTCACGGAGCATTGTGATGACAGTGGTCATGGAGCATTGTGATGACTAGGGAATGGAGCATAGTGATGACAAGAGTCCCGGATCATTGTGTTCTCAGGTGTCATGGAGTGTTGTGATGACATTTGTCATGGTGCATTGTGATGATATTGGTCATGGAGCATTGTGATGAGAAGGTCATGGAGCATTGTGCTGATAATATTCATGGAGTATTGTGATGACAGTTGTCATGGTTCATTGTGATGATATTGGTCATGGAGCATTGTGATGAGAAGGTCACGGAGCATTGTGCTGATAATATTCATGGGGTATTGTGATGACAAGGGTCATGTAGCATGGTGATGACAAGGTCCTGTAGCACTGTGATGAAAAGACCATGGAGGCTTGTGATGACAAGTTTCATGGAGCATTCTGATGAAAAGGGGCATGGATCATTGTGATTACAGTGGTCTTGGAGCATTGTGATGACAAGGGCATTAAGCATTGTCATGAGACGGCCATGTAGCATTCTGATGACATGCGTCATGGAGCTTTGTGATGACAAGAGCATGGAGCATTGTGATTACACGGGTCTTGGAGCATTGTGATGAAAAGGGCATGGATCATTATGATGAAAAAGGCATGGAGCCTTGTCATGACAGGTTTCAAGGAGCATACTGAAGGCAAGTGTCAGGGAGCATTGTGATGAAAAGTGTATTGAGCATTTTGATGACAAAGGTCATGGAACATTGTGATGAGAAGACCATGGATAATTGTGATGATGAGCGTCATGGTGTGTTGTGATGATAAGTGTTATGGAAAATTGTGATCAAAAGGTTTTGGAGCATTATGATGACAGAGGTCATGGAGAATTTTGATTACATTGTGATGACAATAGCCTGAAGCATTATGATGATGGGCACGGTGCATTGTGATGACAGTGTTCATGGAGCATTGAGATGAAAAGGGTCATGGTGCACTATGATTACAGGGGTTTTGGAGCATTGTGATGACAAGGGCATGGAGCACTGTGATGAGAATTCCATGGAACATTCTGATGACATGTGTCATGGAGCTTTGTGATGACAATGGCATTGAGCATTGTGATTACAGGGGTCTTGGAGCATTGAGATGACAGAGGTAATGGAGCATTGTGATGAGCAGAGCATTGAGCACTGGTCTGATATGTTTCATGGATTATTGTGATGAGAGTGGGCATGGAGCATTGTGATGACAAGGGCACGGAACTCTGTGATACATGGGTCATGGAGGATTGTAATGACAAGGGCATGGATAATTGTGATGAGAAGGGCATCGAGCATTGTGATGACAAGGGCATGGAGCAATGTGATGAGAGTGTTCATGGAGCATTGTGATGACAATGACATGGAGCATTTTGATGCCAAGGGTCATGGAGCTTTGTGATGACAAGGTCATGGAGCATTTTGATGAGAAGTGTGTGGTGCATTGTGATGAGAAGGGCAGGGAGCATTTTGATGACAGGGTCATGCAGCAATTTGATGAAAAGTGTCATGGAACATTTTGATGACAGGGGTTATAGAACATTGTGTTTCCAGTGGTCATGGAGCTTTGGGATGAAAATGGTCATGGAGCATTTTGATGACAGGGGTTATGTAACATTGTGATATCAGGGGTCATGGAACATTGTGATGATAAGGGGTGAGGGAGTATTGTGATGACAATGGATGGAACCTTGTGATATATCTGGTGAGAGAGCATTTGGATGAAAAGTGCATGGAGCATTGTGATTACAATATTTATGGAGCATAGCGATGACAAGTTTGTGGACCGTTGTAATGAAATGCGCGTGGCACAGTGTGATGAAAAGGGTCATTGAACATTGTTCTGACAAAGGCATGGAGCATTGTGATGACAAGGGTCACGGAGCATTGTGATGAAATGTTCAAGGAGTACTGTGGTTACAAAGGTCACAGAGACTGTTGATGATGAGGGCAAGGATCATAGTGATGACAAATGTCATGGAGCATTGTGATGACTGGAGTCAAGGAGCATTGTGATGACAGGGGTCAAGGAGCATTATGATGAAAAGGGCATGGATCATTGGTCTAATATGTTTCATGGAGTATTCTGATGACAGTTGGAATGTCACATTGTGATGACAAGGACATGGAAATTTGTGATGACCAGGTCATGCAGTATTGTGAAGATAGGTGTCAGGGAGCATTGTGATGACATATGCAATGGCCCATTGGGATGACAATGGCACGGAGCATTGTGATGATAACGGCATGGGGCATTGTGATGGAAACGTCATGGAGCCTTTTCGTGACAGGGTTCAAGGAGCATTCTGAAGACAAGTGTCAGGGAGCATTTTGATGACAAGTGTATTGAGAATTGTGATGACAAAGGTCATGGAGCATTGTGATGAAAAGGGCATGGAATATTGTGATGACAGGCATCATGGAGCGTTTGGATGACAAGTGTTATGGAACATTGTGATCACAAGTGTTTGGAGCATTGCGATGACAGAGGTCATGGATCATTTTGATTTCAAGGAGCATGGAGCATTGTGATGACAAGGGCATGAAGCAATGTGATCCCAAGGTTCATGGAGAATTGTGATGACAATGGTAATGGAGTATATTGATGACAAGCGCATAGAGCATTGTAATGACAAGGTCATGTAGCATTTTGCTGACAAAGGCATGGAGCATTGTGATGACAGGTGTCATGGAGCACTGTGATGACAAGCGTCACGGAGCATTGTGAATGCAGGGGTCATGGAGCACTGGGATGAAAAGGGCATGGATCATTGTGATGACAAGCGTCATGGACCATTGGGCTGAAAATGTTCATGGAGTATTGTGATTACAGGGGTCATGGATCATTGTGATGACAGAGGTCATGGAGAATTTTGATTTCATTGTGCTGACAATAGTCGGAATCATTATGATGATGGGCATGATGCATTGTGATGACAGGGTTCATGGAGCATTGAGATGAAAAGGGGCATGGAGCATTGTGAATACAGGGGTCTGGGAGCATTGTGATGACAAGGGCATGGAGCATTTTGATGAGAAGGCCATAGAACATTCTGATGACATGTGTCATGGAGCTTTGTGATGACAAGGGCATGGAGCATTGTGATTACATATGTCTTGGAGCCTTGTGATGACAAGGCCGTGGAACATTGTGATGGCAGGGCTCATGGAGCACTGTTATGACAGGGGAAAGGGAGCATTGTGATGAGAAGGGCATGGAGCATAGTGATTACAAGGTTTATGGAGCATTGTGATGACAAATTTGTGGACAATTGTGATGCAAAGCGCGTGGCACATTGTGATGACAAGGGTCATGGAGCATTTTTCGGACAAAGGCATGGAGCATTGTGATGACAAGGTTCACGGAGCATTGTGATGAAAAGTTCATGGAGCATTGTGGTTACAAAGGTAAGAGAGCCTTGTGATGACGCGGGCATCGACCATTGTGATGACAAATGTTAAAGAGAATCTTGATGAATGTAGTCAAGGAGCATTGTGATGACAGGGGTCATGGAGCATTGTGATGAGAAGGGCATGGAGCATTGAGCTGAGAAAGGCATAGAGCATTGTGATGACAAGGTTCAAAGAGCATTGTGATGAAACGTTCATGGAGCATTGTGGTTAAAAAGGTCACAGAGACTTTTGATGATGAGGGCATGGACCATTGTGATGAGAAAGGTCATGGAGCATTGTGATGACTGGAGTCACGGAGCATTGTTTATGACAGGGGTCATGGAGCATTGTCATAACAAGGGCATGGAACATTTTGATGACAAGGGCATGGATCATTGGTCTAATAAGTTTCATGGATTATTGTGATGACAGTTGGAATGGTGCATTGTGATGACAAGGGCATGGAGCATTGTGATGACCAGGTCATGCAGTATTGTGAAGATAGGGGTCAGGGAGCATTGTGATGACATATGCAATGGCCCATTGGGATGACAATGGCATGGAGCATTGTGATGAAAACGGCATGGGGCATTGTGATGAAAACGTCATGGAGCCTTTTCGTGACAGGGTTCAAGGAGCATTCTGACGACAAGTGTCAGGGAGCATTGTGATGATAAGTGTATTGAGGATTGTGATGAAAAAGGTCATGGAGCATTGTGATGAAAGGGCATGGAATATTGTGATGACAGGCATCATGGAGCGTTGTGATGACAAGTGTTATGGAACATTGTGATCACATGGGTTTGAAGAATTGTGATGCCAGAGGTCATGAATCATTTTGATTTCAAGGATCATGGAGCATTGTGATGACAAGGGCATGAAGCAATGTGATTCCCAGGTTCATGGAGGATTGTGATGGAAATGGCAATGGAGTACTGTGATGACAAGCACATAGAGCATTGTAATGACAAGGTCAGGTAGCATTTTGCTGACAAAGGCATGGAGCATTGTGATGACCGGTGTGATGGAGCACTGTGATGACAAGCGTCATGGAGCATTGTGAATAGAGGGGTCATGGAGCATTGTGATGACAAGGGCATGGAACATTGTGATGACACGGGCATGAAACATTGGTCTGATATGTTGCTTAGATTATTGTGATGACAGTGGACCTGGTGCATTGTGATGACAAGGGCATGGAGCATTGTGATGAGAAGGTCATGGAATATGGTGAAGACAGATGTTAGGGAGCATTTTGATGACATATGTCATGGTCCATTGCGATGACAGTGTAATGGAGCATTGTGATGCGAAATGTAATGGAGGATTGTGATGAAAAATATAATGGAGCATTGTGATGACTAGGGCTTGGATCATTATGATGACAAGGGCCATTGAGAATATTCATAACAAGGTCATGAAGCATTGTGATAAAAAGGTCCTGGAGCATTTTGATGAGAAAACCATGGAGCCTTGTGACGAAATATCTCACAGAGCATACTGATGAAAAGGGGCATGGACCATAGTGATTACATGGGTCTAGGAACTTTGTGATGACAAGGGCATGGAGCATTGAGATGAGTAGGTCATGGAATATGGTGAAGACAGATGTCAGGGAGCATTGTGATGACATATGTAATGGCCCATTGTGATGACAATGACATGGAGCATTGTGATGCCAAGTGTCATGGAGGATTCTGATGACAAAGGTAATGGAGTTTTGTGATGACAATGGCTTGGAGCATTGTGATGACAAGGGTCAGGGAGCATTGTGCTGACAAGTGCATGGAGAATTCTGATGACAAGGGTCATGGAGCATTCTGATGACAAGCTTGTGGAGTATTTTGATGACAATGGCATGGAGCATTGTGATGAAAATGGCATGGGGCTTTGTGATTAAAAAGGCATGGAGACGTTTCATGACAGGGTTCAAGGAGCATTCTGACGACAAGTGTCAGGGAGCATTGTGATGACAAGTGTATTGAGAATTGTGATGACAATGTCATGGAGCATTGTGATGAAAAGGACAAGGAGTATTGTGATGACAGGCATCATGGAGCATTGTGATGACAAGTGTTA
The DNA here is from genome assembly GCF_964341445.2 of Mesoplodon mirus. Lineage (NCBI taxonomy): Eukaryota > Metazoa > Chordata > Mammalia > Artiodactyla > Ziphiidae > Mesoplodon > Mesoplodon mirus. The sequence goes on along the minus strand of NW_028295431.1, from coordinate 181,687 downwards.
TGGAACATTGTGATCACAAGTGTTTGGAGCATTGTGATGACAGAGGTCATGGTTCATTTTGATTTCAAGTAGCATGGAGCATTGTGATGACAAGGGCATGAAGCAATGTGATCCCAAATTTCATGGATCATTTTGATGACAAGGGTCATGGAGCATTGGGCTGAAAATATTCATGGAGTATTGTGATGACAGGGGTCATGGAGCATTGTGATGGCTAGGGAATGGAGCATTGTGATGACAAAAGTCCCAGATCATTGTGTTGTCAGGTGTCATGGAGTGTTGTGACGACAGTGGTCATGGACCATTGTGATGATATTGGTCATGGAGCATTGTGATGAGAAGATCATGGAGCATTGGGCTGAAAACGTTCATGCAGTATTGCGATGAAAATGGTCAAAGAGCATTGTGATGAAAAGTTCATCGAGCATTGTGCTTAAGAAGGTCACAGAGACTGTTGATGATGAGAGCATGGACCATTGTGATGACAAAGGTCATGAAGCATTTTGATGACTGGAATCACGGAACATTGTGATGACAGGGGTCATGAAGCATTGTGATAATAAGGGCATGGAGCATTGTGATGACAAGTGAATGGAGCATTGGTCTAATAAGTTTCATGAATTATTGCGATGAGAGTTGGAAGGGCGATTTGTGATGAAAAGGGCATGGAGCATTGTGATGACCAGGTCATGCAGTATTGTGAAGAGAGGTGTCAGGGCACATTGTGATGACATATGTAATGTACCATTGTGATGTCAATGGCATGGAGCATTGTGATGCCAAGTGTAATGGAGGATTCTGATGACAAATGAAATGGAGCATTGTGATGACAATGGCTTGGAACATTCTGATGACAAGTGTCAGGGAGCATTTTGCAGACAAGTGCATAGAGAATTATGATGACAAGAGTCATGTAGCATTCTGATGACAAGGTTTGGAGTATTTTGATGACAATGACATGGAATATTTTGATGAAAATGGCATGGGGCATTGTGATGAAATAGTCATGGAACCTTTCGGGACAGGGTTCAAGGAGCATTCTGACGACAAGTGTCATGGAACACTGTGATGACAAGTGTATTGCGAATTGTGATGACAAAGGTCATGGTGCATTGTGATGAAAAGGGCATGGAGTATTGTGATTACAGGCATTATGGAGTGTTGTGATGACAAGTGTTATGGAACATTGTTATCACAAGGGTTTGGAGTATTGCGATGACAGAGGTCATGGATCATTTTGATTTCAAGGAGCATGGAGCATTGTGATGACAAGGGCATGAAGCAATGTGATCCCAAGGTTCATGGAGAATTCTGATGACAGTGGAAATGGAGTATTGTGATGACAAGTGCATAGAGCATTGTAATGACAGGGTCATGTAGCATTTTGCTGACAAAGGCATGGAGCATTGTGAGGACATGTGTCATGGAGCACTATGAAGACAAGAGTCAAGGAGCATTGTGAATACAGGGGTCATGGAGCATTGGAATGACAAGGGCATGGATCATTGTGATGACAAGGGTCATGGAGCATTGGGCTGAAAATGTTCATGGATTATTGTGATGACAGGGGTCATGGAGCATTGTGATGACAGAGGTCATAGAGAATTTAGATTTCATTGTGCTGACAATAGCCAGAAGCGTTATGATGATGGGCATGATTCATTGTGATGACAGGGTTCATGGAGCATTGAGATGAAAAGGGGCCTGGAGCATTGTGATTACAGGGGTGTGGTAGCATTGTGATGACAAGGGCATGGAGCATTTTGATGAGAAGGCCATGGAACTTTCTGATGACATGTGTCATGGTGCTTTGTGATGACAAGGGCATGGAGCATTGTGATTACAGGGGTCTTGGAGCATTGTGATGACAAGGTCATGGAGCCTTGTGATGACTAGGCCGTGGAACATTGTGATGGCAGGGGTCATGGTGCATTGTTATGCCAGAGGTAATGGAGCACTGTGATTACAAGGTTTAGGGAGCATTGCGATGACAAATTTGTGGACCGTTGGGATGAAAAGCGTGTGGCACATTGTGATGACAAGGGTCATGGAGCATTTTTCGGACAAAGGCATGGAGCATTTTGATGACAAGTGTCACGGAGGATTGTGATGAAATGTTCATGGAGCATTGTGGTTACAAAGGTAACAGAGCCTTGTGATGACGTGGGCATCGACGATTGTGATGAAAAATGTTATGAAGAATTGTGATGACTGGAGTCAAGGAGCATTGTGATGACAGGGGTCATGGAGCATTGTGATGACAAGGGCATGGAGCATTGTGCTGAGAAAGGCAAGGAGCTTTGTGATGACAAGTGTTAAAGAGCATTGTGATGAAATGTTCATGGAGCATTGTGGTTAAAAAGGTCACAGAGACTGTTGATGATGAGGGCATGGACCATTATGATGAAAAGGTCATGGAGCATTGTGATGACTGGAGTCACGGAGCATTGTGATGACAGGGTTCATGGAGCATTGTGATAACAAGGGCATGGAGCATTGTGATGACAAGGGCATGGATCATTGTTCTAATACGTTTCATGGATTATCGTGATGACAGTTGGAATGGCGCATTGTGATGACATGGGCATGGAACATTGTGATGACCAGGCCATGCAGTATTGTGAAGAGAGTTGTCAGGGAGCATTGTGATGACATATGTAGTGGCCCATTGTGATGACAATGGCATGGAGCATTGTGATGCCAAGTGTCATGGAGGATTCTGATGAGAAAGGTAATGGAGCATTGTTCTGACAATGGCTTGGAGCATTGTGATGACAAGGGTCATGGAGCATTTTGCTGACAAGTGCATGGAGAATTGTGATGACAAGGGTCATGGAGCATTCAGATGACAAGATTGTGGAGTATTTTGATGACAATGGCATGGAGCATTGTGATGAAAACGGCAAGGGGCATTGTGATGAAAAAGGCATGGAGCCTTTTTGTGACATGGTTCAAGGAGCATTCTGATGACAAGTGTCAGGAAGCATTGTAATGACAAGTGTATTGAGAATTGTGATGACAAAGATCATGGAGCATTGTGATGAAAAGGGCATGGAATATTGTGATGACAGGCATCATGGAGCGTTGTGATGACAAGTGTTATGGGACACTGTGATCACAAGGGTTCGGAGCATTGTGATTACAGAGGTCATGGATCATTTTGATTTCAAGGAGCATGGAGCATTGTGATGACAAAGGAATGAAGCAATGTGATCCCAAGGTTCATGGAGGATTGTGATGACAATGGAAATGGAGTATTGTGATGAGAAGCGCATAAAGCATTGTAATGACAAGGTCATGTAGCATTTTGCTGACAAAAGCATGGAGCATTGTGATGACATGTGTCATGGAGCACTGTGATGACAAGTGTCACGGAGCATTGTGAATACAGGGGTCATGGAGCTTTTGGATGACAAGGTCATGGAGCACTGGGCTGAAAATGTTCATGGAGTGTTGTGATGACAGGGGTCATGGAGCATTGTGATAACTAGGGAATGGAGCAATGTGATGACAAGAGTCCCGGATCATTGTGTTGTCAGGTGTCATGGACTGTTGTGATGACAGTGGTCATGGAGCATTGTGATGATATTGGCCATGGAGCATTGTGATGAGTAGGTCGTGGAGCATTGGCCTGAAAATATTCATGGAGTATTGTGATAACAAGGGTCATGGAGCATTGTGATGACAAGGGAATGGAGCATGGTGAGGACAAGGTCCTTGAGCATTGTGATGAGAAGACTATGGAGACTTGTGATGACAAGTCTCATGGAGCATTCTGATGCAAAGGGGCATCGAGCATTGTGATTACAGGGATCATGGAGCATTGTGATGAAAAGGGCATGGATTATTGTGTTGAAAAAGGTATGGAGCCTTGTCATTACAGGGTTCAAGGAGCATACTGACGACAAGTGTCAGGGAGCATTGTGATGACAAGTGTATTGAGCATTGTGATGACAAAGATCATGGAGCATTGTGATGAGAAGACCATGGATAATTGTGATGATGAGCGTCATGGGGTGTTGTGATGATAAGTGTTATGGAACTTTGTGATCACAAGGGTTTGGAGCATTATGATGACACAGGTCATGGAGAATATTGATTTCATTGTGATGACAATAGCCTGAAGCATTATGATGATGGGCATGGTGTATTGTGATGACAGTGTTCATGGAGCATTGAGATGAAAAGGGGCATGGAGCATTGTGATTACAAGGGTCTTGGAGCATTGTGATGACATGGGCATGGAGCACTGTGATGAGAATGCCATGGAACATTCTGATGACATTCGTCATGGAGCTCTGTGACGACAAGTGCATGGAGCATTGTGATTTCAGGGGTCTTGAGCATTGTGATGACAAGTGTCATGGAACCTTGTGATGACTAGGCTGTGGAACATTGTTCTGGCAAGGGTCATGGTTCATGGTTATGACAGGGGTTATGAAGCATTTTGATGAGAAGGGTATGGAACATTTGTCTGAAATGTTGCATGGATTATTGTGATGAGAGTGGGCATGGAGCACTGTGATGACAAGGGTACGGAACACTGTGATACATGGGTCATTCAGGATTGTAATGACAAGGGCATGGAGCATTGTGATAAGAAGGGCATCGAGCATTGTGATGACAAGTGTCATGGAGCTTTGTGATGACAAGGGCATGGAGCAATGTGATCAGAGGGTTCATGGAGCATTGTGATGACAATGACATGGAGCACTGTGATGCCATGTGTCATGGAGCTTTGTGAAGACAAGTCATGGAGCATTTTGATGACAAAGGCATGGTGCATTGTGATGAGAAAGGCAGGGAGCATTTTTATGAACGGGTCATGCAGCAATTTGATAAAAAGTGTAATGCAACATTTTGATGGCAGGGGTTATAGAACATTGTGATGTCAGGGGTCTTGGAGCTTTGGGATGAAAAGGGTCATGGAGCATTTTGATGACAGGGGTAATGGAACATTATGATGTCAGGGGTCATGGAACATTGTGATGATAAAGAGATATAGCATTGTGATGATAGGGTCATGGAACTTTGTGATACCAGGGGTGTGCGAGTATTGTGATGACTAGTGATGGAACATTGTGATATCTCTGGTGAGAGAGCATTTTGATGAGAAGTGCATGGACCATTTTGATTACAAAGTTTATGTAGCATTGCAATGACAAAGTTGTGGACCGTTGTGATGAAATGCGCATGAAACATTGTGATGACAGTGGTCATGGAGCACTGTTCTGACAAAGACATGGAGCATTGTGATGACAAGGATCACAGAGAATTGTGATGAAAAGTTCATGGAGCATTGTGGTTTCAAAGGTCACAGAGCCTTGTGATGACGTGGGCATGGTCCATGGTGATGACAAACTTTATGAAACATTGTGATAACTGGAGTCACGGAGCATTGAGATGACATGGTTCCTGGAGCATTGTGATGACAAGGGCATGGAGCATTGTGATGATAGCGGCATGGAGCATTAGTCTGACAATTTTCATGGATTATTGTGATGACAGTGGGCATGGTGCATTGTGATGACATGGGCATGGAGCATTGTGATGAGAAGGTCATGGAGTATTGTGAAGACAGGTGTCAGGGAACATTGTGATGACATATGTCATGGTCCATTGCGATTACAATGGCATGGAGCATTGTGATGCCAAATGTAATGGAGAATTGTGATGACAAATATAATGGAGCTTTGTGATGATTAGGGCTTGGAGCATTATGATGACAAGGGCCATTGAAAATTTTTAAGACAATGTCGAGAAGCATTGTGATGACAAGGTCCTGAAGCATTGTGATGACAAAACCATGGAGCCTTGTGATGACAAGTCTCATGGAGCATACTGATGAAAAGGGGCATGGAGCATTGTGATTACAGGGGTCTTGGAACATTGTGATGACAAGGGCATGGAGCATTGTAAGGAGAAATCCAAGGAGCATTCTGATGGCATTCGTCCTTGAGTTTTGTGATGACAAGCCCATGGAGCATTGTGATTACATGGGTCTTGGAACTTTGTAATGAAAAGACCATGGATCATTGTGATGAAAAAGGCATGGAGCCTTGTCATGACAGGGTTCAAGGAGCATACAGACAACAAGTGTCAGGGAGCATTTTGATGACAAGTGTATTGAGCATTGTGATGACAAAGGTCATGGAGCATTGTGATGAGAAGATCATTGATAATTGTGATGACGAGCTTCATGGGGCATTGTGATGACAAGTGTTATGGAATATTGTGATCACAAGGGTTTGGAGCATTGTTATGACAGAGGTCATGGAGCATTTTGATTTCATTGTGATGACAATAGCATGAAGCATTATGATGATGGGCATGGTGCATTGTGATGACAGTGTTCATGGATCATTGAGATGAAAAGGGGCATTGAGCATTGTGATTACAGGGTTCTTGGAGCATTGTGATGACAGGGTCATGGAGCAATTTGATGAAAAGTGTCATGGAACCTTTTGATGACAGGTGTTATGGAACATTGTGATGTCAGGGGTCATCGAACATTGTGATGATAAGTGCATGTAGCATTGTGATGACAGGAGTCATGGAACACTGTGATGACAGGGGTGAGGGAGTATTGTGACAAATATAGATGTAGCATTGTGATATGAGTGGTGAGAGAGCATATTGATGAGAAGTGCATGGAGCATTGTGATGACAAATTTTAAGGAGCATTGTGATGAGAAGATTGTGGAGCACTGTGATGACAAGCGCATGGTGCATTGTGATGACATGGGTCATGGATATTTGTGCTGACAAACGCAAGGAGCATTGTGATGACAAGGGTCAAAGAGCATTGTGATGAAAAGTTCATGGAGCATTGTGGTTAAAAAGGTCACAGAAACTACTGGTGACGAGGGCATGGACCATTGTGATGACAAAGGTCATGAAGCATTGTGATGACAGGAGTCACGGAGCATTGTGATGACAGGGTTCATGGAGAATTCTGATAACAAGAGCATGGAGCATTGTGATGACAAGGGCATGGAACATTGGTCTAATATGTTTCATGGATTATTGTGATGACAGTTGGAATGGCGCATTGTGATGACAAGGACATGGAGCATTGTGATGACCAGGTCATGCAGTATTGTGAAGAGAGGTGTCAAGGAGCATTGTGATGACATATGTAGTGGACCATTGTGATGACAATGGCATGGAGCATTGTGATGCCAAGTGTCATGGAGGATTCTGATGACAAAGGTAATGGAGCATTGTGATGACAATGGCTTGGAGCATTGTGATGACAAGGGTCAGGGAGCATTTTGCTGAAAAGTGCATGGAGAATTGTGATGACAAGGGTCATGGAGCATTCTGATGACAAGCTTGTGGAGTATTTTGATGTCAATGACATGGAGCATTGTGATGAAAACGGCATGGGGCATTGTGATGAAAAAGGCATGGAGCCTTTTTGTGACATGGTTCAAGGAGCATTCTGATGACAAGTGTCAGGAAGCATTGTAATGACAAGTGTATTGAGAATTGTGATGATAAATGTCATGGAGCATTGTGATGAAAAGGGCATGGAGTATCGTGATGACAGGCATCATGGAGCGTTGTGATGAAAAGTGTTATGGAACATTGTGATCACAAGGGTTTGGTGCATTGAGATGACTGAGGTCATGGATCATTTTGATTTCAAGGAGCATGGAGCATTTTGATGACAAGGGCATGAAGCAATGTGATCCCAATGTTCATGGAGGATTGTGATGACAATGGTAATGGAGTATTGTGATGACAAACGCATAGAGCATTTTAATGACAAGGTCATGTAGCATTTTGCTGACAAAGGCATGGAGCATTGTGATGACATATGTCATGGAGCACTGTGATGATAAGCGTCACGGAGCATTGTGAATACATGGGTCATGGAGCATTGGGATGACAAGGGCATGGATCATTGTGATGACAAGGGTCATGGAGCATTGTGATGAGTAGAGAATGGAGCATTGTGATGACAAGAGTCCCGGATCATTGTGTTGTCAGGTGTCATGGAGTGTTGTGATGACCGTGGTCATGGAGCATTTTGATGATATTTGTCATGGAGCATTGTGATGAGAATATCATGGAGCATTGGGCTGAAAATATTTATGGATTATTGAGATGACAGGGGTCATGGAGCATTGTGATGACAAGGGAATGGAGCATGCTGATGACAAGGTCCTGGAGCATTGTGATGATAAGACCATGGAGACTTGTGATGACAAGTCTCATGGAGCATTCTGATGAAAAGGGGCAAGGAGCATTGTGATTACAGGGATCTTGGAGCATTGTGATGACAAGGGCATTGAGCATTGTGAGGAGAAGGCCATGGAGCATTCTGATGACATGTGTCATGGAGCTTTGTGATGACAAGCGCATGGAGCATTGTGATTACAGGGGTCTTGAAGCATTGTGATGAAAAGGGCATGGATCATTGTGATGAAAAGGCATGGAGCCTTGTCATGACAGGTTTCAAGGAGCATACTGACGACAAGTGTCAGGGAGCATTGTGATGACAACTGTATTGAGAATTGTGATGACAAAGGTCATGGAGCATTGTGATGAGAAGACCATGGATAATTGTTATGATGAGCATCACAGGGTGTTGTGATGACAAGTGTTATGGAACATTGTGATCACAAGGATTTGGGGCATTATGATGACAGTGGTCATGGATAATTTTGATTTCATTGTGATGACAAAAGCCTGAAGCCTTATGATGATGGGCAAGGTGCACTGTGATGACAGGGTTCATGGATCATTGAGATGAAAAGGGGCATAGAGCATTGTGATTACAGGGTTCTTGGAGCATTGTGATGAGAAGGGTCATGGAGCTTTGTGATGACAAGGCCATGGAACATCGTGATGGCAGGGTTCATAGAGCATTGTTATGACTGGTGTAATGGAGCATTGTTATGGCAAGGGCATGGAGCATTGTGATGAGAAGGCCATGGAGCATTCTAATGACATGTGTCATGGAGCTTTGTGAAGACAAGGGCATGGAGCAATGTGATGAGAGCGTTCATGGAGCATTGTGATGACAATGACATGGAGCATTGTGATGCCAAGTGTCATGGATCTTTGTGATGACAAAGTCATGGAACATTTTGATGGCAAGTGCATTGTGCATTGTGATGAGAAGGGCAGGGAGCATTCTGATGACAGGGTCATGGAGCTATTTGATGAAAAGTGTCATGGAACATTTTGATGACAGGTGTTATGGAACATTGTGAAGTCAGCGTTCTTGGAGCATTTTGATGAGAAGGGTCAGGGAGATTTGTTATGACAAGGCCATGGAACATCTTGATGGCAGGGCTCATGGAGCATTTTGATGAAAAATGCCATGGAGCATTTTGATGACAGGGGTTATGGAACATTGTGATGTCATTGGTCATGTAGCATTTTGATGAAAAGTGTCATGGAGCATTTTGATGACATGGCTTATGGAACATTGTGATGTCAGTCGTCATCGAACATTGTGATGATAAGTGCATGTAGCATTGTGATGACAGGAGTCATGGAATATTGTGATGACAGGGGTGAGGTCGTATTGTGACGAATAGTGATGTATCATTGTGATATCAGTGGTGAGAGAGCGTTTTGATGAGAAGTGCATGGAGCATTGTGATGACAAGTTTTATGGAGCATTGTGATGACAAGATTGTGGAGCACTGTGATGACAGGTGCATGGCACATTGTCATGACATGTGTCATGAAGCATTGTGCTGACAAGCTCATGGAGCATTGTGATGACAAGTGTTATGGAGCATTGTGCTGAGAAAGGCATAGAGCACATTGATGACAAGGGTCAAAGAGCATTGTGATGAAAAGTTCATGGAGCATTGTGGTTAAAAAGGTCACAGAGACTGTTGATGATGAGGGCATGGTCCATTGTGATGACAAACTTTATGAAACATTGTGATAACTGGAGTCACGGAGCATTGAGATGACATGGTTCCTGGAGCATTGTGATGACAAGGGCATGGAGCATTGTGATGATAGGGGCATGGAGCATTAGTCTGACAATTTTCATGGATTATTGTGATGACAGTGGGCATGGTGCATTGTGATGACAAGGGCATGGAGCATTGTGATGAGAAGGTCATGGAGTATGGTGAAGACAGGTGTCAGGGAGCATTGTGATGACATATGTCATGGTCCATTGCGATGACAATGGCATGGAGCATTGTGATGCCAAATGTAATGGAGAATTGTGATGAGAAATATAATGGAGCATTGTGATGATTAGGGCTTGGAGCATTATGATGACAAGGGCCATTGAAAATTTTTAAGACAATGTTGAGAAGCATTGTGATGACAAGGTCCTGAAGCATTGTGATGACAAAACCATGGAGCCTTGTGATGACAAGTCTCATGGAGCATACTGATGAAAAGGGGCATGGAGCATTGTGATTACAGGGGTCTTGGAACATTGTGATGACAAGGGCATGGACCATTGTAAGGAGAAATCCAAGGAGCATTCTGATGGCATTCGTCCTTGGGTTTTGTGATGACAAGCCCATGGAGCATTGTGATTACATGGGTCTTGGAACTTTGTAATGAAAAGACCATGGATCATTGTGATGAAAAAGGCATGGAGCCTTGTCATGACAGGGTTCAAGGAGCATACAGACAACAAATGTCAGGGAGCATTCTGATGACAAGTGTATTGAGCATTGTGATGACAAAGGTCATGGAGCATTGTGGTGAGAAGATCATTGATAATTGTGATGACGAGCTTCATGGGGCATTGTGATGACAAGTGTTATGGAATATTGTGATCACAAGGGTTTGGAGCATTGTTATGACAGAGGTCATGGAGCATTTTGATTTCATTGTGATGACAATAGCCTGAAGCATTATGATGATGGGCATGGTGCATTGTGATGACAGTGTTCATGGATCATTGAGATGAAAAGGGGCATTGAGCATTGTGATTACAGGGTTCTTGGAGCATTCTGATGACAGGGTCATGGAGCAATTTGATGAAAAGTGTCATGGAACCTTTTGATGACAGGTGTTTTGGAACATTGTGATGTCATGGGTCATAGAACATTGTGATGATAAGTGCATGTAGCATTGTGATGACAGGAGTCATGGAACATTGTGATGACAGGGGTGAGGGAGTATTGTGACAAATAGTGATGTAGCATTGTGATATCAGTGGTGAGAGAGCATTTTGATGAGAAGTGCATGGAGCATTGTGATGACAAATTTTAAGGAGCATTGTGATGAGAAGATTGTGGAGCACTGTGATGACAAGCGCATGGTGCATTGTGATGACATGGGTCATGGATATTTGTGCTGACAAACGCAAGGAGCATTGTGATGACAAGGGTCAAAGTGCATTGTGATGAAAAGTTCATGGAGCATTGTGGTTAAAAAGGTCACAGAAACTATTGATGACGAGGGCATGGACCATTGTGATGACAAAGGTCATGAAGCATTGTGATAACAGGAGTCACGGAGCATTGTGATGACAGGGTTCATGGAGAATTCTGATAACAAGAGCATGGAGCATTGTGATGACAAGGGCATGGAACATTGGTCTAATATGTTTCATGGATTATTGTGTTGACAGTTGGAATGGCGCATTGTGATGACAAGGACATGGAGCATTGTGATGACCAGGTCATGCAGTATTGTGAAGAGAGGTGTCAAGGAGCATTGTGATGACATATGTAGTGGACCATTGTGATGACAATGGCATGGAGCATTGTGATGCCAAGTGTCATGGAGGATTCTGATGACAAAGGTAATGGAGCATTGTGATGACAATGGCTTGGAGCATTGTGATGACAAGGGTCAGGGAGCATTGTGCTGACAAGTGCATGGAGAATTGTGATGACAAGGGTCATGGAGCATTCTGATGACAAGATTGTGGAGTATTTTGATGACAATGGCATGCAGCATTGTGATGAAAACGGCATGGGGCCTTGTGATGAAAAAGGCATGGAGCCTTTTTGTGACATGGTTCAAGGAGCATTCTGATGACAAGTGTCAGGAAGCATTGTAATGACATGTGTATTGAGAATTGTGATGACAAATGTCATGGAGCACTGTGATGAAAAGGGCATGGAGTATCGTGATGACAGGCATCATGGAGCGTTGTGATGAAAAGTGTTATGGAACATTGTGATCACAAGGGTTTGGTGCATTGAGATGACAGAGGTCATGGATCATTTTGATTTCAAGGAGCATGGAGCATTGTGATGACAAGGGCATGAAGCAATGTGATCCCAATGTTCATGGAGGATTGTGATGACAATGGTAATGGAGTATTGTGATGACAAACGCATAGAGCATTTTAATGACAAGGTCATGTAGCATTTTGCTGACAATGGCATGGAGCATTGTGATGACATATGTCATGGAGCACTGTGATGAAAAGCGTCACGGAGCATTGTGAATACATGGGTCATGGAGCATTGGGATGACAAGGGCATGGATCATTGTGATGACAAGGGTCATGGAGCATTGTGATGAGTAGAGAATGGAGCATTGTGATGACAAGAATCTCGGATCATTGTGTTGTCAGGTGTCATGGAGTGTTGTGATGACCGTGGTCATGGATCATTTTGATGATATTTGTCATGGAGCATTGTGATGAGAATATCATGGAGCATTGGGCTGAAAATATTTATGGATTATTGTGATGACAGGGGTCATGGAGCATTGTGATGACAAGGGAATGGAGCATGCTGATGACAAGGTCCTGGAGCATTGTGATGATAAGGCCATGGAGACTTGTGATGACAAGTCTCATGGAGCATTCTGATGAAAAGGGGCATGGAGCATTGTGATTACAGGGGTCTTGGAGCATTGTGATGACAAGGGCATTGAGCATTGTGAGGAGAAGGCCATGGAGCATTCTGATGACATGTGTCATGGAGCTTTGTGATGACAAGCGCATGGAGCATTGTGATTACAGGGGTCTTGAAGCATTGTGATGAAAAGGGCATGGATCATTGTTATGAAAAGGCATGGAGCCTTGTCATGACAGGTTTCAAGGAGCATACTGACGACAAGTGTCAGGGAGCATTGTGATGACAACTGTAGTGAGAATTGTGATGACAAAGATCATGGAGCATTGTGGTGAGAAGACCATGGATAATTGTTATGATGAGCATCACAGGGTGTTGTGATGACAACTGTTATGGAACATTGTGATCACAAGGGTTTGGGGCATTATGATGACAGTGGTCAAGGATAATTTTGATTTTATTGTGATGACAATAGCCTGAAGCCTTATGATGATGGGCAAGGTGCACTGTGATGACAGGGTTCATGGATCATTGAGATGAAAAGGGGCATAGAGCATTGTGATTACAGGGTTCTTGGAGCATTGTGATGAGAAGGGTCATGGAGCTTTGTGATGACAAGGCCATGGAACATCGTGATGGCTGGGTTCATGGAGCATTGTTATGACTGTTGTAATGGAGCATTGTTATGGCAAAGGCATGGAGCATTGTGATGAGAAGGCCATGGAGCATTCTAATGACATGTGTCATGGAGCTTTGTGAAGACAAGGGCATGGAGCAATGTGATGAGAACGTTCATGGAGCATTGTGATGACAATGACATGGAGCATTGTGATGCCAAGTGTCATGGATCTTTGTGATGACAAAGGTCATGGAACATTTTGGTGGCAAGGGCATTGTGCATTGTGATGAGAAGGGCAGGGAGCATTCTGATGACAGGGTCATGGAGCTATTTGATGAAAAGTGTCATGGAACATTTTGATGACAGGTTTTATGGAGCACTGTGATGTCAGCGTTCTTGGAGCATTTTGATGAGAAGGGTCAGGGAGCTTTGTGATGACAAGGCCATGGAACATCTTGATAGCAGGGGTCATGGAGCATTTTGATGAAAAATGCCATGGAGCATTTTGATGACAGGGGTTATGGAACATTGTGATGTCAGTGGTCATGGAGCATTTTGATGACATGGCTTATGGAACATTGTGATGTCAGTCGTCATCGAACATTGTGATGATAAGTGCATGTAGCATTGTGATGACAGGAGTCATGGAATATTGTGATGACAGGGGTGAGGTCGTATTGTGACGAATAGTGATGTATCGTTTTGATATCAGTGGTGAGAGAGCGTTTTGATGAGAAGTGCATGGAGCATTGTGATGACAAGTTTTATGGAGCATTGTGATGACAAGATTGTGGAGCACTGTGATGACAGGTGCATGGCACATTGTCATGACATGTGTCATGGAGCATTGTGCTGACAAGCTCATGGAGCATTGTGATGACAAGTGTTATGGAGCATTGTGCTGAGAAAGGCATAGAGCACATTGATGACAAGGGTCAAAGAGCATTGTGATGAAAAGTTCATGGAGCACTGTGGTTAAAAAGGTCACAGAGACTGTTGATGATGAGGGCATGGTCCATTGTGATGACAAACTTTATGAAACATTGTGATAACTGGAGTCACGGAGCATTGAGATGACATGGTTCCTGGAGCATTGTGATGACAAGGGCATGGAGCATTGTGATGATAGGGGCATGGAGCATTAGTCTGACAATTTTCATGGATTATTGTGATGACAGTGGGCATGGTGCATTGTGATGACAAGGGCATGGAGCATTGTGATGAGAAGGCCATGGAGTATTGTGAAGACAGGTGTCAGGGAGCATTGTGATGACATATGTCATGGTCCATTGCGATTACAATGGCATGGAGCATTGTGATGCCAAATGTAATGGAGAATTGTGATGACAAATATAATGGAGCTTTGTGATGATTAGGGCTTGGAGCATTATGATGACAAGGGCCATTGAAAATTTTTAAGACAATGTCGAGAAGCATTGTGATGACAAGGTCCTGAAGCATTGTGATGACAAAACCATGGAGCCTTGTGATGACAAGTCGCATGGAGCATACTGATGAAAAGGGGCATGGAGCATTGTGATTACAGGGGTCTTGGAACATTGTGATGACAAGGGCATGGAGCATTGTAAGGAGAAATCCAAGGAGCATTCTGATGGCATTCGTCCTTGAGTTTTGTGATGACAAGCGCATGGAGCATTGTGATTACATGGGTCTTGGACCATTGTAGTGAAAAGACCATGGATAACTGTGATGAAAAATGCATGGAGCCTTGTCATGACAGGGTTCAAGGAGCATACAGACAACAAGTGTCAGGGAGCATTTTGATGACAAGTGTATTGAGCATTGTGATGACAAAGGTCATGGAGCATTGTGATGAGAAGACCATTGATAATTGTGATGACGAGCTTCATGGGGCATTGTGATGACAAGTGTTATGGAATATTGTGATCACAAGGGTTTGGAGCATTGTTATGACAGAGGTCATGGAGCATTTTGATTTCATTGTGATGACAATAGCATGAAGCATTATGATGATGGGCATGGTGCATTGTGATGACAGTGTTCATGGATCATTGAGATGAAAAGGGGCATAGAGCATTGTGATTACAGGGTTCTTGGAGCATGGTGATGACAGGGTCATGGAGCAATTTGATGAAAAGGGTCATGGAACCTTTTGATGACAGGTGTTATGGAACATTGTGATGTCAGGGGTCATCGAACATTGTGATGATAAGTGCATGTAGCATTGTGATGACAGGAGTCATGGAACATTGTGATGACAGGGGTGAGGGAGTATTGTGACAAATAGTGATGTAGCATTGTGATATCAGTGGTGAGAGAGCATTTTGATGAGAAGTGCATGGAGCATTGTGATGACAAATTTTAAGGAGCATTGTGATGAGAAGATTGTGGAGCACTGTGATGACAAGCGCATGGTGCATTGTGATGACATGGGTCATGGATATTTGTGCTGACAAACACAAGGAGCATTGTGATGACAAGTGTCAAAGAGCATTGTGATGAAAAGTTCATGGAGCATTGTGGTTAAAAAGGTCACAGAAACTACTGATGACGAGGGCATGGACCATTGTGATGACAAAGTTCATGAAGCATTGTGATGACTGGAGTCACGGAGCATTGTGATGACAGGGTTCATGGAGAATTCTGATAACAAGAGCATGGAGCATTGTGATGACAAGGGCATGGAACATTGGTCTAATATGTTTCATGGATTATTGTGATGACAGTTGGAATGGCGCATTGTGATGACAAGGAAATGGAGCATTGTGATGACCAGGTCATGCAGTATTGTGAAGAGAGGTGTCAAGGAGCATTGTGATGACATATGTAGTGGACCATTGTGATGACAATGGCATGGAGCATTGTGATGCCAAGTGTCATGGAGGATTCTGATGACAAAGGTAATGGAGCATTGTGATGACAATGGCTTGGAGCATTGTGATGACAAGGGTCATGGAGCATTTTGCTGACAAGTGCATGGAGAATTGTGATGACAAGGGTCATGGAGCATTCTGATGACAAGATTGTGGAGTATTTTGATGACAATGGCATGCAGCATTGTGATGAAAACGGCATGGGGCCTTGTGATGAAAAAGGCATGGAGCCTTTTTGTGACATGGTTCAAGGAGCATTCTGATGACAAGTGTCAGGAAGCATTGTAATGACAAGTGTATTGAGAATTGTGATGACAAATGTCATGGAGCACTGTGATGAAAAGGGCATGGAGTATCGTGATGACAGGCATCATGGAGCGTTGTGATGAAAAGTGTTATGGAACATTGTGATCACAAGGGTTTGGTGCATTGAGATGACAGAGGTCATGGATCATTTTGATTTCAAGGACCATGGAGCATTGTGATGACAAGGGCATGAAGCAATGTGATCCCAATGTTCATGGAGGATTGTGATGATAATGGTAATGGAGTATTGTGATGACAAACGCATAGAGCATTTTAATGACAAGGTCATGTAGCATTTTGCTGTCAAAGGCATGGAGCATTGTGATGACATATGTCATGGAGCACTGTGATGATAAGCGTCACAGAGCATTGTGAATACATGGGTCATGGAGCATTGGGATGACAAGGGCATGGATCATTGTGATGACAAGGGTCATGGAGCATTGTGATGAGTAGAGAATGGAGCATTGTGATGACAAGAGTCCCGGATCATTGTGTTGTCAGGTGTCATGGAGTGTTGTGATGACTGTGGTCATGGAGCATTTTGATGATATTTGTCATGGAGCATTGTGATGAGAATATCATGGAGCATTGGGCTGAAAATATTTATGGATTATTGTGATGACAGGGGTCATGGAGCATTGTGATGACAAGGGAATGGAGCATGCTGATGACAAGGTCCTGGAGCATTGTGATGATAAGACCATGGAGACTTGTGATGACAAGTCTCATGGAGCATTCTGATGAAAAGCGGCATGGAGCATTGTGATTACAGGGGTCTTGGAGCATTGTGATGACAAGGGCATTGAGCATTGTGAGGAGAAGGCCATGGAGCATTCTGATGACATGTGTCATGGAGCTTTGTGATGACAAGCGCATGGAGCATTGTGATTACAGGGGTCTTGAAGCATTGTGATGAAAAGGGCATGGATCATTGTGATGAAAAGGCATGGAGCCTTGTCATGACAGGTTTCAAGGAGCATACTGACGACAAGTGTCAGGGAGCATTGTGATGACAACTGTATTGAGAATTGTGATGACAAATGTCATGGAGCATTGTGATGAGAAGACCATGGATAATTGTTATGATGAGCATCACAGGGTGTTGTGATGACAAGTGTTATGGAACATTGTGATCACAAGGGTTTGGGGCATTATGATGACAGTGGTCAAGGATAATTTTGATTTCATTGTGATGACAATAGCCTGAAGCCTTATGATGATGGGCAAGGTGCACTGTGATGACAGGGTTCATGGATCATTGAGATGAAAAGGGGCATAGAGCATTGTGATTACAGGGTTCTTGGAGCATTGTGATGAGAAGGGTCATGGAGCTTTGTGATGACAAGGCCATGGAATATCGTGATGGCAGGGTTCATGGAACATTGTTATGACTGGTGTAATGGAGCATTGTTATGGCAAGGGCATGGAACATTGTGATGAGAAGGCCATGGAGCATTCTAATGACATGTGTCATGGAGCTTTGTGAAGACAAGGGCATGGAGCAATGTGATGAGAGCGTTCATGGAGCATTGTGATGACAATGACATGGAGCATTGTGATGCCAAGGGTCATGGATCTTTGTGATGACAAAGGTCATGGAACATTTTGGTGGCAAGGGCATTGTGCATTGTGATGAGAAGGGCAGGGAGCATTCTGATGACAGGGTCATGGAGCTATTTGATGAAAAGTGTCATGGAACATTTTGATGACAGGTGTTATGGAGCACTGTGATGTCAGCGTTCTTGGAGCATTTTGATGAGAAGGGTCAGGGAGCTTTGTGATGACAAGGCCATGGAACATCTTGATGGCAGGGGTCATGGAGCATTTTGATGAAAAATGCCATGGAGCATTTTGATGACAGGGGTTATGGAACATTGTGATGTCAGTGGTCATGGAGCATTTTGATGAAAAGGGTCATGGAGCATTTTGATGACATGGCTTATGGAACATTGTGATGTCAGTCGTCATCGAACATTGTGATGATAAGTGCATGTAGCATTGTGATGACAGGAGTCATGGAATATTGTGATGACAGGGGTGAGGTCGTATTGTGACGAATAGTGATGTATCATTTTGATATCAGTGGTGAGAGAGCGTTTTGATGAGAAGTGCATGGAGCATTGTGATGACAAGTTTTATGGAGCATTGTGATGACAAGATTGTGGAGCACTGTGATGACAGGTGCATGGCACATTGTCATGACATGTGTCATGGAGCATTGTGCTGACAAGCTCATGGAGCATTGTGATGACAAGTGTTATGGAGCATTGTGCTGAGAAAGGCATAGAGCACATTGATGACAAGGGTCAAAGAGCATTGTGATGAAAAGTTCATGGAGCACTGTGGTTAAAAAGGTCACAGAGACTGTTGATGATGAGGGCATGGTCCATTGTGATGACAAACTTTATGAAACATTGTGATAACTGGAGTCACGGAGCATTGAGATGACATGGTTCCTGGAGCATTGTGATGACAAGGGCATGGAGCATTGTGATGATAGGGGCATGGAGCATTAGTCTGACAATTTTCATGGATTATTGTGATGACAGTGGGCATGGTGCATTGTGATGACAAGGGCATGGAGCATTGTGATGAGAAGGCCATGGAGTATTGTGAAGACAGGTGTCAGGGAGCATTGTGATGACATATGTCATGGTCCATTGCGATTACAATGGCATGGAGCATTGTGATGCCAAATGTAATGGAGAATTGTGATGACAAATATAATGGAGCTTTGTGATGATTAGGGCTTGGAGCATTATGATGACAAGGGCCATTGAAAATTTTTAAGACAATGTCGAGAAGCATTGTGATGACAAGGTCCTGAAGCATTGTGATGACAAAACCATGGAGCCTTGTGATGACAAGTCGCATGGAGCATACTGATGAAAAGGGGCATGGAGCATTGTGATTACAGGGGTCTTGGAACATTGTGATGACAAGGGCATGGAGCATTGTGTGGAGAAGACCAAGGAGCATTCTGATGGCATTCGTCCTTGAGTTTTGTGATGACAAGCGCATGGAGCATTGTGATTACATGGGTCTTGGACCATTGTAGTGAAAAGACCATGGATAACTGTGATGAAAAATGCATGGAGCCTTGTCATGACAGGGTTCAAGGAGCATACAGACAACAAGTGTCAGGGAGCATTTTGATGACAAGTGTATTGAGCATTGTGATGACAAAGGTCATGGAGCATTGTGATGAGAAGACCATTGATAATTGTGATGACGAGCTTCATGGGGCATTGTGATGACAAGTGTTATGGAATATTGTGATCACAAGGGTTTGGAGCATTGTTATGACAGAGGTCATGGAGCATTTTGATTTCATTGTGATGACAATAGCATGAAGCATTATGATGATGGGCATGGTGCATTGTGATGACAGTGTTCATGGATCATTGAGATGAAAAGGGGCATAGAGCATTGTGATTACAGGGTTCTTGGAGCATGGTGATGACAGGGTCATGGAGCAATTTGATGAAAAGGGTCATGGAACCTTTTGATGACAGGTGTTATGGAACATTGTGATGTCAGGGGTCATCGAACATTGTGATGATAAGTGCATGTAGCATTGTGATGACAGGAGTCATGGAACATTGTGATGACAGGGGTGAGGGAGTATTGTGACAAATAGTGATGTAGCATTGTGATATCAGTGGTGAGAGAGCATTTTGATGAGAAGTGCATGGAGCATTGTGATGACAAATTTTAAGGAGCATTGTGATGAGAAGATTGTGGAGCACTGTGATGACAAGCGCATGGTGCATTGTGATGACATGGGTCATGGATATTTGTGCTGACAAACACAAGGAGCATTGTGATGACAAGTGTCAAAGAGCATTGTGATGAAAAGTTCATGGAGCATTGTGGTTAAAAAGGTCACAGAAACTACTGATGACGAGGGCATGGACCATTGTGATGACAAAGTTCATGAAGCATTGTGATGACTGGAGTCACGGAGCATTGTGATGACAGGGTTCATGGAGAATTCTGATAACAAGAGCATGGAGCATTGTGATGACAAGGGCATGGAACATTGGTCTAATATGTTTCATGGATTATTGTGATGACAGTTGGAATGGCGCATTGTGATGACAAGGAAATGGAGCATTGTGATGACCAGGTCATGCAGTATTGTGAAGAGAGGTGTCAAGGAGCATTGTGATGACATATGTAGTGGACCATTGTGATGACAATGGCATGGAGCATTGTGATGCCAAGTGTCATGGAGGATTCTGATGACAAAGGTAATGGAGCATTGTGATGACAATGGCTTGGAGCATTGTGATGACAAGGGTCATGGAGCATTCTGATGACAAGATTGTGGAGTATTTTGATGACAATGGCATGCAGCATTGTGATGAAAACGGCATGGGGCCTTGTGATGAAAAAGGCATGGAGCCTTTTTGTGACATGGTTCAAGGAGCATTCTGATGACAAGTGTCAGGAAGCATTGTAATGACAAGTGTATTGAGAATTGTGATGACAAATGTCATGGAGCACTGTGATGAAAAGGGCATGGAGTATCGTGATGACAGGCATCATGGAGCGTTGTGATGAAAAGTGTTATGGAACATTGTGATCACAAGGGTTTGGTGCATTGAGATGACAGAGGTCATGGATCATTTTGATTTCAAGGAGCATGGAGCATTGTGATGACAAGGGCATGAAGCAATGTGATCCCAATGTTCATGGAGGATTGTGATGACAATGGTAATGGAGTATTGTGATGACAAACGCATAGAGCATTTTAATGACAAGGTCATGTAGCATTTTGCTGACAATGGCATGGAGCATTGTGATGACATATGTCATGGAGCACTGTGATGATAAGCGTCACGGAGCATTGTGAATACATGGGTCATGGAGCATTGGGATGACAAGGGCATGGATCATTGTGATGACAAGGGTCATGGAGCATTGTGATGAGTAGAGAATGGAGCATTGTGATGACAAGAGTCCCGGATCATTGTGTTGTCAGGTGTCATGGAGTGTTGTGATTACCGTGGTCATGGAGCATTTTGATGATATTTGTCATGGAGCATTGTGATGAGAATATCATGGAGCATTGGGCTGAAAATATTTATGGATTATTGAGATGACAGGGGTCATGGAACATTGTGATGACAAGGGAATGGAGCATGCTGATGACAAGGTCCTGGAGCATTGTGATGATAAGACCATGGAGACTTGTGATGACAAGTCTCATGGAGCATTCTGATGAAAAGGGGCATGGAGCATTGTGATTACAGAGGTCTTGGAGCATTGTGATGACAAGGGCATTGAGCATTGTGAGGAGAAGGCCATGGATCATTCTGATGACATGTGTCATGGAGCTTTGTGATGACAAGCGCATGGAGCATTGTGATTACAGGGGTCTTGAAGCATTGTGATGAAAAGGGCATGGATCATTGTGATGAAAAGGCATGGAGCCTTGTCATGACAGGTTTCAAGGAGCATACTGACGACAAGTGTCAGGGAGCACTGTGATGACAACTGTATTGAGAATTGTGATGACAAAGGTCATGGAGCATTGTGATGAGGAGACCATGGATAATTGTTATGATGAGCATCACAGGGTGTTGTGATGACAAGTGTTATGGAACATTGTGATCACAAGGGTTTGGGGCATTATGATGACAGTGGTCATGGATAATTTTGATTTCATTGTGATGACAATAACCTGAAGCCTTATGATGATGGGCAAGGTGCACTGTGATGACAGGGTTCATGGATCATTGAGATGAAAAGGGGCATAGAGCATTGTGATTACAGGGTTCTTGGAGCATTGTGATGAGAAGGGTCATGGAGCTTTGTGATGACAAGGCCATGGAACATCGTGATGGCAGGGTTCATGGAGCATTGTTATGACTGGTGTAATGGAGCATTGTTATGGCAAGGGCATGGAGCATTGTGATGAGAAGGCCATGGAGCATTCTAATGACATGTGTCATGGAGCTTTGTGAAGACAAGTGCATGGAGCAATGTGATGAGAGAGTTCATGGAGCATTGTGATGACAATGACATGGAGCATTGTGATGCCAAGGGTCATGGATCTTTGTGATGACAAAGGTCATGGAATATTTTGATGGCAAGGGCATTGTGCATTTTGATGAGAAGGGCAGGGAGCATTCTGATGACAGGGTCATGGAGCTATTTGATGAAAAGTGTCAGGGAACATTTTGATGACAGGTGTTATGGAACATTGTGATGTCAGCGTTCTTGGAGCATTTTGATGAGAAGGGTCAGGGAGTTTTGTGATGACAAGGCCATGGAACATCGTGATGGCAGGTGTCATGGAGCATTTTGATGAAAAATGCCATGGAGCATTTTGATGACAGGGGCTATGGAACATTGTGATGTCAGTGGTCATGGAGCATTTTGATGAAAAGGGTCATGGAGCATTTTGATGACATGGTTTATGGAACATTGTGATGTCAGTCGTCATCGAACATTGTGATGATAAGTGCATGTAGCACTGTGATGACAGGAGTCATGGAATATTGTGATGACAGGGGTGAGGTTGTATTGTGACGAATAGTGATGTATCATTGTGATATCAGTGGTGAGAGAGCGTTTTGATGAGAAGTGCATGGAGCATTGTGATGACAAGTTTTATGGAGCATTGTGATGACAAGATTGTGGAGCACTGTGATGACAGGTGCATGGCGCATTGTGATGACATGTGTCATGGAGCATTGTGCTGACAAGCTCATGGAGCATTGTGATGACAAGTGTTATGGAGCATTGTGCTGAGAAAGGCATAGAGCACATTGATGACAAGGGTCAAAGAGCATTGTGATGAAAAGTTCATGGAGCATTGTGGTTAAAAAGGTCACAGAGACTGTTGATGATGAGGGCATGGATCATTGTGATGACAAACGTCATGAAATATTGTGATGACTGGAGTCATAGAACATTGTGATGACAGGGGTCATGGAGCATTTTGATAACATGGGCATGGAGCATTGTGATGTCAAGGGCATGGAGCATTGGTCTAATAAGTTTCATGGATTATTGCGATGACAGTTCGAATGGCGTATTGTGATGACAAGGTCATGGACCATTTTGATGACCAGGTCAAGCACTATTGTGAAGACATATGTCAGGGAGCATTGTGATGACATATGTAATGGCCCATTGTTATGACAAGGGAATGGAGCACTGTGATGACAATGTCCTGGAGCACTGTTTTGTGAAGACCATGGAACCTTGTGATGATATTCTCATGGAGCATTCTGATGAAAAGGCGTAGGGAAAATTGTGATTACAGGCATACTGGAGCATTGTGATTACAAGGGCATGGAAAATTATGATAAGAAGACCATGGAGCATTCTGATGACATGCGTCATGGAGCTTTGTGATGACAAGTGCAAGGAGTATTGTGATCACAGGTGTCTTGGAGCATTGTGATGAAAAGGGCATGGATCATTGTGATGAAATAGGCAAAGAGCCTTTTCATGAAACAGTTCAAGGTGCATACTGAGGGCAATAGTCAGAGAGCATTGTGATGACAAGTGTATTGAACATTGTGATGACAAAATCATGGTGCATTGTGATGAGAAGACCATGGATAATTGTGCTGAGCAGCGTCATGGGGCATTGTGATGACAAGTGTTATGGAACATTGTGATCACAAGGGTTTGCAGCATTGTGAGGACAGTGGTAATGGAGCATTGTGATGACATATGTAATGGCCCATTGTGATGACAATAGCATGAAGCATTATGATGATGGGCATGGTGCATTGTGATGACAGTGTTCATGGAGCATTGTGATGAAAAGTGGCATGGAGCATTGGTCTGAAAAGTTTCATGCGTTACTGTGATAAGAGTGGCCATGGTACATTGTGATGACAAGGGCATGGAGCACTGTGATGACAAGGTCATGGATTATTGTGAAGAAAGGTGTCAGGGAGCATTGTGATGAAATATGACATGTTCCAGTTTGATGACAATATCATGGAGTATTGTGATGCCAAGTGTCATGGAGGATTGGTGTGACAAATTAAAGGAGCATTGTGATGACAAGGGCATGGAGCATTGTGATATCAAGGGCCATTGATCATTTTAATATCCAGGTCATGAAACATTGTGATGAACAGCACATCGAGCTTCCTATGACAGGGGTCATGGAGCATTGCGATGACAAGTGCATGGAGTATTGTGATGACAAGGGCATATAACATTTTGATGTGAAGTGTCATGGAGCATTGTAATGACAAGGTCGTGGAGAATTCTGAGGACAAGGGACATTGAGCTTTGAGATGACAAGGCATGGAGCATGGTGATGGCAAAACTGTGGAGCATTGTGATGAGAAGACCTTGGGTAATTGTGGTGTCGAGCATCATGGAGCACTGTAATGACAAGGGGCACGAAGCATTTTGATGACAGGTGTCAGGGAGCATTGTGATGACAGGTGTCATGGAGCAATCTGATGACAAGGGCATGGAACATTGTGATGACAAGTGCATTGAGCATTGTGATGACAAGTGCATGGAGCATTGCAATTTCAAGTGCATGGAGAATTGTGATGACAAGAGCATGTAATATTTTGATGAGAAGTGTCATGTAGCATTGTGATGACAAGGACGTTGAGAATTGTGATGACAACGGACATGGAGCATTGTGATAAACAGGGCATGGAGCATTATTATGACAAGGCCATGGTGCATTCTGACATAAGATATCACTTATGAAGGGAATGTAAACATGGCTACATATGAACTGAATTAGGGAAGAGAACAGTGTCTCAGATATAGAAAACACTCTAACGCTTGCTTAAGGGGAAAGACAGGTGGGGAGATGCACAAAAAAAAGTTAGATATTAGCACAGGTACCATTCCATAATCCAAAAACAGAAGAGACAAGCCCTACTCCTTCCGCAGGGAACGGAACTCAACATCCTTATTCCCCGCAGAGAAATATATCTGACTAGTAAGAATCTTAAAACCTATGTATTGATATGTCTCCGTAAGGAAACTAAGTGTGTCTAGAACGACATAAACATGGCAGTGAGAATAAGCTCAAACCCACGATAAAAATGAATTTCAAAACAAAATATAAAAACAGTAAAATTCTTACACAATACCTTCAGGGGTTCTGATGAAACCTGGAATGACCCTATCTACAATGACAGCTGGATGTGGCATAACGCTGGTCACTTGGGACTGAGAGGATTGGTGAGATTGGGTGAAAAAATGCAGACCCTTTAAAGCAATTATGCCTGCCACGCTTTCCATGGTTCCCAACTCTCCAAGTAGAAGGGAATATCACTACAGTTATAACATGTATGGGAACCTAGAGAATGGAAACCATCTGATGGTGAAAGGTTTCTAAAACTCTACTACTTTTTTCTCTCCTTGTGCTCCAGTTTGACATTCCAACTGCTTTACTATCAATCTCCCAACTTGGAGAGTCAGGCCCTATAACTTCCTGGTTCGAACAGCTGGCAAATGGTGCAGAGGATATAAGGGAACAGAGAGAACCAATGAGAGAGTAGCTGTAGGCATTTGGACGGCCACATTTCACTCTAATTTCCCGTCACGAAGAGGAATTAACCAAAGACTCAGCCTGCCCCCCCCCAGAACCAGTATAGGTCCAGAAGCAAAACTGTGGATTTGCGGTCAGCTCACAAAAACGTGAGTTGAAAAATGGAACTCAGGGCCACAGCAATTCACTAACCTGCAGAGTTATAAAGGACTACTCTCTTCCAAAAATCTGTTGAGGGAAAGCCACGAGGCGGAAGTGAAAATTAGGCAGAGTGGCATGAAACAGATTTCAAGAGGTACATTGGAATCGCCTTTAAACACAGGAAGAGCATCACAACTTCGAAAATAATGGAAATGGTCATAAAGGGCATGTGGGTTTTCACGTGAATATATTCAGGAGAAAACGCATATGCCCTTTTCGGCCAAGCAAGCAAGCGGGCAATGCAAATCTGCATTACAAAGAACTATCACTTTCCACCAGCCAAAAGGGATATCCAAAAAATGTGTAAAAACCAGACAGGCAAGACAGGCACTGGAGAACAGGGAGCCTTGTTATGCTGATGGGCGGGATGTAAATTGCCAACTGCCTCTCTGGAGGAGTGCACTGTGTTCCCTAAAACAAGTAAACAACAGAGCTACAGAGCCAAGGGCACTTCCAGTCTAGGGAATATAGCTTGGGAAAACTGAAAATT
The DNA here is from genome assembly GCF_964341445.2 of Mesoplodon mirus. Lineage (NCBI taxonomy): Eukaryota > Metazoa > Chordata > Mammalia > Artiodactyla > Ziphiidae > Mesoplodon > Mesoplodon mirus. The sequence continues at coordinate 154,959 of NW_028295431.1, read as the reverse complement.
AATAAGACAGATCCACACCAAAATTCAGGGCTGCAATGATTACAAAAACCTCAACTTGGGTACACCTTAAATATCCCAGGAAACACAAAAATGGTTCAAGAAATTGTGGTACTTATGTATGACGGTATATCCCTCAGCCAAGAGATCAATGTCATAAGGCCAGTGGCAGCAAAATGAGTGGATTCAGGTACGATAATTCTAAGTGAAATAAGTCACACAGAAAAATAAAATTATCATAAGATATCAATGATGAAGATCCTGTAAACATGGCTACACATGAACTGAGTTAGGAAAGAGAAGGGAGTCTCACATTTAGAAAACACCCTTATGCCTTCTTAAGGGGGAAGGAGGGGTGGGGTGATGCATAAAACCAGAGTTTGATATTAGTACAGGTACAGTTCCAAAAACCAAATACGGAATAGACAAGACCTACACCTTCCTAAGTGAAAGGGACTCAACACCCCATATTCACCGCAGAGTAATATATATTACTAGTAAGAATCTTAAAACCTATGTATTGATATGTCTCCGTAAGGGAATCAAGTGTGTCTAGACTGGCATAAAAATGGCAGTGAGAATCAGCTCAACCCACTATAAAAAGGAATTTCAAAAACAAAACAAAAAAACAGGGAAATTCCTTAAAATTCCTTCAGGGTCTCTGATGAAACCTGGAATGACCCTATCTACAATGACAGCTGGAGTTGGCATAAGGCTGGACACTTTGGACTGAGAGGATTGTTGAGATTGGGTGAGCAAATGCAGACCCTTTAAAGCAATTATGAGTGGCACCCATTCCATGGGTCCCAACTCTCCAGGTTGCAGGGAATATTACAACAGCTATAACATGTACGGGAAACCTAGAGAATGGACACACTGTGAATACGAAAGGTTTCTAAAACTCAACTAATAGTCCCTCTCCTGGTGCTCCGGTTTGACTTTCCAACTGCTTTAATATCAATCTCCCAAGTTAGACAGACAGCCCCTTTAACCTCCTGCTTCTCACAGGTTGCCAATTTGGCAGAGGATGAAAGGGAAGAGGGAGAACCAATGAGAGAGTAGCTGTTAGGCATTTGGACCGGTAAATGTCACTCTAATTTTCCGGCCGGAAGAAAAATTAACCAAAGTCTCAGCCACCCACCGGACACCAGTATAAGTCCTGAACCAAAATTTGGACTTGCATTCAGCTCACAAAAAACGAGGTGTATAATGGAGCTCAGTGGCACAGCAATTCACCAAATGGCAGAGTAGTAAAGGACAACTCTCGTCCAAAACTCTGTTGAGGGAAGGTTAAGAGGGAGACGTGAAAGCGAGGCAGAATAGCAGGAAACAGATTTCAACAGGTATGCTGGAATCACCTTTAAAGCACAGGAAGAGGGGCTCAACTTTGACAATGATGCACTTGGCCAAAAAGGGTGTAAGAGTTTTCTCCTGAATATATTCAGGAGAAAACACATACACCCTTTTTGGCCAAGCAAGCAAGCAGGCAATGCAAATCTGCACTACAAAGAAGTATAACTTCCCACAAGTCAAAAGGGATATCCACAAAATGGGTAAAAACCAGAAAGGCAAGACAGGCCCTGGCGAACTGGGAGCCTTGTTATGCTGATGGGTGGGAGGCAAATTACCAACGGCCTCTCTGGAGCAGTGCATTGTGTTCCCTAAAACAAGTAAACAACAGAGCTACAGAGCCCAGGGCACATCCAGTCTACATAAGATACCTTGGGAAAACTGAATATCAATAAGACACAGCCACCCCGATATTTAGGGGTGCACTGCTTACAAGACCCTCATTTTGGATTCACCTTAAATATCTCAGGAAAGATAAAAATGGTACAAAAATTTGTGGTACTTACGTCCGATGAAATATCCCTCAGCCATGAAATCAATGCCATAAGACATGTAGCAGCAAAATGAATGGATTCAGGTACGAATATTCTAAGTGAAATAAGTCACACAGAAAAAGAAAGTTATCATAAGATATCACTTATAGAGATTCTGTAAACATGGCTACACATGAACTGAGTTAGGAAAGAGAACAGAGTCTCACATTTAGAAAACACTCTTATGCCTGCTTAAGGGGGAAGGAGAGGTGGGGTGATGCATAAAACCAGAGTTTTATATAAGCACAGGTACCGTTCAAAAAATCAAATACGGAATAGACAAGACCTACACCTTCCTCAGTGAAAGGGACTCAAAACCCCATATTTCCCTCAGAGGAATATATCTGACTAGTAAGAATATTAAAATCTATGTATTGATATGTCTCCATGAGGGAATCAACTGTGTCTAGACTGGCATAAACATGGCAGCGAGAAACAGCTCAAACCCATTATAAAAAGGAATTTCAGACACACAAAAAAAACAGGAAATTCTTTACAATTTCTTCATGGTGTCTGATGAAACCTGGAATGACCCTATCTACAACGACAGCTGGATTTGGCATAAGGCTGGACACTTGGGACTGAGAGGATTGGTGAGATTGGGTGAGCAAATGCAGACCCTTTAAAGCAATAATGCATGGCCCCCCTTCCATGGGTCCCAACTCTCCAGGGTGAAGGGAATATTACTACAGCTATAACATGTATGGGAAACCTAGAGAATGGACACACTGTGAACATGAAAGGTCTCTAAAACTCAACAAATAGTCCCTCTGCTGGTGCTCTGGTTTGACTTTCCAACTGCTTCACTATCAAGCTCCCAGGTTGCAGAGACTGCAACTTTAACCTCCTGGTTCGCACAGGTTGCCAATTAGGCAGAGGATGAAAGGGAAGAGGGAGAACCAATGAAAGAGTAGCTGTTAGGCATTTGGACGCGCACATGTCACTCTTATTTCCTGGAGGAAGAAGAATTAACTAAAGTCTCAGCCACCCACCGAGAACCAGTATAGGTCCTGAACCAAAATATTGGACTTGCATTCAGCTCACAAAAAACGAGTTAAATAATTGAGCTAAGGGGCAAAGCAATTCACAAACAGGCAGAGTAATACAGGAGAACTATCGTCCAAAAATCTGTTGAGGGAAGGCAACGAGGCGGACTTGAAAGCGAGGCAGAATAGCAGGAAAAAGATTTCAAGAGGTACGTTGGAATCGCCTTTAAAGCACAGGAAGAGGGGCACAACTTCGACAATGATGCACTTGGCTAAAAAGGGCGTATGCGTTTTCTCCTGAATATATTCAGGAGAAAACGCATACGCCCTTTTTGGCCAAGCAAGCAAGCGGGCAATGCAAATCTGCACTACAAAGAAGTATCACTTCCCACCTGTAAAAAGGGACATCCACAATATGGGTAAAATCCAGAAAGGCAAGACAGGCCCTGGAGAACAGGGAGCATTGTTATGCTGATGCACGGGATGTAAATTGCCAACTGCCTCTCTGGAGTTGTGCATTGTGTTCCCTAAACGAAGTAAACAGCAGAGCTACAGAGCCAATTGCACTTCCAGTCTAGGGAATATATCTTGGGAAAACTGAAAATCAATAAGACAGAGCCATTCCAAAATTTAGTGCTGCACTGCTTACAAGAACCTCAACTTGTGTACACCTTAAATATCCAAGGAAAGATAAAAACGGTTAAAAAAATTATGTTATTGAGACTTCCGGGTAAGATGGCGGAAGAGTAAGACGCGGAGATCACCTTCCTCCCCACGGATACACCAGAAATACAGCTACACGTGGAACAACTCCTACAGAACACCTACTGAACGCTGGCAGAAGACCCCAGACCTCCCAAAAGGCAAGAAACTCCCCACATACCTGGGTAGGGCAAAGCGGAGAGATTCCCGCACAGAGGATCGGTGCCGAGCGGCACTCACCAGCCCGAGAGGCTTGTCTGCTCGCCCGCCGGGGCACGCAGTGCTGGAAGCTGAGGCTCGGGCTTCGGTCAGAGCGCAGGGAGAGGACTGGGGCTGGTGGCGAGAACTCAGCCTGAAGGGGGCTAATGTGCCACAGCTAGCCGGGAGGGAGTCCGGGAAAACTCTAGAGCTGCCGAAGAGGCAAGAGACTTTTTCTTCCCTCTTGGTTTCCTGGTGCGCGAGGAGAGGGGATTAAGAGCGCTGCTTAAAGGGGCTCCACGGACGGGCGCAAGTCGCGACTGAAAGCGCGGAGCCCAGTGACAGGCGTGGGACGCTGGGGCTGCTGCTGCCGCCGCCAAGAAGCCTGTGTGCGAGCGCAGGTCACTGCCCACACCGCCCTTCCGGGAGCCTGTGCAGCCCGCCACTGCCGGAGTCCCGGGATCCAGGGGCGGCTTCCCTGGGAGAACACACGGCGCGCCTCGGGCTGGTGCAACGTCACGCCGACCTCTGCCGCTGCAGGCTCGCCCCGCACTCCGTGCCCCTCCCTCCCTCCTGGCCTGAGTGAGCCAGAGTCCCCGAAGAGGCTGCTCCTTTAACCCTGTCCTATCTGAGCGAAGAACAGACGCCCTCCGGCGACCTACACGCAGAGGCGGGGCCAAATCCAAAGCTGAGACCTAGGAGCTGTGAGAACAAAGAAGAGAAAGGGAAACCTCTCCCAGCAGCCTCAGAAGCAGCGGATTAAAGCTCCACAATCAACTTGATGTACGCTGCATCTGTGGAATACATGAATAGACAACACATCATCCCAAATTGAGGAGCCAGGAGTCAGTGCTGTGCCTCTGAGGTGGGAGAGCCAACTTCAGGACACTGGTCCACAAGAGACCTCCCAGCTCCACATAATATCAAACGGCGAAAATCTTCCAGAGATCTCCATCTCAACACCAGCACCCAGCTTCACTCAACGACCAGCAGGCTACAGTGCTGGACACCCTAAGCCAAACAACTAGCAAGACAGGAACACAACGCCACCCATTAGCAGAGAGGTGGCCTAAAATCATAAAAAGTCCACAGACACCCCAAAACACACCACCAGACGTGGACCTGCCCACCAGAAAGACAAGATCCAGCCTCATCCACCAGAACACAGGCACTAGTCCCCTCCACCAGGAAGCCTACACAACCCACTAAACCAACCTTAGCCACTGGGGACAGACACCAAAAACAACAGGAACTACGAACCTGCAGCCTGCAAAAAGGAGACCCCAAACACAGTAACATAAGCAAAATGAGAAGACAGAAAAACACACAGCAGGAGAAGGAGCAAGATAAAAACCCACCAGACCTAACAAATGAAGAGATAATAGGCACTCTACCTGAAAAAGAATTCAGAATAATGATGGTAAAGATGATCCAAGATTCTATTTCCCAGATCCAAAATCTTGGAAATAGAATAGACAAAATGCAAGAAACAGTTAACAAGGACCTAGAAGAACTAAAGATGAATCAAGCATCGATTAAAAACACAATACATGAAATAAAAATTACTCTAGATGGGATCAATAGCAGAATAGCTGAGGCAGAAGAACGGATAAGTGAGGTGGAAGATAAAATAGTGGAAATAACTGCTGCAGAGCAAAATAAAGAAAAAAGAATGAAAAGAACAGAGGACAGTCTCAGAGACCTCTGGGACAACATTAAACGCACCAACATTCGAATTATAGGGGTTCCAGAAGAAGAAGAGAAAAAGAAAGGGACTGAGAAAATATTTGAAGAGATTATAGTTGAAAACTTCCCTAATATGGGAAAGGAAATAGTTAATCAAGTCCAGGAGGCACAGAGAGTCCCATACAGAATAAATCCAAGGAGAAATACGCCAAGACACATATTAATCAAACTGTCAAAAATTAAACACAAAGAAATCATATTAAAAGCAGCAAGGCAAAAACAACAAATAACACACAAGGGAATCCCCATCAGGATAACAGCTGATCTCTCAGCAGAAACTCTACAAGCCAGAAGGGAGTGGCAGGACATACTTAAAGTGATGAAGGAGAAAAACCTGCAACCAAGATTACTCTACCCAGCAAGGATCTCATTCAGATTTGATGGAGAAATTAAAACGTTTACAGACAAGCAAAAGCTGAGAGAGTTCAGCACCACCAAACCAGCTTTACAACAAATGCTAAAGGAACTTCTCTAGGCAAGAAACACAACAGAAGGAAAAGACCTACAATAACGAACCCAAAACAATTAAGAAAATGGGAACAGGAACATACATATCAATAATTACCTTAAATGTAAATGGACTAAATGCTCCCACCAAAAGACACAGATTGGCTGAATGGATACAAAAACAAGACCCATATATATGCTGTCTACAAGAGACCCACTTCAGACCTAGAGACACATACAGACTGAAAGTAAGGGGATGGAAAAAGATATTCCATGCAAATGGAAATCAAAAGAAAGCTGGAGTAGCAATTCTCATATCAGACAAAATAGACTTTAAAGTAAAGACTACTAGAAGAGACAAAGAAGTACACTACATAATGATCAAGGGATCGATCCAAGAAGAAGATATAACAATTGTAAATATTTATGCACCCAACATAGGAGCACCTCAATACATAAGGCAAATACTAACAGCCATAAAAGGAGAAATCGACAGTAACACACTCATAGTAGGGGACTTTAACACCCCACTTTCACCAATGGACAGATCATCCAAAATGAAAATAAATAAGGAAACACAAGCTTTAAATGATACATTAAACAAGATGGACTTAATTGATATTTATAGGACATTCCATCCAAAAACAACAGAATACACATTTTTCTCAAGTGCTCATGGAACATTCTCCAGGATAGATCATATCTTGGGTCACAAATCAAGCCTTGGTAAATTTAAGAAAATTGAAATTGTATCAAGTATCTTTTCCGACCACAATGCTATGAGACTAGATATCAATTACAGGAAAAGATCTGTAAAAAATACAAACACATGGAGGCTAAACAATACACTACTTAATAACGAAGTGATCACTGAAGAAATCAAAGAGGAAATTAAAAAATACCTAGAAACAAATGACAATGGAGACACGACGACCCAAAACCTATGGGATGCAGCAAAAGCAGTTCTAAGAGGGAAGTTTATAGCAATACAATCCCACCTTAAGAAACAGGAAACATCTCGAATAAACAACCTAACCTTGCACCTAAAGCAATTAGAGAAAGAAGAACAAAAACATCCCAAAGTTAGCAGAAGGAAAGAAATCATAAAAATCAGATCGGAAATAAATGAAAAAGAAATGAAGGAAACGATAGCAAAGATCAATAAAACTAAAAGCTGGTTCTTTGAGAAGATAAACAAAATTGATAAACCATTAGCCAGACTCATCAAGAAAAAAAGGGAGAAGACTCAAATCAATAGAATTAGAAATGAAAAAGGAGAAGTAACAACTGACACTACAGAAATAAAAAAGATCATGAGAGATTACTATAAGCAACTCTATGCCAATAAAATGGACAACCTGGAAGAAATGGACAAATTCTTAGAAATGCACAACCTGCCGAGACTGAATCAGGAAGAAATAGAAAATATGAACAGACCAATCACAAGCACTGAAATTGAAACTGTGATAAAAAATCTTCCAACAAACAAAAGCCCAGGACCAGATGGCTTCACAGGCGAATTCTATCAAGCATTTAGAGAAGAGCTAACACCTGTCCTTCTGAAACTCTTCCAAAATATAGCAGAGGGAGGAACACTCCCAAACTCATTCTACGAGGCCACCATCACCTTGATACCAAAACCAGGCAAGGATGTCACAAAGAAAGAAAACTACAGGCCAATATCACTGATGAACATAGATGCAAAAATCCTCAACAAAATCCTAGCAAACAGAATCCAACAGCACATTAAAAGGATCATACACCATGATCAAGTGGGGTTTATTCCAGGAATGCAAGGATTCTTCAATATACGCAAATCAATCAACGTGATACACCATATTAACAAACTGAAGGAGAAAAACCATATGATCATCTCAATAGATGCAGAGAAAGCTTTCGACAAAATTCAACACACATTTATGATAAAAACCCTGCAGAAAGTAGGCATAGAGGGAACTTTCCTCAACATAATAAAGGCCATATATGACAAACCCACAGCCAGCATCGTCCTCAATGGTGAAAAACTGAAACCATTTCCACTAAGATCAGGAACTAGACAAGGTTGCCCACTTTCACCACTCTTATTCAACCTAGTTTTGGAAGTTTTAGCCACAGCAATCAGAGAAGAAAAGGAAATAAAAGGAATCCAAATTGGAAAAGAAGAAGTAAAGCTGTCACTGTTTGCAGATGACATGATACTATACATAGAGAATCCTAAAGATGCTACCAGAAAACTACTAGAGCTAATCAATGAATTTGGTCAAGTTGCAGGATACAAAATTAATGCACAGAAATCTCTGGCATTCCTCTATACTGATGATGAAAAATCTGAAAGAGAAATCAAGGAAACACTCCCATTTACCATTGCAACAAAAAGAATAAAATATCTAGGAATAAACCTACCTAAGGAGACAAAAGACCTGTATGCAGAAAATTATAAGACACTGATGAAAGAAATTAAAGATGATACAAATAGATGGAGAGATGTACCATGTTCTTGGATTGGAAGAATCAACATTGTGAAAATGACTCTACTACCCAAAGCAATCTACAGGTTCAATGCAATCCCTATCAAACTACCACTGGCATTTTTCACAGAACTAGAACAAAAAATTTCACAATTTGTATGGAAACACAAAAGACCCCGAATAGCCAAAGCAATCTTGAGAACGAAAAATGGAGCTGGAGGAATCAGGCTCCCTGACTTCAGACTATACTACAAAGCTACAGTAATCAAGACAGTATGGTACTGGCACAAAAACAGAAAGATAGATCAATGGAACAGGATAGAAAGCCCAGAGTTAAACCCACGGACATATGGTCACCTTATCTTTGATAAAGGAGGCAGGAATGTACAGTGGAGAAAGGACAGTCTCTTCAATAAGTGGTGCTGGGAAAACTGGATAGGGACATGTAAAAGTATGAGATTAGATCATTCCCTAACACCATACACAAAAATAAGCTCAAAATGGATTAAAGACCTAAATGTAAGGCCAGACACTATCAAACTCTTAGAGGAAAACATAGGCAGAACACTCTATGACATAAATCACAGCAAGATCCTTTTGGACCCACCTCCTAGAGAAATGGAAATAAAGACAAAAATAAACACATGGGACCTAATGAAACTTAAAAGCTTTTGCACAGCAAAGGAAACCATAAACAAGACCAAAAGACAACCCTCAGAATGGGAGAAAATATTTGCAAATGAAGCAACTGACAAAGGATTAATCTCCAAAATTTATAAGCAGCTCATGCAGCTCAATAACAAAAAAACAACCCAATCCAAAAATGGGCAGAAGACCTAAATAGACATTTCTCCACAGAAGATATACAGACTGCCAACAAACACATGAAAGGATGCTCAACATCTTTACTCATTAGAGAAATGCAAATCAAAACTACAATGAGATATCATCTCACACCAGTCAGAATGGCCATCATCAAAAAATCTAGAAACAATAAATGCTGGAGAGGGTGTGGAAAAAAGGGAACACTCTTGCACTGCTGGTGGGAATGTGAATTGGTACAGCCGCTATGGAGAACGGTATGGAGGTTCCTTAAAAAACTTCAAATAGAACTACCATATGACCCAGCAATCCCACTACTGGGCATATACCCTGAGAAAACCATAATTCAAAAAGAGACATGTACCAAAATGTTCATAGCAGCCCTATTTACAATAGCCCGGAGATGGAAACAACCTAAGTGTCCATCATCGGATGAATGGATAAAGAAGATGTGGCACATATATACAATGGAATATTACTCAGCCATAAAAAGAAATGAAATTGAGCTATTTGTAATGAGGTGGATAGACCTAGAGTCTGTCATACAGAGTGAAGTAAGTCAGAAAGAGAAAGACAAATACTGTATGCTAACACATATATATGGAATTTAAGAAAAAAAATGTCATGAAGAACATAGGGGTAAGACAGGAATAAAGACACAGACCTACTAGAGAATGGACTTGAGGATATGGGGAGGGGGAAGGGTAAGCTGTGACAAAGTGAAAGAGCGGCATGGACATATATACACTACCAAACGTGAGGTAAATAGCTAGTGGGAAGCAGCCGCATAGCACAGGGAGATCAGCTTGGTACTTTGTGACCGCCTGGAGGGGTGGGATAGGGAGGGTGGGAGGGAGACGCAAAAGGGAGGGGATATGGAAACATATGTATATGTATAACTGATTAAATTTGTTATAAAGCAAAAAAATAAAATAAAATAAAATTTAAAAAAAAAAAAAATTATGTTATTTACATACAATGGAATATCCCTCAGCCATGAAATCAATGTCATAAGACCAGTAGCAGCAACATGAGTGGATTCAGGTACGATAATTCTAAGTGAAATAAGTGACACAGAAAAAGAAACTTATCATAATATATCACTTATGAAGATCCTGTAAACATGGCTACACATGAACTGAGTTAGGAAAGAGAACAGAGCCACACATTTAGAAAACACTCTTATGCCTGCTTAAGGGGAAAGGAGAGGTGGGGTGATGCATAAAACCAGAGTTTGATATAAGCACAGGTACCGTTCCAAAAACCAATTATGGAATAGAAAATACCTACACCTTCCTCAGTGAAAGGGACACAAAACACCTTGTTTCCTGCAGAGCAATATATCTGACTAGTAAGAATCTTAAAACATATGTATTGATATGTCTCCGTAAGGGAATCAAGTGTGTCTAGACTGGCATAAACATGGCAGCGAGAATCAGCTCAAACCCACTATAAAAAGGAATTTGAAAAACAATAAATAAAGGTAATTTTTTTACAATTCCTTCAGGGTCTCTGACGAAACCTGCAATGACCCTATCTGCAATGACAGCTGGATGTGGAATAAGGATGGACACATGGGACTGAGAGGATTGGTAAGATTGGTGAGCAAATGCAGACCCTTTAAAACAATAATGCATGGAACCCATTCCATGGGTCCCAACTCTCCAGTTTGAAGGGAATATTACTGCAGCTATAACATGTACGGGAAACCTAGAGAATGGACAAACTGTGAATACGAAAGGTCTCTAAAACTCAACGATTAGAACCTCTCGTGGTGCTATGCATTGATTTTCCAAATGCTTTACTATCAATCTCCCAGCTTGGAGAGACAGCACCTTTAACCTCCTGGTTCCCACAGGTTGCCAATTTGGCAGAGGATGAAAGGGAAGAGAGAGAACCAATGAAAGAGTAGCTGTAAGGCATTTGGATGTTCACATGTCACTCTGATTTCCCGGGAGGAAGAAGAATTAACTAAAGTCTCAGACACACACTGGTAACCAGTATAGGTCCTGAACCAAAATTTTGGACGTGCGTTCAGCTCACAAAAAACAAGTTAAATAATTGAGCTCAGGGGCACAGCAATTCACTAACAGACAGAGTAATAAAGGACAACTATCGCCCAAAAATCTGTTGAGGGAAGGCAACGAGGCGGACTTGAAAGCGAGGCAGAATAGCAGGAAACAGATTTCAAGAGGTACGTTGGAATCGCCTTTAAAGCACAGGAAGTGAGGCACAACTTTGACAAAGATGCACTTGGCCAAAAAGTGCGTATGTGTTTTCTCCTGAATATATTCAGGAGAAAACGCATACGCACTTTTTGGCCACGCAAGCAAGTGGGCAATGCAAATCTGCACTACAAAGAAGTATCACTTCCCACCGGTCAAAAGGGACATCCACAAAATGGGTAAAATCCAGAAAGGCAAGAGAGGCCCTGGAGAACAGGGAGCCTTGTTATGCTGATGGGCGGGATGTAAATTGCCAACTGCCTCTCTGGAGGAGTGCATTGTGTTCCCTAAACCAAGTAAACAACAGAGCTACAGAGCCAAGGGCACTTGCATTCTAGGGAATATATCTTGGGAAAACTGAAAATCAATAAGACAGAGCCATTCCAAAATTTAGGGCTGCACTGCTTACAAGAACCTCAACTTGGGTACACTTTAAATATCCCAGGAAAGATAAAAACGGTTCAAAAAATTATGTTACTTACATACAATGGAATACACCTCAGCCATGAAATCAATGTCATAAGACCAGTAGCAACAAAATGAGTGGATTAAGGTACGATGATTCTAAGTGAAATAAGTCACACAGAAAAAGAAGCTTATCATAAGATATCACTTATGAAGATGCTGTAAACATGGCTACACATGAACTGAGTTAGGAAAGAGAAGAGTGTCTCACATTTAGAAAACACTCTTATGCCTGCTTAACGGGGAAGGAGAGGTGGGGTGATGCATAAAACCAGAGTTTGATATAAGCACAGGTACCGTTCCAAAAACCAACTATGGAATAGACAAGACCTACACCTTCCTCACTGAAAGGGACTCAAAACCCCATATTTCCCGCAGAGGAATATATCTGACTAGTAAGAATCTTAAAACCTATGTATTGATATGTCTCCGTAAGGAAACTAAGTGTGTCTAGAACGACATAAACATGGCAGTGAGAATAAGCTCAAACCCACTATAAAAATGAATTTCAAAACAAAACATAACAACAGTAAAATTCTTACACAATACCTTCAGGGGTTCTGATGAAACCTGGAATGACCCTATCTACAATGACAGCTGGATGTGGCATAACGCTGGTCACTTGGGACTGAGAGGATTGGTGAGATTGGGTGAAAAAATGCAGACCCTTTAAAGCAATAATGCCTGCCACGCATTCCATGGTTCCCAACTCTCCAAGTAGAAGGGAATATCACTACAGTTATAACATGTATGGGAAATTAGAGAATGGAAACCATCTGATGGTGAAAGGTTTCTAAAACTCTACTACTATTTTCTCTCCTTGTGCTCCAGTTTGACATTCCAACTGCTTTACTATCAATCTCCCAACTTGGAGAGTCAGGCCCTATAACCTCCTGGTTCGATCAGCTGGCAAATGGTGCAGAGGATATAAGGGAACAGAGAGAACCAATGAGAGAGTAGCTGTAGGCATTTGGACGGCCACATTTCACTCTAATTTCCCGTCACGAAGAGGAATTAACCAAAGACTCAGCCTGCCCCCCCCCAGAACCAGTATAGGTCCAGAAGCAAAACTGTGGATTTGCGGTCAGCTCACAAAAACGTGAGTTGAAAAATGGAACTCAGGGCCACAGCAATTCACAAACCTGCAGAGTTATAAAGGACTACTCTCTTCCAAAAATCTGTTGAGGGAAAGCCACGAGGCGGAAGTGAAAATGAGGCAGAGTGGCATGAAACAGATTTCAAGAGGTACATTGGAATCGCCTTTAAACACAGGAAAAGCATCACAACTTCGAAAATAATGGAAATGGACATAAAGGGCATGTGGGTTTTCACGTGAATATATTCAGGAGAAAACGCATATGCCCTTTTCGGCCAAGCAAGCAAGCGGGCAATGCAAATCTGCATTACAAAGAACTATCACTTTCCACCAGCCAAAAGGGATATCCAAAAAATGTGTAAAAACCAGACAGGCAAGACAGGCACTGGAGAACAGGGAGCCTTGTTATGCTGATGGGCGGGATGTAAATTGCCAACTGCCTCTCTGGAGGAGTGCACTGTGTTCCCTAAAACAAGTAAACAGCAGAGCTACAGAGCCAAGGGCACTTCCAGTCTAGGGAATATATCTTGGGAAAACTGAAAATCAATAAGACAGAGCCATTCCAAAATTTAGTGCTGCACTGCTTACAAGAACCTCAACTTGGGTACACCTTAAATATCCAAGGAAAGATAAAGACGTTCAAAAAATTATGTTATTTACATACAATGGAATATCCCTCAGCCATGAAATCAATGTCATAAGACCAGTAGCAGCAAAATGAGTGGATTAAGGTACGATGATTCTAAGTGAAATAAGTCACACAGAAAAAGAAACTTATCATAAGATATCACTTATGAAGATCCTGTAAACATGGCTACACAAGAACTGAGTTAGGAACGAGAACAGAGTCTCACATTTAGAAAACACTCTTATGCCTGCTTAAGGGGGAAGGAGAGGTGGGGTGATGCATAAAACCAGAGTTTGATATAAGCACAGCTACCGTTCCAAAAACCAACTATGGAATAGACAAGACCTACACCTTCCTCAGTGAAAGAGACTCAAAACCCCATATTTCCCACAGAGGATTATATCTGACTAGTAAGAATTTTTAAACCTATGTATTGATATGTCTCCGTAAGGGAATCAAGTGTGCCTAGACTTGCATAAACATGGCAGTGAGAATCAGCTCAAACCCACTATAAAAAGGAATTTGAAAAACAAATCAAAAGGGATATTCTTTACAATTCCTTCAGTGTCTCTGATGAAACCTTGAATGACCCTATCTACAATGAGAGCTGGAGGTGGCATAAAGCTGGACACATGGGACTGAGAGGATTGGTGAGATTGGGTGAGCAAATGCAGACCCTTTAAGGAAATAATGCATAGCACCCATTCCATGGGTCCCATGTGTCCAGGTTGAAGGGACTATTACTACCACTATAACATGTATGGGAAACCTAGAGAATGGACACACTGTGAATACGAAACGTTTCTAAAACTCAACTAATAATCCCTCTCCTGGTGCTCCGGTTTGACTTTCCAACTGCTTTACTATCAATCTGCCAACTTGGAGAGACAGCCCCTTTAACCTCCTGGTTCGCACAGTTACCAATTTGGCAAAAATAAAAGGGAAGAGGGAGAACAAATTAGACAGTAGATGTTAAGCACTTGGACGGGTACATGTCACACTAATTGCCCCGCAGGAAGAATAATTAACCAAAGACTCAGAAACGCACCGGGAACCAGTATAGGTCCTGAACCAAAATTTTGGACTTGCGGTCTGCTCACAAAAAACGAATTTAAAAATGGAGCTCAGGGGCACAGGAATTCAAAAACTGGCAGAGTAATAATGGACAACTATCGCCTAAAAATCTGTTGAGGGAAGGAATCGAGGCGGACTTGAAAGGGAGGCAGTATAGCAGGAAACAGATTCAAGAGGTATGTTGGAATCGCCTTTAAAGCACAGGAAGAGGGGCACAACTTAGAAAATGATGCACTTGGCCAAAATGAGCATATGCGTTTTCTCCTGAATATATTCAGCAGAAAACGCATACACCCTTTTTGGCCAAGCAAGCAAGCGGGCAATGCAAATCTGCACCACAAAGTAGTATCACTTCCCACTGGTCAAAAGGGACATCTGCAAAATGTGTAAAAACCAGAAAGGCAAGACAGGCCCTGGAGACCAGGGAGCCTTGTTATGCTGATGGGCGGGATGTAAATTGCCAACTGCCTCTCTGGAGAAGTGCATTGTGTTCCCTAAAACTAGTATACAACAGAGCTACAGAGTCAAGAGCACATCCAGTCTAGGAAATATACCTTGGGAAAACTGAAAATCAATAAGACAGAGCCACCCCAAAATTTAGAGCTTCACTGCTTACAAGAACCTCAACTTGTGTATACCTTAAATATCCCAGGAAAGACAAAAATGGTTCAAGTAATTTTGGTACTTACATACGATGGAATATCCCTCAGCCATGAAATCAATTTCATAAGGCCAGTAGCAGCAAAATGAGTGGATTCAGGTACGATGATTCTAAGTGAAATAAGTCACACAGAGAAAGAATCTTACCATAAGATATCACTTATGAAGGTCCTATAAACATGGCCTCACATGAACTGAGTTAGGAAAGATACCAGAGTAACGAATCTTATCATAAGATATCACTCATAGCGGGAATGTACACATGGCTACACATGAAATGATTTACAAACACAACGGAATCACACATTTAGAAAACAATCTTCTGCCTGCTTAAGGGGAAAGGCGAGGTGGGGTGATGCATAAAATCACAGTTTTAAATTAGCACAGATACCATTACATAAACCAAGTATGCAATAGACAACACCTACTCCCGCCACAATGAACTGGACTCAACACCCCCTATTCATTGCAGAGGAATAAGTCTGACTCTCAGTATTTTAAAACATATGTATTCTCATGTCTCCATAAAGGAATCATGTGTGTGTATAACGGCATGAACAGAGCACTGAAATTCATTTAAACCCACTTATAAAAATAAATTTCAAAAGCTAAATGCAAAAACAGCGAAACAGTGAGAAAGTCTTAAAAATTACTTTCAGGGCCTGTGATACAACCTGGATTGACCACCTTTACACCCACAGCTGAATGAGACATAAGACTGGACACTTGGGGCTGACAAGATTGCTGAGGTTGTGTGAGCAAAAGAACACCACTTAGAGCAATACTGTGTGCTACCCATTCTAGTGGGCCCAACTCTCCTGGTTTAAGGGAATCTTCCTACAGTTAAAACATGCATGGGAAACCCAGTGGATGGCACACTGTGTAATTGGGAAAGTTTTCTAAAAGGTACCTCATTTTTCCTTTTGTCGTGCTCGGCTTCGCCATTCCATCTGCATTACTAAAAATCTCCCCACTTGGAGTATCAGCACCTTTACCATCCTGTTATGCACAATTTGCAAATTGTGCAGAGGATGAACATGAAGAGGGGGAATAAATGAGAGATTAGCTGTAGGTGTTTGGATGGGCACATGTCACTCTAGTTTCCCACCAGGAAGAAGAATTAACCAAAGGCTCAGCCTGAAGCCCCGGAACCAGACTAGGGCCTAAAGCCATCCTGCGGTATTGCAGCCAGCTCACAAAGAGGCGAGTTGAAAAATGGAAATCAGGGGCACAGCAATTCACAAACTTGCAGAGTTATAAAGGACAACTATCATCCAGAAATATATTGAGGAAAGGCAGTGAAGAGGATTTGAATGCAAGGCAGAATTGAAGGAAACAGATTTCAAGAGGTAGATTGGAGTCGTCTTTAAAGCACATGAAAAGCAACAGAATTTCGACAATGTTGCCCTTGGCTGAAAAGGGATTATGTGTATTTTCTTGAATATATTCGGGAAAAAATGCATACGCCCTTTTTGGCTAAGCAAGCCATCAGGCATTGCAAATCCACACTACAGAGAAGTGTCCCTTACCTCCAGTCAAAGGGGCCATCCACAAATAGTGTATAAACCGCAAATGCAGGACAGGCCATGGAGAAAAGGGAGCCTGGTTACGCCGATGGACAGGATGTAAATTGCCAACAGCCTCTCTGGAGAACTGTATGTTGTTTTCTAAAACAGAGCTACAGAGCATAGCACACTTCCACTCATGGGTGTGTATTTTGGGAAAACTAAAAATCCATAACACACAGCCAGTCCAAACTTTAGGGCTGCTCTGTTTACAAGCACCTCGACTTCAGTACTCTTTAAATATCCCAGGAAAGGAAAAAAAATGGATATAGATGTTGTGGTACTTACATAAAATGGAATGTCACTCAGACATAAAATCAATGTCATAAGGCCAATAGCAGCTTAATGAGTGGCTTTAGGTACGATGATGCTAAGTGCAATGAGCAACAAAGTAAAAGAAACTTATTGTAATATATCACTTATAGAGGGAATGTAAACATGGCTACACATGAACTGAATTTCAAAAGAGAACAGAGTTACACATTTAAAAAACACACTTATGCCTCCTTAAGGGGAAAGGTGCCGTGGGGTGATGTGTAAAAGCAGAGTTTGAAATTAGCACAGATCCCATTCCATATACCAAATATGTAATAGACAAGACCTACTCCTTTCTCAATGAACTGGACACAAAACACCCTATTCACTGAAGAGGAATATATCTGACTGGTAATAACCTTGAAACCTATGTATTTATATGTCTCCATAATGGAATCAAGTGTATGTAGATTGGCATAAACACAGATCAATGGAACAGGACAGAAAGCCCAGAGATAAACCTACATACCTATGGCTATCTCATCTATGACAAAGGAGCTAAGGATATACAATGGCGAAAAGACAGTCTCTTCAGTAATTGGTGCTGGGAAAACTGGACCCCTACACATAAAAGAATGAAATTAGAACACTCCATAACACCATACACAAAAATAAACTCTAAATTGATTAGAGATCTAAATATAAGACCAGACACTATAAAACACTTAGAGGAAACCATAGGCAGAACACTCTATGACATAAATCACAGCAAGATCCTTTTTGACCCACCACTTAGAGAAATGGAAATAAAAACAGAAATCAAGAAATGGGACCTAATGAAACTTAAAAGCTTTTACACAGTACAGGAAAACATAAACAAGATGCAAAAACAACCCTTAGAATGGGAGAAAATATTTTCAAATGAAGCAATTGAAAAAGGATTAATCTCCTAACTTTACAAGCACCGCATGTAGCTCAATATCACAAAAACAAACAACCCAATCCAAAAACGGGCAGAAGACCTAATAGACATTTCTCCAAAGAAGATATACAGATTAGCAAGAAACACATGAAAGGATGCTGAACATCACTAATCATTAGAGAAATGCAAATCAAAACTACCGTGATGTATCACGTCACAGCAGTCAGAGTGGCAATCATCAAAAAAATCTACAAAACAATAAACGCTGGAGAGGCCTTTATTGGAGAAAAGGGAACACACTTGCACTGTGGGTGGGAATGTAAATTGATATGGGCACTAGGGAGAACAGTACGGAGGTTCCTTTAAATAACTAACAATAGAAGTACCATACGACACAACAATCCAACTACTGGATATTTGCCTTGTGAAAACCATAATTCAAAAAGAGTTATGTACAAAAATGTTCATTGCAGCTCTATTTGCAATAGCCAGGACATGGAAGCAACCTAAGTGTCCATCGACAGATGAATGGATAAAGAAG
This sequence comes from Mesoplodon mirus, assembly GCF_964341445.2. Classification (NCBI taxonomy): domain Eukaryota; kingdom Metazoa; phylum Chordata; class Mammalia; order Artiodactyla; family Ziphiidae; genus Mesoplodon; species Mesoplodon mirus. Next base: position 136,279 of record NW_028295431.1, on the reverse strand, counting down.
ATCTGGCACATATATACAATGGAATATTACTTAGCCAAAAAAAGAAGCAAACTGAGCTATTTGTACTGAGGTGGATGGACTTAGAATCTGTCCTACACAGTGAAGTAAGTCTGAAAGGGAAAAACAAATACTGTATGTTAACAGAGATATACGGAATCTAATGAAGAAAAAAAAAGATTTTGAAGAACCTAGTGGCAGGACAGGATTAAGGACACAGACATAGAGAAAGGACTTGAGGACACTGGAAGGGGGATGGGTAAGCTGGGACGAAGTGAGAGAGTGGCATGGACATAAATACATTACCAAATGTAACACCGATAGCTACTGGGAAGCAGCCACATAGAACAGGGAGATCAGCTTGGTGCTCTGTGAGCATATAAAGGGGTGGGATATGGAGTGTGGGAGGGAGATGCAAGAGGGAGGGGATCTGGTGATATTTGTATATGTATAGTTGATTCACTTTGTTATACAGCAGAAACGAACACTCCATTGTAAAGCAATTCTACTCCAATAAACGTGTAAAAGGAAAAAAAAAAAACAAAAAGAAAGCCCAGGGATAAACCTACACACCTATGGTCAACTAATCTATGACAAAGGAAGCAAGACTATACAGTGGAGATAAGACAGTCTCTTCAATCATTGGTGCTGGGAAATATGGACAGCTACATGTAAAAGAATGAAATTAGAACACTCCCCAACACCATACATAAAAATATATTCAAAATGGATTAGAGACCTTAATGTAAGACCAGACAGTATAAAACTCTGAGAGGAAAACTTACGAAAGATACTCTGACGTAAATCACAGCAAGATCTTTTTTGATCCACCTCCTATAGTAATGAAATAAAAAAGAAAACTAAACAGATGGGACCTAATGAAACGTAAAAGCTTTTGCAAAGCAAAGGAAACTACAAACAAGACGAAAAGACAACCCTCAGAATGGCAGAAAATATTTGCAAACGAATCAATGGACAAATGATTAATCTCCAACATATATAAACAGCTCATGCAGCTCAATATTAATAAAACAAACAACCCAATACAAAAATGGAAGAAGATCTAAATAGATATTTCTTCCAAGAAGACATAGAGATTGCCAGTACACACATGAACATCTGCTCAACATCACTAATTATTAGAGAAATGGAAATCGAAACTACAATGAGGTATCACGTCACACCTGTTAGAATGGGCATCATCAGAAAATCTACAAACAACAAATGCTGGAGAGGGTGTGGAGAAAAGGAACCTTATTCCACTATTGTTGGGAATGTAAATCGATACAGTCTCTATGGAGAACAGTATGGAGGTTCCTTAAAAAAAATTAAAAATAGAATTACCATATAATCCAGCAATCCCACTACTGGGCATATACCCAGAGAAAACCATAAATCAAAAAGACACATTCACCACAATGTTCATTGCAGCACTATTTACAATAGCCAGGTAATGAAAGCAACCTAAGTGCCCACAGACAGACGAATGGATAAAGATATGGTACATATATATAATGGAATATTACTCAGCCATACATAGGAATGAAATTGGGTCATTTGTAGAGACCTTGATGGATCTAGAGACTGTCATACAGAGTGAAGTAAGTCAGAAAGAGAAAAACAAATATTGTATATTAATGCATATATGTGGAACCTAGAAAAATGGTACAGATGAACCGGTTTGCAGGGCAGAGATAGAGACACAGATGTAGAGAACAAACATATGGACACCAAGGGGGGAACACCATGTGAGGGTGGTGGTGGGATGAATTGGGAAACTAGGATTCACATGTGCACACTTATATGTATAAAATAGATATCCAATAAGAACCTGCTGTATAAAATGAATAAATAAATTTTTAAAAAATAAAAATAAATAAATAACATTTAATAAAATAAAACAGAATAAAAGTTTTTCCCTTCACATAGATGTCTTTATATTAATGCATTATTTCCATGTTTATGTCTCCAAATTTAAAAAAAAAAGAGGAATAAATAAAATCTACCTTGAACCAAAAAGAAAAAAAAAAAAAAAACCAGAACCCACCAGTTATACAGAGGAAAATCGTATCAGGGCACTTGCTCCAGTGGTAAAAAATTCTTAAGTTGGTCAGAGTTGGGAAATCGTCTCCAATGCAGTCAGCAGCACTCCCCCCCACAAGGAGCATCCTCATTACAAGCTGGGGGACTGTGTCGAGGCGTCTGTGAGTAAATGTGAGTTGAGCCCCAGTCCTGCTGCAGCTGAACTCTTCCCACCCTTTCCAGGTAAAACACCTGAATATGTACAAGCACTTGCAAGCCTAGAGGAAGGGCTGTGGAGCCACACCAGCGACAGCACGCAGGCCGACTTGGTGCCTGCAGGCCAGCCAGGATGGTCCTGGCCCCAGATGCTCTTCTGGAAGCTTTCCATTTCCCTGTCTGAGATACCCCTCCTGCCACGGCCCCCACTGCTTTTTTACTTCCTCACCTCTGCCTGGGGAGAAATTCTAGTGGCAGGTATGGGTGACACATCCTCTTCTTTAGCAAGTGGCAGCCTGGCAACTCCTGCAGAAAGTCCAGCAGAGCCCCCCTCACACTGGGCCACCCACAAAGCCACGGCCTCTCCCTCCCTACCACCACCCCAGCCCCGACACTGCTGACAGGGCAGAGAATATGGCGTCAGGCACAGCAACAGGGGCTCTTGCTGACTGGAGAGGTGTTTATATTGACCTCAACCCAGGCACACATGGGGAGGGCCAGCAGGCAGTGTCAGGCTGCCCAAAGCAGCCAATCCTCACCCCTCAGGGGCTCACAGTTGCAGAAAATTATCCTTGCTAAACGGGCCAGGCCCAAGGAACAGGTGTGGGCTCTTGAGAGTCAGGCTAGACAAGCGGCTGCAGCTGTGGCTTGTTTTCTTATCATTTTATCTGGTCCATGAGTGGAAAACAACTTCAAGAAGACCCTATCCTAATGAGAGGAACCCAGGAGTCAGGGAGAGGAGTGATGGTGGGTGGAGACAGAGGCCTGGTGCCCTGGCTGCAGTGGAAGTGTCTGGAAGACCAGGCAGAGAGAGGCTGCACAGAGTGATAGCCAGGGTCACAGACCTGTCAGAGCTACTGTTTGTTAGTTCAAGTCCTGCTCTGAGGTGTTCTGTGTCAGCTGTGAGCGACAGGTGAGCTGGGGGTTCTCTGCAAGGTGGGCTATTTGCACAGTTCCTGTGTGTCCAGCCCTGCTGGGGTACCTGCCCTGGGGAGCTCCGTATCCTGGGAAGGGCCTGACTATGATAGCCCCATGGGCTGCTGGGTAGCTGCACAGGTGAGCTCCATAACCTGGGAGGGACTTGAACACGAGAGCCCCCTGGGCTGTGGGGTGGGGGGTGCAGCCCAGGTGAGCTCCATATCCTGGGATTGGCCTGACCACAAGAGCCCCATGGGCTGCTGGAGCCCTGGTAAAGGATGTCACGACAGTCAGTGAAGCCACCGAGGATATACATCCAGTAGCTCCTATTTCCTACTCCCTGCTGCTCATTCTACCATCCACCAGGCCATGGCATTCTGTATTACACTTCAATGATGCCTTCTTCTGTATTCCATTCATCTCAGAGTCACAAGAATTTTTGGCTTGTGTGTGGCAGGACACAACATGCAACACAAGCAATAATGCTGGGCCGTCCTGCCCCAATGGTTCAAAAATCCCCACACCATCATTGGGGAAATGTCCTCTAAAGACCTAAAAGTTCTACCTCTGTAAAAGGGAACCCTCCTTCAATATGCAGATGACATTCTGATCGCCAGGCCTACTAAAGACGCCTCTGAACTACCTAGCCAAGAAAGGATAGAAGGTGTCCAAGAAAAAGGCTCAAATATACCAGGCTCAGGTGACATGACTGGGCTTCATTCTCACAGATATTCAGAGAAACGCATCCCAGGATAGGGAAGAAGCCATTTGCAGCCTTACCTCTTCTAAAACTAGAAGACAGCTTAGGGGTTCCTGGGGAGGCCAAGGTTTTCTGCATCTGGATCCCTAACTACAGTCTAATAGCTGGGACTCTACATGAAACACTGACACGAAAAGATGATGATCCTTTTGTATAGAATCCAGAAGCAGCCTTTCAATAATAGAAAGATCAGTCAATTCAGACCCTTGCCCAGGAACGCTCTAATTTAGCTAAACCCTTTGACCTTTACATACTCGGTCAAAGGTTAATTGCCCTTGGAGCCTTAGTGCAAAAACTGGGACCACTTGAAATGGAGCAACACAAGAATGCCCTTCAGGTATGATAAACTATGGTCACCAAGGGCTTTGCCCACTGACTCATCAGGCCAGGATACTGGGGTATCTAAAAAGCTAGAAATCAGCAGCCCACAAGGCCAGCTCCCTCCTAAGGGAAAAGGACCCCACGTCGTGATCCTAACCACCCATCATGCCCTGAAGTTGCAGGGGTCGCTCTGTGGACACACTGACCTCGAGTGAGGAGGCCCTCCAACTCCAACCTCCAGAGAGACAAACGGGAGCAACGGGCCCCCAAGATGACTCATGTGACCATCACTTGACCTGGAGTTTCTCTCAGAAAACAAGAAGACTGTGCCCCGAAAGAGCAGACTACTGCTTGCAGGACTTACTTCACCCAGAGGGGAGCTAATAAGCTTGGCGGGGGAAACGTATATCACGCTTTCACCATAGAAAACCCTACAGACACAGCGGTGATGGTGGCCAATATGACCGGCTGGACTGCTGGCTACTTCTAAAGGCCGTTGACTCAGTGGACGTCATGGTCCTGGATCACCACTGACCCTGGACTGTCTGGGAGTTGCGTGGTCAGGGTTCTGACACATGGTGCTGTTTGAACATTAATTCAAGGACCTAATTAAAGAAAGCACAGACTACTGGTCAGAGCATCTAGGCTGGCAAAAACCGTCAGCCTAAGGTCTTCGAACAAATGTGGGGTGAGGTGAAACCTGCCACCTCAGCATCTCTGCACATCTCTTTCCTGGACACTTAAAGGTCATCAGAATCTATATCACTTCCAATGCTGGTGCTCAGGCGTACGAGAAGTGAGGCAGGAGGCCTTGGGACAATCAACCTCACCTGGAGGCTGGTGGGGAGACGTTTTGCCCCTCCCCCGAAGTATCAGGGCTCCCACCACAGCATGAAGCAGTTACAAAAGAGGGGTCTGCACCCTCAACACCCCAAGAATGAGTAACGGAACAAAAAGCAGAGGAGGTGTTCGTCTCTGGCAACGTTCATTAAAAATTCCTGGGAGATAAAAAGAGAATCTGGGCAATAAAATAAAGTCTAAGCTGTTTTTCCTTTGTGCTTTGTCTAATTTCACGTGCTCCTAGGGTTCCGCATGCAGAGGTCCCACACCCGGCACTTCAGACCCGATTTCGTAGTGCAGAATGGCTGGGTCATCACCTCAGCTAGCGGGGTCCCATGCAGACTCCATGGCATAGAGCCTGAGCTTCAGCCAACCCAGCCCTCGAGAGCTCCATCCCCTCCCTCCCACTGACGCTGCTGGGATCCCTACACAGCAGCCCAGCCCACAGCCCGTGGGGGAGTGCACACTCTCACCTCTCCATTCTGTTTTCAAAATAATGTTTCCTTTGCTTCTGAACCAAACTCAGTCTTGATCTGTTGGCTCCAATGACACTGGGCACGGGGACTCCTGTTGGGGTCCACTCTGGAGGATCAGTAACAGAAATTGAGAACATTGTAACTTCAATGAAGAGATGTGTGAGCCAAACTGTAGTTAACACAGAGCAGTGTATAATGCTCGGGTAAAATAAGATGTTTCTAAGACTTACCTTTGATATTTCCATCACTTTACTATAAGCAAGTTCAGTGAAGACGTCTGTCTTATTTGTCAGGTCAACATTAGAGAAATGAAGTGATTTATTTTCATGGATGTACATCGAGTACTCTTGGCTGAGGCTTCAATCTTGTTTTGAACGCTTTTCCATTGAAAATGATACCTCTGTTTCAGCTCCCCCATTTCTGAGAAGTATAAAATCTTATAATTTATTATTACCAAAGGGGAAAGGTAGGAGAAGGGATAAATTAACAGTGTGGGATTAACACATACACACTGCTATGTATAAAATAGATCATCAACAAGGAACTACTGTATAGCACAGGGAACTACACTGAATATTTTACAATAACCTATAAGGGGAAATAATCTGAAAAAGAATCGATATTTTTATTGACATCGTCTATCAAAGACAGATAAAATGTAACCTAAGCAAGGCCGATGGTGAACGCTTCTGACGCTGAAGATTTCAATCATCTAAAGTTTGGGCTCTGCCTATTTCCCAAGGTGCTTAATGGACATACGTGTAGCCGTAGCTTAAAAATTCCCCAGTTTGTGGTACGGGGAGGCACTGATTTGGAAAAATCCCTGGTGTTCTCCTTCCATGCACGGGACCCTTCCTACAGCTAAAACATGCCTGTCACACCTAGAGGATGGTACACCATTTGATCAGAAAGAGTTTGGAAAAGTCACCTCATCTCCTCATCGCCTGGTGCTCGGGTTCACCCCTCCAGCATCTTTCCTAACAATCTCCTCACTTGGGGATATCAGCACCGTCAACATCCTGTTGCACACAGTTTGAAATTTGTCCAGAGGATGAAGTGGAAGGATGACAAAAATTTAGAGACAAGTCTTAGGTGTTCGGACAGGCACATGCCACTCTAATTTCCAATCCGGAAGACAAATTCATCAAAGGCTAGAATTGCCCACGGAAACAGAATAGGGCTAGAGGAAATCCCGCTGTTTTGTGTCCAGTTTCCAAAAACACAAGTTGAATAATGGAACTCAGGGGCACTAAAATTCATGAAACTGCAGAGTTGAAAATATCTATCGTCGAAAAATGTCTTGAGGTAAGTCACAGAAAAGGACTTGTAAGCAAGGGAGAGTGGCAGGAAACAGATTTGAAGAGGAAGAAAGGACTCCCCATTAAAGCACAAGAAAAGGGGCTGTACATCGCCAATGATGCAGTTGTCCCAAAAGGGCGTATGCAATTTTTTCCGAATATATTCAAGTAAAGGCCATACACACTTTTTATCCAACCAAACAGGTGGGCACTGGAAATCAATACTACAAAATGTATCACTTCACATCAGTCAGAAGGGCCATCCACATAAAGTGTAAACACCAGAAATGCAGGACAGGGTGAGGAGAAAAGGGAGCCCTGTGAGGCTGATAGTGGAATTGTAATTTGCCAACGGCCACTATGGAGAAGTGTATTGTGTTTGCTAAAACATCTAAAAGATTAGCTACAGAGCATAGGGCACTTGCACTCATGGACGTATCTGCATTGTGATGAAAAGTTCATGGAGCATTGTGGTGACAAATTTCACAGAGCCTTGTGATGATGAGGGCATTGACTATTGTGATGACACAGGTCATGAAACCTTGTGATGACGGGACACACGGAGCATTGTGATGACTGGGGTCATGTAGCATTGTGATGACAGGGGCATGGAGCATTGGTCTAATAAGTTTCATGGATAATTGTGTTGACAGTGGGCATGGCACATTGTGATGACAAGGGCATGGAGCACTGTGATGACAAGGTCATGGAGTATGGTGAAGAAAGGTGTCAGGGAGCATTGTGATGGCATATTTCATGTACCATTGTGATGATAATGGCAAGGTGCATTGTGATGCCAAGTGTTATGGAGGATTGTGATGGCAAAGGTAATGGAGCATTGTGATGACAAGGGCTTGGAGCATTGTGATGACAAGGGTCATGGAGCATTGTGATGACAAGGGCAGGGAGCATTGTGATGACAACGGCCATTGAGAATTTTGATGAAAATGTCGTGAAGCATTGTGATGAAAAAAGGCATGGGGCTTGCTATGACAGGGGTCATGGGGCATTGCGATGACAAGTGCATGGAAAATTGTGATGACAAGAGCATGTTAAACTGTGATGAGAACTGTCATGGAGCATTGTGATGACAAGGACGTGAAGAACTGTGATGACAAGGGACATGGAGCATTGTGATGACCAGGGCATGGAGCATTGTGATGGCAAGACCGTGGAGCACTGTGATGAGAAGACCATGGATAATTTTAGTGACGAGCATCATGGAGCACTGTAATGACAAGGGGCATGGAGCATTGTGATGATACGTCTCATTGAGCATTGTGATGACAGGGGTCATGAATCATTGTCATGACAAGGGTCATGGAGTATTGTGATGACAAGCTTTTGGAGTATTGTGATGACAAAGCATTTAACACTGTGATGGGAAGTGTCATGGAACATAGTTATGCCAAGAACTTGGAGAATTGTGATGACAGGGAACATGGAGCATTGTGATGACCAGGGCATGGAGCATTGTGATGGCAAGACCGTGGAACATTGTGATGAGAAGACCATGGATAATTGTGATGATGAGCGCCATGGAGCGCTATAATGACAAAAGGTATGGAGAATTGTGATGACAGTGGCCATGGAGCATTGTGATGAAAAGAGTCATGGAGCATTTTGATGACAAGGGTGTGGAGCATTGTGATGAGAAGACCATGGATAATTGTGAATGACGAGCGTCATGGAGCACTCTAAAGACAAGGACTATGGAGCATTGTGATGACAGTGCTCATGGAGAATTGTGATGACATGTGTAATGGAGCATTCTGATGACAAGCTTGTGGAGTATTGTGATGACAATGGCATGGAGCATTGTGATGAAAAGGGTATGGAGCATTGTGATGAAAAATGCATGGAGCCTTTTCATGACAGTGTTCAAGGAGCATACTGACGACAAGTGTCATGGAGCATTGTGATGACAAGTGTATTGAGAATTGTGATGACAAATATCATGGAGCATTGTGACGACAAGGGCATGGAGTATTGTGATGACAGGCATCATGGAGCGTTGTGATGACAAGGGTTATGGAACATTGTGATCACATGGGTTTGGAGCATTGTGAAGACAGAGGTCATGGATCATTGTGATTTCAAGGAGCATGGAGCATTGTGATGACAGGAGTCATGGAACATTTTGATGAAAGGGGTCATGGAGCATTTTGATGACAGGGGTTATGGAACATTGTGATGTCAGTGGTCATCGAACATTGTGATGATAAGTGCATGTAGCTTTGTGATGACAGGAGTCATGGAACATTGTGATGACAGGGCTGAGGGAGTATTGTGATGAATAGTGATGAAACATTTTGATAACAGTTGTGAGAGAGCATTTTGATGAGAAGTGCATGGAGCATTGTGATGACAAGGTTTATGGAGCATTGTGATGACAAGATTGTGGAGCACTGTGATGACAAGCGCATGGCAAATTGTGATGACATGTGTCATGGAGCATTGTGCTGACAAGCGCAGGGAGAATTGTAATGACAACGGTCATAGAGCATTGTGCTGAGAAAGGCATAGACTATTGTGATGACAAGGGTCAAAGAGCATTGTGATGAACAGTTCATGGAGCATTGTGGTTAAAAAAGTCACAGAGACTGTTGATGATGAGGGCATGGACCATTGTGATGACAAAGGTCATGAAGCATTGTGATGACTGGAGTCACGGAGCATTGTGATGACAGGGGTCATGGAGCTTTGTGATATCAAGGGCATGGAGCATTGTGATGACAAGGTCATGGATCATTGGTCTAATAAGTTTCATGAATTATTGCAATGACAGATGGAATGGTGCATTGTGATGACAAGGGCATGGAGCATTGTGAAGACAAGCTCATACAGTATTGTGAAGACAGGTGTCAGTGAGCATTGTGATGACATATGTAATGGCCCATTGTGATTACAATGGCATGGAGTATTGAGATGCAAGTGTCATGGAGGATTCTGATGACAAAGGTAATGGAACAGTGAGATGACAATGGCTTGGAGCATTGTGATGACAAGGGTCAGGGAGCATTGTGCTGACAAGTGCATGGAGATTTGTGATGCCAAGGTCATGGAGCATTTTGATGACAAGCTTGTGGAGTATTCTGATGACAATGGCATGGAGCATTGTGATGAAAACTGCATGGGTCATTGTGAGGAAAAAGGCATGGAGCCTTTTCGTGACAGGGTTCATGGAGCATTCTGACGACAAGTGTCATGGAGCACTGTGATGACAAGTGTATTGAGAATTGTGATGACAAAGGTCATGGGGCATTGTGAAGAAAAGTGCATGGAGTATTGTGATGACAGGCATCATGGAGCGTTGTGATGACAAGTGTTATGGAACATGGTGATCACAAGTGTTTGGAGCATTGTGATGACACAGGTCATGGATCATGTTGATTTCAAGAAGCATGGAGCATTGTGATGACAAGGGCATGAAACAATGTGATACAAAGGTTCATGGAGGATTTTGATGACAATGGTAATGGAGTATAGTGATGACAAGCGCATGGAACATTGTAATGACAAGTTCATGTAGCATTTTGCTGATAAAGGCATGGAGCATTGTGATGACAGGTGTCATGGAGCACTGTGATGCCATGCGTCACAGAGCATTGTGAATACATGGGTCATGGAGCATTGGGATGAAAAGGGCATGGATCATTGTGATGACAAGCGTCATGGAAGATTGGGCTGAAAATGTTCATGGAGTATTGTGATGACAGGGGTCATGGAGGATTGTGATGACAAGAGTTCCGTATCACTGTGTTGTCAGGGGTAATTGAGTGTTGTGATGACAGTGGTCATGGAGCATTGTGTTGATATTGGTCCTGGAGCATTGTGATGAGAAGACCATGGAGACATGTGATGACAAGTCTCATGGAGTATTCTGATGAAAAGGGGCATGGAGCATTGTGATAACAGTGGTCTTGGAGCATTGTTATGACAAGGGCATGGGGCATTGTGAAGAGAAGGACATGGAGCAATCTGATGAATGCGTCATGGAGCACTGTGATGACAAGTGCATGGAGCATTGTGATTACAGGTGTCTTGGAGCACTGTGATGAAAAAGGCATGGATCATTTTGATGAAAAAGGCATGGAGCCTTGTCATGACAGTATTCAAGGAACATACTGACGACAAGTGTCAGGGAGCATTTTGATGAAAAGTGTATTGAACATTGTGATGACTAAGGTTATGGAGCATAGTGATGAGAAGACCATGGATAACTGTGATTATGAGCATCATGGGGTGTTGTGATGATAAGTGTTATGGAATTTTGTGATTACCATGGTTTGGAGCATTGTGATGACAGAGGTCATGGAGCATTTTGATTTCATTGTGATGACAACAGCCTGAAGCATTATTGTGATGGGCATGGTGCATTGTGATGATAGGATTCATGGAGCTTTGAGATGAAAATGGGCATCGAGCATTTTGATAACAAGGGTCTTGGAACATTGTGATGACAAGGGCATGGAGCATTGTGATGAGAAGTCCATTGAACATTCTGATGACATGCGTCATGGAGCTTTCTGATGACAAGGGCATGGAGCATTGTGAGTACAGGGGTCTTGGAATATTGTGATGACAAGTGTCATGGAGCCTTGTGAATGACAAGGCCGTGGAACATTGTGATGGCAGGGGTCATGGAACATTGTTATGACAGGTGTAATGGAGCACTGTGATGAGAAGGGCAGGAAGCATTGTTGTGAAATGTTTCATGGATTATTGTAATGAGAGTGGGCATGGAGCATTGTGATGACAAGAGCAGGGAACGCTGTGATACATGGGTCATGGAGGATTGTAATGGCAAAGGCATGGAGCATTGTGATGAGAAGGGCATTGAGCATTGTGATGACAAGTGTCATGGAGTTTTGTGATGACAAGGGTATGGATCAATGTGATGAGAGGGTTCATGGAGCATTGTGATGACAATGACATGGAGCTTTGTGATGTCAAGTGTCATGGAGGTTTGTGATGTCAAAAGTCATGGAGCATTTTGATGACAAGGGCATGGTGCATTGTGATGAGAAGGGCAAGGATCAGTTTGAGCACAGGTTCATGCAGCAATTTGATGAAAATTGTAATGGAACATTTTGATGACAGGTGTTATAGAACATTGTGATGTCAGGGGTCATGGAGCTTTGGGATGAAAAGGGTCATGGAGCATTTTGATGACAGGGGTTGTGCAACATTGTGATGTCAGGGGTCATGGAACTTTGTGATGATAAGGGGATGTAGCATTGTGATGACAGGGGTCATGGAACATTGTGATTACAGGGGTGAGGGAGTAATGTGATGACTAGTGATGAAACATTATGATATCTCATGTGAGAGAGCATTTTGATGACAAGTACATGGAGCATTGGGATTACAAGGTTTATGGAGCATATCGATGACAAGGTTGTGGAATGCTGTGATTAAAGGCACGTGGCACATTGTGATGACAAGGGTCATGGAACATTGTTCTGACAAAGGCATGGAGCATTGTGATGACAAGGGTCACGGAGCATTGTGATGAAATGTTCATGGAACATTGTGGTCACAAAGGTCACAAAGCCTTGTGATGACGTGGGCATGGACCGTTCTGATGACAAAAGTTATGAAGCACTGTGATGACTGGAGTCACGTAGCATTGTGATGACAGGGGTCATGGAGCATTGTGATGAAAAGGGCATGGGGCATTGTGATGACAGAGGTCATGGAGAATTTTGATTTCATTGTGCTGACAATAGCCGGAAGCATTATGATGATGGGCATGATGCATTGTGATGACAGGGTTCATGGAGCATAGAGATGAAAAGGGGCATGGAGCATTGTGATTACATCGGTCTTGGAGCATTGTGATGACAAGTGTCATGGAGCCTAGTGATGACAAGGCCGTGGAACATTGTGATGGCAGGGGTCATGGAGCATTATTATGACAGGGGTAATGGAGCATTGTGATGGGAAGGGCAAGGAATATTTTGATTACAAGGTTTATAGAGCACTGTGACGACAAATTTGTGGACCGTTGGGATAAAAAGTGCGTGGCACATAGTGATGACAAGGGTCACGGAGCACTGTGATGAAAAGTTCATGGAGCATTGTGGTTAAATAGGTCACACAGCCTTGTGATGATGCGGGCATGGACCACTGTGATGACAAATGTTATGAAGCACTGTGATGACTGGAGTAACAGAGCATTGTGATGACAGGGGTCATGGAGCATTGTGATGACAAGGGCATAGAATATTGTGCTGATAAAGGCGTAGAGCATTGTGATGTCAAGGGTGAAAGAGCATTGTGATGAAAAGTTCATGGAACATTGTGGTTAAAAAGGTCACAGAGACTGTTGATGATGAGGGCATGGACCATTGTGATGACAAAGGTCATGAAGCATTGTGATGACTGGAGTCACGGAGAATTGTGATGACAGGGGTCATGGAGGATTGTGATAACAAGGGCATGGAGCACTGTGATGACAAGGGCATGGAGCATTGGTTTAATATGTTTCATGGATTATTGTGATGACAGTTGGAATGGCGCATTTTGATGACCAGGTCATGCAGTATTGTGAAGACAGGTGTCAGGGAGCATTGTGATGACATATGTAATGGCCCATTGTGATGACAATTGCATGGAGCATTGTGATGCAAAGTGTCATTGAAGATTCTGATGACAAAGGTAATGGAGCAATGTGATGACAATGGCTTGGACCATTGTGATGACAAGGGTCAGGGAGCATTGTGCTGACAAGTGCATGGAGAAATGTGATGACAAGGGTCATGGAGCATTCTGATGACAAGCTTGTGGAGTATTTTGATGACAATGGTATGGAGCATTGTGATGAAAACGGCATGGGGCAGTTTGATGAAAATGGCATGGAGGCTTTTTGTGACAGGGTTCAATGAGCATTCTGACGACAAGTGTCAGGGAGCTTTGTGATGACAAGTGTATTGAGAACTGTGATGACAAAGGTCATGGAGCATTGTGATGAGAAGGCCATGGATAATTGTGATGATGATTGTCATGGGGTGTTTTGATGATAAGTCTTATGGAACATTGTGATCACAAGGTTTTGGAGCATTATGATGACAGAGGTCATGGAGAATATTGATTTCATTGTGATGATACTAGCCTGAAACATTATGATGATGGGCATGGTGCATTGTGATGACAGGGTTCATGGAGCATTGAGATGAAAAGGGGCATGGAGCATTGTGATTACAGGGATCTTGGAGCATTTTGATGACAAGGGCATGGAGCATTGTGGTTACAGTGTTCTTGGAACATTGTGATGACAAGTGTCATGGAGCTTTGTGATAACAAGGCCGTGGAACATTGTGATGGCAGTGGTCATGGAGCATTGTTATGACAGAAGTAATGGAGCATTTTGATGAGAAGGGCATTGAGCATTGGTCTGAAATATTTCATGGATTATTGAGATGAGAGTGGGCATGGAGCATTGAGATGATAAGGGCAAGGAACACTGTGATACATGGGTCATGGAGGATTGTAATGAAAAGAGCATGGAGCATTGTGATGGGAAGGGAATCGAGCATTGGGATGACAAGTGTCATGGAGCTTTGTGATGACAAGGGCATGGAGCAATGTGATGAGATTGTTCATTGAGCATGGTAACGACAATGACATGGAGCACTGTGATGCCAAGGGTCATGGAGCTTTGTGATGACAAAGGTCATGGAGCATTTTGATGACAAATGTGTGGTGCATTGTGATGCGAAGGGCAGGGAGCATTTTGATGACAGGGTCATGCAGCAATTTGATGAAAAGTGTAATGGAACATTTTGATGACAGGGGTTATAAAACATTGTGATAACAGGGGTCATGGAGCTTTGGGATGAAATGGGTCATGGGGAATTTGATGACAGTGGTAATGGAACATTTTGATGTCAGGGGTCATGGAACATTGTGATGATAAGGGGATGTATCGTTGTGATGACAGGGTCATGGAACATTGTGATTATAGAGGTGAGGGAGTATTGTGATGACTACTGATGGAACACTGTGATATCTCTGGTGAGAGAGCATTTGGATGAGAAGTGCATGGACCATTGTGATTACAAGGTTTATGGAGCACAGTGATGACAAGGTTGTGGATCATTGTGATGAAAAGCGCGTGGCACACTGTGATGATAAGGGTCATGGAGCATTGTTCTGACAAAGACATGGAGCACTGTGATGACAAGTGTCACGGAGCATTGTGATGAAATGTTCATGGAGCATTGTGGTTACATAGGACACAAAGCCTTGTGATGACGCGGGCATGGACTGCTGTGATGACAAACGTTATGAAGCATTGTGATGACTGGAGTCATGGAGCATTGTGAGGAAAGGGGTCATGGAGCATTGTGATAACAAGGGCATGGAGCATTGTGAAGACAGGGGCATGGAGCATTGGTCTGACAAGTTTCATAAATTATTGTGATGACAGCGGACATCGTGCATCGTGATGACAAGGGCATGGAGCATTGTGATGAGAACGTCATGGAGTATTGTGAAGACAGGTGTCAGGCAGCATTGTGAGGACATATGTCATGGTCCATTGCGATGACAATGGCAGGGAGCATTGTGATGCCAAATGTAATGGAGGATTGTGATGGCAAATATAATAGAGCATTGTGATGACTAGGGCTTGCAGCATTATGATGGCAATGGCCATTGAGAATTTTCATGACAAGGTCACGAAGCATTGTGATTAAAATGTCCTGCAGTTTGTTATGAGAAAACCATGGAGCCTTGTGAAGACAAGTCTCATGGAGCATACTGATGAAATGGGGCATGGAGCATTCTGATTACATGGGTCTTGGAACATTGTGATAACAAGGGCATGGAGCATTGTGATGACAAGGGCATGAAGCATTGATCTAATAAGTTTCATGGATTATTGTGAAGACAGTTGAAATGGCGCATTGTGATGACTAGGGCATGGAGCATTGTGATGACCAGGTCATGCGGTATTGTGAAGAGAGCTGTCAGGGAGCAATGTGATGACAATTGTATTGAGAATTGTGATGACAAAGGTCATGGAGCATTGTGATGAAAAGGGCATGTAGCATTGTGATGACAGGAGTCTTGGAACATTGTGATGACAGGAGTGAGGGAGTATTGTGACAAATAGTGATGTAGCATTGTGATATAAGTGGTGAGAGAGCATTTTGATGAGAAGTGCATGGAGCATTGTGATGACAAATTTTAAGGAGCATTGTGATGAGAAGATTGTGGAGCACTGTGACGTCAAGTGCATGGTGCATTGTGATGACATGTGTCATGGAGCATTGTGCTGACAAGTGCAAGGAGCATTGTGATGACAAGGGTCAAAGAGCATTGTGATGAAAAGTTCATGGAGCATTGTGGTTAAAAAGGTCACAGAGAATGTTGATGACGAGGGCATGGACCATTGTGATGACAAAGGTCATGAAGCATTGTGATGACTGGAGTCACAGAGCATTGTGATGACAGGGGTCATGGAGCATTGTGATAACAAGGGCATGGATCATTGTGATGACAAGAGCATGGAACATTGGTCTAATAAGTTTCATGGATTATTGTGATGACAGTTGGAATGGCGCATTGTGATGACAAGGGCATGGAGCATTGTGATGACCAGGTCATGCAATATTGTGAAGAGAGGTGTCAGGGAGCATTGTGATGACATATGAAATGGCCCTTTGTGATGGCAATGGCATGGAGCATTGTGATGCCAAGTGTGATGGAGGATTCTGATGACAAATGTAATGGAGCATTGTGATGACAATGGCTTGGAGCATTGTGATGACAAGGGTCAGGGAGCATTCTGATGACAAGCTTGTGGAGTATTTTGATGACAATGGCATGGAGTATTGTGATGAAAACGGCATGGGGCATTGTGATGAAAATGGCATGGAGCCTTTTCGTGACAGGGTTCAAGGAGAAATCTGATGACAATTGTCAGGGAGCATTGTGATGACAAGTGTATTGATAATTGTGATGACAAAGGTCATGGAGCATTGTGATGAAAAGTGCATGGAGTACTGTGATGCCAGGCATCATGGAGCGTTGTGATGACAAGTGTTATGGAACATTGTGATCACAAGGGAGTGGAGCATTGTGATGAAATAGGTCATGGATCATTTTTATTTCAAGGAGCATGGAGCATTGTGATGCCAAAGGCATGAAGCAATGTGATCCCAAGGTTCATGGAGGATTGTGATGACAATGGAAATGGAGTATTGTGATGACAATTGCATAGAGCATTGTAATGACAAGGTCATGTAGCATTTTGCTGACAAAGGCAAGAAGCATTGTGATGACATGTGTCATGGAGCACTGTGATGACAAGTGTCACGGAGCATTGTGAATACAGGGGTCATGGAGCTCTGCGATGACAAGGGCATGGATCATTGTGAAGACAAGGGTCATGGAGCACTGGGCTGAAAATGTTCATGGAGTACTGTGATGACTCGGGTCATGGAGCATTGTGAAGACAAGGGAATGGAACATGGTGATGACAAGGTCCTGGAGCATTGTGATGAGAAGACCATGGAGACTTGTGATGACAAGACTCATGGAGCATTCAGATGAAAAGGGGCATGGAGCATTTTGATTACTGGGGTCTTGGAGCATTGTGATGAAAAGGGCATGGAGCATTGTGAGGAGAAGGCCATAAAGAATTCTGATGACATGCGTCATTGGAGCATTTGATGAAAAGGGCATGGAGTTTGTGATTACAGGGTTCTTGGAGCATTGTGGTGAAAAGGGCATGGATCATTGTGATGAAAAATGCATGGAGCCTTGTCATGACAGGGTTCAAGGAGCATACAGACAACACGTGTCAGGGAGCATTTTGATGACAAGTGTATTGAGCATTGTGATGGCAAAGGTCATGGAGCGTTGTGATGAGAAGACCATGGATAATTGTGATGACGAGCGTCATGGGGCATTGTGATGACAAGGGTTATGGAATATTGTGATCACAAGGGTTTGGAGCATTGTTATGACAGAGGTCATGGAGCATTTTGATTTCATTGTGATGACAATAGCATGAAGCATTATGATGATGGGCATGATGCATTGTGATGACTGGATTCATGGATCATTGAGATGGAAAGGGGCATAAAGCATTGTGATTACAGGGTTCTTGGAGCATTGTGATGAGAAGGGTCATGGAGTTTTGTGATGACAAGGCCATGGAACATCGTGATGGCAGGGGTCATGGAGCATAGTTATGACAAGTGTAGTGGAACATTGTGATGGCAAGGGCATGGAGCATTGTGATGAGAAGGCCACGGAGCATTCTGATGACATGTGTCATGGAGCTCTGTGATCACAAGGGCATGGAGCAATGTGATGAGAGCGTTTATGGAGCACTGTGATGCCAATGTCATGGAGCATTGTGATGCCAAGTGTCATGGATCGTTGTGATGACAAAGGTCATGGAGCATTTTGAAGGCAAGGGCGTTGTGCATTGTGATGAGAAAGGCAAGGAGCATTCTGATGACAGGGTCATGGAGCAATTTGATGAAAAGTGTCATGGAACATTTTGATGACAGGTGTTATGGAATAAGGTGATGTCAGGGGTCATCGAACATTGTGATGATAAGTGCATGTAGCACTCTGATGACAGGAGTCATGGAACATTGTGATGAGAGGGGTGAGGGAGTATTGTGACAAATAATGATGTAGCATTGTGATATCTGTGGTGAGAGAGCATTTTGATGAGAAGTGCATGGATCATTGTGATGACAAGGGTCAAAGAGCATTGTGAGGAAAAGTTCATGGAGCATTGTGGTTAAAAAGGTCACAGAGACTGTTGATGACGAGGGCATGGACCATTGTGATGACAAAGGTCATGAAGCATTGTGATGACTGGAGTCACGGTGCATTGTGATTTCAGGCATCATGGAGCATTGTGATAACAAGGGCATGGAGCATTGTGATGACAAGGGCATGGAACATTGGTCTAATAAGTCTCATGGATTATTGCGATGACAGTTGGAATGGTGCATTGTGATGACAAGGGCATGGAGCATTGTGATGACCAGGTCATGCAATATTGTGAAGAGTGGTGTCAGGGAGCATTGTGATGACATATGTAAAGGCCCATTGTGATGACAATGGCATGGAGCATTGTGATGCCAAGTGTCATGGAGGATTCTGATGACAAAGGTAATGGAGCATTGTGATGACAATGGCTTGGAGCATTGTGATGACAAGGGTCAGGGAGCATTGTGCTGACAAGTGCATTGAGAATTGTGATGAAAAGGGTCATGGAGCATTCTGATGACAAGCTTGTGGAGTATTTTGATGACAATGGCATGGAGCATTGTGATGAAAACCACATGTGGCATTGTGATTAAAATGTCATGGAGCCTTTTCGTGACAGGTTTCAAGGAGCATTCTGATGACAAGTGTCAGGGAGCATTGTGATGACAAGTGTATTGAGAATTGTGATGACAAATGTCAGGGAGCATTGTGATGAAAAGGGCATGGGGTGTTGTGATGACAGGCATCATGGAGCGTCGTGATGACAAGTGCTATGGAACATTGTGATCGCAAGAGTTTGGAGCACTGTGATGACAGAGGTCATGGATCATATTGATTTCAAGGAGCATGGAGCATTGTGATGACAAGGGCATGAAACAATGTGATCCCAAGGTTCATGGAGGATTGTGATGACAATGGAAATGGAGTATTGTGATGACAAGCGCATAGAGCATTGTAATGACAAGGTCATGTAGCATTTTGCTGACAAAGGCATGGAGCATTGTGATGACATGTGTCATGGAGCACTGTGATGACAAGCGCATGGATCATTGTGATGACAAGGGTCATGGAGCACTGGGCTGAAAATGTTCATGGAGTGTCGTGATGACAGGGGACATAGAGCATTGTGATGACTAGGGAATGGAGCAATGTGATGAAAAGAGTCCCGGATCATTGTGTTGTCAGGTGTCATTGAGTGTTGTGATGACAGTGGTCATGGAGCATTGCAATGATATTGGCCATCGAGCATTGTGATGAGTAGGTCCTGGAGCACTGTGCTGAAAATGTTCATGGATTATTGTGATGATAGTGGTCATGGAGCATTTTGATGACAAGGGAATGGAGCATGGTGATGACAGGTCTTGGAGCATTGTGATGAGAATACCATGGAGACTTGTGATGACAAGTCTCATGAAGCATTCTGATGAAAAGGGGCATGCAGCATTGAGATTACAGGGGTCTTGGAGCATTGTGAGGACAAGGGCATGGAGTATTGTGATGAGAAGGCCATGAAGCATTCTCATGACCTGCGTCATGTAGTTTCTGATGACAAGGGCATGGAACATTGTGATTACAGGGATCTTGGAACATTGTGATGAAATGTGCATGGATTATTGGGATGAAAAAATCATGGAGCCTGGTCATGACAGGTTTCAAGGAGCATACTGGCAACAAGTGTCAGGGAGCATTGTGATGACAATTGTATTGAGCATTGTGATGACAATGTTCATGGAGCATTGTGATGAGAAGACCATGGATAATTGTGATAATGAGCGTCATGGAGTGTTGTGATGATAAGTGTTATGGAACATTGTGATCACAAGGGTTTGGAGCATTATGATGATAGAGGCCATGGAGAATATTTATTTCATTGTGATGACAATAGCCTGAAACATTATGATGATGGGCATGGTGCATTGTGATGACAAGGTTCATGGAGCATTGAGATGAAAACGGTCATAGAGCATTGTGATTACAAGCGTCTTGGAGCAATGTGATGACAAGGGCATGGAGCATTGTGATGAGAAGGCCATGGAGCATTCTGATGACATGCGTCCTGGAGATTTGTGATGACAAGGGCATGGAGCATTGTGATTACAAGGGTCTTGGAGCATTGTGATGAAAAGGGCATGGATCATTGTGATGAAAAAGGCATGGAGCCTTGTCATGACAGGGTTCAAGGAGCATATTGATGACAAGTGTCAGTGAGCATTGTGATGACAAGTGTATTGAGAATTGTGATGACATAGGTCATAGAGCATTGTGACGAGAAGGCCATGGATAATTGTGATGATGAGCATCATGGGGTGTTGTGATGATAAGTGTTATGGAACATTGTGATCACAAGTGTTTGGAGCATTATGATGACAGAGGTCATGGAGAATACTGATTTCATTGTGATGACAATAGCCTGAAGCATTATGATGATAGGCATGGTGCATTGTGATGGCAGTGTTCATGGAGCATTGAGATGAAAAGGGGCATGGAGCATTGTGTTTACAAAGGTCATGGAGAATTGTGATGACAAGGGCATGGAGCATTGTGATGAGAAGGCCATGGAACTTTCTGATGACATGCGTCATGGAGCTTTGTGATGACAAGGGCAAGGAGCATTGTGATTACATGGACCTTCAGCATTGTGATGACAAGTGTCTTGGAACCTTGTGATGACTAGGCCTTGGAATATTGTGATGTCAGGGGTCATGGTGCATTGTTATGACAGAGGTAATGGAGCATTGTGATGAGAAGGGCATGGAACCTTGGTCTGAAAAGTTTCATGGATTATTGTGATGAGAGTGGGAATGGAGCATTTTGATGACAAGGGTACGGAACACTATGATACATGGGTCATGCAGTACTGTAATGACAAGGCATGTAGCATTGTGATGAGAAAGGCATCGAGCATTGTGATGACAAGTGTCATGGAGCTTTGTGATGACAAGGGCATGGACCAATGTGATGAGAGGGTTCATGGAGCATTGTGATGACAATGACATGGAGCATTGTGATGCCAAGGGTCATGGAGATTTGTGATGACAAGTCATGGAGCAGTTTGATGACAAGGGCATGGTGCATTGTGATGAGAAGGGCAGGGAGCATTTTGATGACAGGGTCATGCAGCAATTTGATAAAAAGTGTAATGGAACATTTTGATGGCAGGGGTTATAGAACATCGTGATGTCAGGGGTCTTGGAGCTTTGGGATGAAACGGGTCATGGAGCATTTTCTTCACAGGGGTTATGGAAGATTGTGATATCAGGGGTCATGGAACATTGTGATGATAAGGGGATGTAGCATTGTGATGACAGATTCATGGAACATTGTGATTCCAGGTGTGAGTGAGTATTGTGATGACTATTGTTGGAATATTGTGATATCTCTGGTGAGAGAGCATTTTGATGAGAAGTGCATGGACCATTGTGATTACAAGGTTTATGGAGCTTTGCAATGACAAGGTTGTGGACCGTTGTGATGAAATGCACGTGGCACATTGTGATGATAATGGTCATACAGCATTGTTCAGGCAAAGACATGGAGCATTGTGATGACAAGGGTCACAGAGAATTGTGATGAAAATTTCATGGAGCACTGTGGTTACAAAGGTCACAGAGCCATGTGATGACGCGGGCATGGACCATTGGGATGACAAACGTTATGAAACACTGTGATGACTGGAGTCACGGAGCATTGTGATGACAGGGGTCATGGAGCATTTTTGTGACAAGGGCATGGAGCATTGTGATGACAGGGGCATGGAGCATTGGTCTGACAAGTTTCACAGATTATTGTGATGACAGTGGGCATGGTGCATTTTGATGAAAAGGGCATGGAGCATTGTGATGAGAAGATCATGGAATACTGTGAAGAGAGGTGTCAGGGAGCATTGTGATGACATATGTCTTGGTCCATTGCGATTACAATGGCATGGAGCATTGTGATGCCAAATGTATTTGAGAATTGTAATGAAAAATATAATGGAGCATTGTGATGATTAAGGTGTGGAGCATTATGATGACAAGGGCCATTGAAAATTTTCATTACAAGGTCGAGAAGCATTGTGATGACCAGGTCCTGGAGCATTGTGATGAGAAAACCATGGAGCCTTGATGACAAGTCTCATGGAGCATACTGATGAAAAGGGGCATGGAGCATTGTGATTACAGGGGTCTTGGAACATTGTGATGACAAGGGCATGGAGCATTGTGAGGAGAAGGCCATGAAGCATTCTGATGATAAGCGTCATGGAGCTTTTTGATGACAAGGTCCTGGAGCATTGTGATTACAGGGATCTTGGAGCATTGTGATGAAAAGGGCATGGATAATTGTGATTAAAAAGGAATGGAGCCTTGTCATGACAGGGTTCAAGGAGAATACTGACGACAAGTGTCATGGAGCATTGTGATGACATGTGTATTGAGCATTGTGATGACAAAGATCATGGAGCATTGTGATGAGAAGACCATGGATAATTGTGATGATGAGCGTCATGGGGTGTTGTGATGATAAATGTTATGGAACATTGTGATCACAAGAGTTTGGAGCATTATGATGACAGATGTCATGGAGAATATTGATTTCATTTTGATGACAATAGCCTGAAGCATTATGATGATGGGCATGGTGCATTTTGATGACAGGGTTCATGGAGCATTGAGATGAAAAGGGGCATGGAACATTGTGTTTACAGGGGTCTTGAAGCATTGTGATGACAAGGGCACCGAGCATTGTGATGAGAAGGCCGTGGAACATTCTGATGACATGCGTCATGGAGCTTTGTGATGACAAGGGCATGGAGCATTGTGATTACAGGGGTCTTCAGCATTGTGATGACAAGTGTCATGGAACCTTGTGATGACAAGGCCGTGGATCATTGTGATGGCAGGTGTCATGGTGCATTGTTATGACAGGGGTAATGGAGCATTGTGATGAGAAGGGCATGGAACATTGGTCCGAAATGTTTCATGGATTATTGTGATGAGTGTGTGCATGGAGCATTGTGATGACAAGGGTACGGAACACTATGATACATGGGTCAAGCAGGATTGTAATGACAATGGCATGGAGCAATGTGATAAGAAGGTCATCAAGCATTGTGATGACAAGTGTCATGGAGCTTTGTGATGACAAGGGCATTGGGCAATGTGATGAGAGCATTCATGGAGCATTGTGATGACAATGACATGGATCATTCTGACGCCAAGGGTCATGGATCTTTGTGATGACAAAGGTCATGGAGCATTTTGATGGCAAGGGCGTTGTGCATTGTGATGAGAAAGGCAGGGAATATTCTGATGACAGGGTCTTAGAGCAATTTGATGAAAAGTGTCATGGAACATTTTGATGACAGGTGTTATGGAACATTGTGATGTCAGGGGTCATCGAACATTGTGATGACAAGTGCATGTAGCATTGTGATGACAGGAGTGACGGAGTATTGTGACAAATAGTGATGTAGCATTGTGATATCAGTGGTGAAAGAGCATTTTGATGAGAAGTGCATGGATAATTGTGATTACAAGTTTTATGGAGCATTGCAAAGACAAAGTTGAGGACCATTGTGATGAAATGCGTGTGGAACATTGTGAAGACAATGGTCATGAAGCATTGTTCTGACAAAGACATGGAGCATTGTGATGACAAGTGTCACAGAGAATTGTGATGAAATGTTCATGGAGCATTGTGGTTACAAATGTCACAGAGTCTTGTCATGACGCGGGAATGGACCATTGGGATGACAAACGTTTTGAAGCATTGAGATGACTGTAGTCACGGAGCATTGTGATGACAGGGTTCATGGAGCATTGTGATGACATTTTTCATGGAGCATTGTGCTGACAAGCGCATGGAGCATTGTGAAAACAAGGGCATGGAGCATTGTGATGACAAGGGCATGGAACATTGGTCTTATATGTTTCATGGATTATTGTGATGACAGTTGTAATGGCGCATTGTGATGACAAGGACATGGAGCATTGTGATGACAAGGGTCATGGACCTTTGTGATGACAAGTCATGGACCATTTTGATGACTAGCGCATGGGGCATTGTGATGAGAAGTGCAGGGAGCATTTTGATGACCGGGTCATGCAGCAATTTGATGAAAAGTGTAATGGAACATTTTGATGGCAGGGGTTATAGAACATTGTGATATCAGGGGTCTTGGAGCTTTGGGATGAAAAAGGTCATGGAGCATTTTCATGACAGGGTTTATGGAACATTGTGATGTCAGGGGTCATGGAACATTGTGATGATAAGGGGATGTAGCAGTGTGATGACAGGGTCATGGAACATTTTGATTACAGGGGTGAGGGAGTATTGTGATGACTAGTGATGGAACACTGTGATATCTCATGTGAGAGAGCATTTTGATGAGAAGTGCATGGAGCATTGTGATTACAAGGTTTATGGAGCATTGCAATGACAAGGTTGTGGACCGTTGTGATGAAATGCGTGTGGCACATTTTGAAGACAATGGTCATGGAGCATTGTTCTGAGAAAGACATGGAGCATTGTGATGACAAAGGTCACAGAGAATTGTGATGAAACGTTGATGGATGATTGTGGATAAAAAGGTCACAGAGCCTTGTGATGACACGGGCATGGACCATTGTGATGACAAACGTTATGAAGCATTGTGATGACTGGAGTCACGGAGCATTGTGATGACAGGGGTCATGGAGCATTGTGATGGCATGTGTCAATGAGCATTGTGCTGACAAGCGCATGGAGCATTGTGATGACAAGGGTCATGGAGCTTGTGATGACATGTGTCATGGTGCATTGTGATGACAAGCGCATGGAGCATTGTGATGACAATTGTCATGGAGCATTGTGTGGAGAAAGGCATAGAGCATTGTGATGACAAGTGTCAAAGAGCATTGTGATGAAAATTTCATGGATTATTTTGGTTAAAAAGCTCACAGAGACTGATGATGACAAGTGCATGGACCACTGTGGTGACAAAGGTCATGAAGCATTGTGAGGACTGGAGTCACAGAGCATTGTGATGGCAGGGGTCATGGAGCATTGTGATAACAAGGGCATGGAGCATTTGTCTAATAAGATTCAGGGATTATTGCGATGACAGTTGGAATGGCACATTGTGATGACAAGGGCATGCAGCATTGTGATGGCAAGGACACGCAGTATTGTGAAGACAGATCTCAGGGAGCATTGTGATGACATATGTAATGGCCCATTGTGATGACAATTGCATGGAGCATTGCGATGCCAAGTGTCATGGAGGATTCTGATGACAAAGGTAATGGAGCTTTGTGATGACAATGGCTTGGAGCATTGTGATGACAAGGTTCAGGGAGAATTGTGCTGACAAGTGCATGGAGAAATGTGATGACAAGGGTCATGGAGCATTCTGATGACAAGCTTGTTGAGTATTTTGATGACAATGGCACGGAGCATTGTGATGAAAATGACATGGGGCATTGTGATGAAAAAGGCATGGAGCCTTTTCGTGACAGGGTTCAAGGAGCATTGTGATGACAAGTGTATTGAAAATTGTGATGACAAAGGTCTTGGAGCATTGTGATGAAAAGGGCATGGAGTATTGTGATGACAGGCATCATGGAGCGTTGTGATGACAAGTGTTATGGAACATTGTGATCACAAGGGTTTGGAGCATTGTGATGACAGAGGTCATGGATCATTTTGATTTCAAGGAGCATGGAGCATTGTGATGACAAGGGCATGAAGCAATGTGATCCCAAGGTTCATGGAGGATTGTGATGACAATGGTAATGGAGTATTGTGATGACAAGCGCAAAGAGCATTGTAATGGAGAGGTCATGTAGCATTTTGCTGACAAAGCATGGAGCATTGTGATGACATGTGTCATGGAGCACTGTGATGACAAGCGTCACGGAGTATTGTGAATACTCGGGTCAGGGAGCATTGGGATGACAAGGGCATGGATCATTGTGATGACAAGCGTCATGGAGCACTGGGCTGAAAATGTTCATGGACTTTTGTGATGACAGGGGTCATGGAGCATTGTGATGACTAGGGAATGGAGCATTGTGTTGACAAGAGTCACGGATCATTGTGTTGTCAGGTGTCACAGAGCATTGTGATGGCAGGGGTCATGGAGCATTGTGATAACAAGGGCATGGAGCATTGTGATGACCAGGGCAAGGAGCATTGGTCTAATAAGTTTCATGGATTATTGCGATGACAGTTGGAATGGTGCATTGTGAGGAAAAGGGCATGGAGCATTGTGATGGCCAGGTCATGCAGTATTGTGAAGACAGGTGTCAGGGAGCATTGAGATGACATATGTAATGGCCCATTGTGATGACAATGGCATGGAGCATTGGGATGCCGAGTGTCATGGATAATTCTGATGGCAAAGGTAATGGAGCATTGTGATGACAATGGCTTGGAGCACTGTGATGACTAGGGTCAGGGAGCATTGTGCTGACAATTGCATGGAGAAATGTGATGACAAGTGTCATGGAGCATTCCGATGACAAGCTTGTGGAGTATTTTGATGACAATGCCATGGAGCATTGTGATGAAAACAGCATGGGGCATTGTGATGAAAAAGGCATGGAGCCTTTTCCTGACAGGTTTCAAGGAGCATACTGATGACAAGTGTCAGGGAGCCTTGTGATGACAAGTGTATTAAGAATTGTGATGACAAAGGTCATGGAGCATTGTGATGAAAAGGGCATGGACTATTGTGATGACAGGCATCATGGAGCGTTGTGATGACAAGTGTTATGGAACATTGTGATCACAAGGGTTTGGAGCATTGTGATGACAGAGGTCATGGATCATTTTGATTTCTAAGGAGCATGGAGCATTGTGAGGGAAGGGCATGAAGCAATGTGATCCCAAGTTTCATGGAGGATTGTGATGACTGTGGAAATGGAGTATTGTGATGACAAGCGCATAGAGCATTGTAATGACAAAGTCATGTAGCATTTTGCTGACAAAGGCATGGAGCATTGTGATGACAGGTGTCATGGAGCACTGTGATGACAAGCGTCACGGAGCATTGTGAATACAGGGGTCATGGAGCATTGGGATGACAAGGGCATGGATCATTGTGATGACAAGGGTCATGGATCACTGGGCTGATAAAGTTCATGGATTGTTGTTATGACAGGTATCATGGAGCATTGTGATGACTATGGAATGGAGCATTGTGATGACAAGAGTCACGGATCATTGTGTTGTCGGGTGTCATGGAGTGTTGTGATGATAGTGGTCATGGAGCATTGTGATGATATTGGCCATGGAGCATTGTGATGAATAGGTCTTGGAGCATTGGGCTGAAAATATTCATGGACTATTGTGATGACAGTGGTCATGGAGCATTGTGATGAGAAGGGAATGGAGCATGGTGATGACAAGGTCCAGGAGCACTGTGATGAGAAGTCCATGGAGACTTGTGATGAGAAGTCTCACTGAGCATTCTGATGAAAAGGGGCATGGAGCATTGTGATTACAGGGGTCTTGGAGCATTGTGATGACTAGGGCATGGAACACTGTGATACATGTGTCATGGGTCATGGAGGATTGTGATGACAAGTCATGGAGCATTGTGATGACAAGGGCATGGAGCATTGTGATGACAAGAGCATGGAGCATTTGTCTGACAAGAGTCATAGATTATTGTGATGACAGTGGACATGGTGCATTGTGATGACAAGGGCATGGAGCTTTGTGATGACAAGGGCATGGAGCATTGTGATGAGTAGGTCAGGGTGTATTGTGAAGACAGGTGTCAGGGAACATTGTGATGACATATGTCAAGGTCCATTGCGATGACAATGGCATGGAGCACTGTGATGCCAAATGTAATGGAAAATTGTGATGACAAATATAATGGAGCATTGTGATGATTAGGGCTTGGAGCATTATGATGACAAGGGCTGTTTAAAATTTTCATGACAAAGTCGAGAAGCATTGTGATGACAAGATCCTGGATCATTGTGATGACAAAATCATGGAGCCTTGTGATGACAAGTCTCATGAAGCATACTGATGAAAAGGGGCATGGAGGATTGTGATTACAGGGGTCTTGGAGCATTGTGATGACTAGGGCATGGAGCATTGTGATGAAAAAAGCATGGAGTCTTGTCATAACAGGGTTCAAGGAGCATACTGATGACAAGTGTCAGGGAGTATTGTGATGACAAGTGTATTGAGCATTGTGATGACAAAGATCATGGAGCATTGTGATGAGAAGACCGTGGATAATTGTGAAGATGAGCGTCATGGTGTGTTTTGATGATAAGTGTTATGTAACATTGTGATCACAAGGGTCTGGAGCATTTTGATGACAGAGGTCATGGAGAATATTGATTTCATTGTGATGACAATAGCCTGAAGCATTATGATGATGGGCATGGTGCATTGTGATGACAGGGTTCATGGAACATTGAGATGAAAAGGGGCATGGAACATTGTTATTACAAGGGTCTTGGAGCATTGTGATGACAAGGGCATGGAGCATTGTG
The DNA here is from genome assembly GCF_964341445.2 of Mesoplodon mirus. Lineage (NCBI taxonomy): Eukaryota > Metazoa > Chordata > Mammalia > Artiodactyla > Ziphiidae > Mesoplodon > Mesoplodon mirus. The sequence goes on along the minus strand of NW_028295431.1, from coordinate 107,205 downwards.
ATGAGAAGGCCATGGAACATTCTGATGACATGCGTCATGGAGCTCTATGATGACAAGGGCATGGAGCATTGTTATTTCAGTGGTCTTGAGCATTGTGATGACAAATGTCATGGAACCTTGTAATGACTAGGCCGTGGAACATTGTGATGGCAGGGGTCATGGTACGTTGTTATGACAGGTGTAATGGAGCATTTTGATGAGAAGGGCATGGAATATTGGTCTGAAATGTTTCATGGATTATTGTGATGAGAGTGGGCATGAAGCATTGTGAGGACAAGGGCAAGGAACACTATGATACATGGGTCATGCAGGAATGTAATGACAAGGGCATGGAGCTTTGTGATGAAAAGGGCATCGAGCATTATGATGACAAGTGTCATGGAGCCTTCTGATGACATGGGCATTGAGTAATGTAATGAGTGGTTTCATGGAGCATTGTGATGACAATGACATGGAGCATTGTGATGCCAAGGGTCATGGAGCTTTGTGATGACAAGTCATGGAGCATTTTGATGACAAGGGCATGGTGCATTGTGATGAGAATGGCAGGGAATATTTTGATGACCGGGTCATGCAGCAATTTGATGAAAAGTGTAATGGAACATTTTGATGGCAAGGGTTACAGAACATTGTGATGTCAGGGGTCTTGGAGCTTTGGGATGAAAAGGGTCATGGAGCATTTTGATGACAGGTGTTAAGGAACATTATGATGTCAGCATTCATGGAACATTGTGAAGATAAGGGGATGTAGCAGTGTGATGACAGGGTCATGGATCATTGTGATTACAGGGGTGAGGGAGCATTGTGATGACTATTGACTGAACACTGTGATATCTCAGGTGAGAGAGCATTTTGACGAGAAATGCATGGAGCATTGTGATTACAAGGTTTATGGAGCATTGCAATTACAAGGTTGTGGACGGTTGTGATGAAATGCGCGTTGCATATTGTGAAGAAAATGGTCATGGAGCATTGTTCTGAGAAAGACATGGAGCATTGTGATGAAAATGGTCAAAGAGAATTGTGATGAAATATTCATTGAGCATTGTGGTTACAAAGGTCACAGAGACTTGTGATGACATGGGCATGGACCATTGTGATGACAAACGTTATGAAACATTGTGATGACTGGAGTCATGGAGCATTGTGATGACAGGGGTCATGGAGCATTGTGATGACATGTGTCATGGAGCATTGTGCTGACAAGCGCATGGAGCATTGTGATGACTAGGGTCATGGAGCATTGTGCTGAGAAAGGCATAGAGCATTGTGATGACAAGGGTCAAAGAGCATTGTGATGAAAAGTTCATGGAGCATTGTCATTAAAAAGGTCACAGAGACTGTTGATGACTAGGACATGGACTATTGTGATGACAAAGTTCATGAAGCATTGTGATGACTGGAGTCACGGAGCATTGTGATGACAGGGGTCATGGAGCATTGTGATAACAAGGGCATGGAGCATTGTGATGACAAGGGCATGGAGCATTGGTCTAATATGTTTCAAGGATTCTTGCGATGACAGTTGGAATGGCGCATTGTGATGACAAGGGCATAGAGCATTGTGATGACCAGGCCATGCAGTATTGTGAAGACAGGTGTCAGGGAGAATTGTGATGACATATGTAATGGCCCATTGTGATGACAATGGCATGGAGCATTGTGATGCCAAGTGTCATGGAGGATTCTGATGACAAAGGTAATGGAGCATTGTGATGACAATGGCTTGGAGTATTGTGATGACAAGGTTCATGGAACATTGGGCTGAAAATATTCATGGAGTATTGTGATGACATGTGTCATGGAGCATTGTGATGACTAGGGAATGGAACATTGTGATGACAAGAGTCCGGAATCATTGTGATGTCAGGTGTCATGGGGTGTTGTGATGACAGTGGTCATAGAGCATTGTGATGATATTGGCCAATGAGCATTGTGATGAAAAGACCTTGGGTAATTGTGATGTCGAGCATCATGGAGCACTGTAATGACATGGGGCATGAAGCATTGTGATGACAGGTGTCAGGGAGCATTGTGATGACAGGCGTCATGGAGCATTGTGATGACAAGGGCATGGAGCTTTGTGATGACATGTGCATGGAGCATTGTGATGACAAGTGCATGGAGCATTGCAATGTCAAATGGATGGAGAATTGTGATGACAAGAGCATGTAACATTTTGATGAGAATTGTCATGTAGCATTGTGATGACAAGGATGTGGAGAATTGTGATGACATGGGACATGGAGCATTGTGATAACCAGGACATGGTGCACTGTGATGACATGGGACATGGAGCATTATTATGAGAACGGCCATGGTGCATTTTGACATAAGATATCACTTATGAAAGGAATGTAAACATGGCTACATATGAACTGATTTAGGGAAGAGAACAGAGTCTCAGATTTAGAAAACAATCTAATGCTTGATTAAGGGGAAAGAGAGGTGGGGAGATGCACAAAACATAAGATTGATATTAGCACAGGTACCGTTCCATAATCCAAAAACTGAAGAGACAAACCCTACTCCTTCCTCAGTGAATGGAACTCAACATCCCTATTCCCCGCAGAGAAATATATCTGACTAGTAAGAATTTTAAAACCTATGTATTGATATGTCTCCATAAGGGAGCCAAGTGTGTCTAGAATGACATAAACATGGCAGTGAGAATCAGCTCAAGCCCACTATAAAAATGAATTTCAAAACAAAACATATAAACAGTAAAATTCTTACACAATACCTTCAGGGGTTCTGATGAAACCTGGAATGACCATATCTACAATGACAGCTGGATGTGGCGTAAGGCTGGTCACTTGGGACTGAGAGGATTGGTGAGATTGGGTGAAAAAATGCAGACCCTTTAAAGCAATAATGCCTGCCACCCATTCCATGGTTCCCAACTCTCCAGGTAGAAGGGAATATCACTACAGTTATAACGTGTGTGGGAACCTAGAGAATGGAAACCATCTGATGGTGAAAGGTTTCTAAAACTCTACTTGTACTCCAGTTTGACATTCCAACTGCTTTACTATCAATCTCCAAACTTGGAAAGTCAGCCACTATAACCTCCTGGTTCGCACAGTTGGCAAATTGTGCACAGGATATAAGGGAAGAGAGAGAACCAATGAGAGAGTAGCTGTAGGCATTTGGACGGCCACATGTCTCTCTAATATCCCATCACAAAGAGGAATTAACCAAAGTCTCAGCCTGCTCCCCAGAACCAGTATAAGTCTAGAAGCAAAACTGTTGATTTGCAGTCAGCTCACAAAAACGCGAGTTGAAAAATGGAGCTCAGGGCCACAGCAATTCGCTAACCTGCAGAGTTATAAAGGACTACTTGCTGCCAAAAATCTGTTGAGGGAAAGCCACGAGGCGGAAGGGAAAATGAGGAAGAATGGCATGAAACAGATTTCAAGAGGTACATTGGAATCGACTTTAAACACAGGAAAAGCATTACAACTTCGAAAATTATGGAAATGGCCATAAAGGGCATATGGGTTTTCACGTGAATATATTCAGGAGAAAACACATATGCCCTTTTTGGACAAGCAAGCAAGTGGGCAATGCAAATCGGCACTACAAAGAAGTATCACTTCCCACCGGTCAAAAGGGACATCCGCAAAAAGTGTAAAAACCAGAAAGGCAAGACAGGACCTGGAGAACAGGGAGCCTTGTTATGCTGATGGGCGGGATGTAAATTGCCAACTGCCTCTCTGGAGGAGTGCATTGTGTTCCCTAAAACAAGTAAACAACAGAGCTACAGAGCCATGGGAACTTCCAGTCTAGGGAATACATCTTGGGAAAACTGAAAATAAATAAGACAGATCGACACCAAAATTCAGGGCTGCACTGCTTACAAAAACCTCAACTTGCGTACACCTTAAATATCCCAGGAAAGACAAAAATGGTTCAAGAAATTGTGGAACTTATGTACGATGGATTATCCCTCAGCCATGAAATCAATGTCATAATGCCAGTAGCAGCAAATTGAGTGGATTCAGGTACGATGATTCTAAGTGAAATACATCACACAGAAAAAGAATCTTATCATAAGATATCACTTATGTAGGTCCTGTAAACATGGCTACACAGGAACTGAGTTAGGAATGTAAGAGATTCTCACATTTAGAAAACAATCGTATGCCCGCTTAAAGGGGAAGGAGAGGTGGGTAATGCATAAAACCAGAGTTTGATATTAGTACAGCTACCATTCTAAAAACCAAATACAGAATAGATATTACCTACACCTTCTTAAGTGAAAGGGACTCAACCCCGCATATTCCCCGCAGAGGAATATATCTGACTAGTAATAATCTTAAAACCTATGTATTGATATGTCTCCAAAAGGGAATCAAGTGTGTCTAGACTGGCATAAACATAGCAGTGAGAATAAGCTCAAACCCACTCTAAAATGGAATTTCAAACACAAAACCATAAAACAGGGACATTCTTTACAATTCTTTCAGGGTCTCTGATGAAACCTGGAATGACCCTATCTACAATGACAGCTGGATGTGGCATAAGGCTGGACACTTGGGACTGAGAGTATTGTTGAGATTGGGTGAGCAAATGCAGACCCTTTAAAGCAATAATGTGTGGCACCCATTCCATGGGTCCCAACTCTCCAGGTTGAAGGGAATATTACTACAGCTATAACATGTACGGGAAACCTAGAGAATGGACACACAGTGAATACGAAAGGTTTCTAAAACTCAACTAATAATCCCTCTCCTGGTGCTCCAGTTTGACTTACCAACTGCTTTACTATCAATCTGCCAACTTGGAGAGACAGCCTCTTTAGCCTCCTGGTTCGCACAGTTGCCAATTTGGCAAAGATGAAAGGGAAAAGGGAGAACAAATGAGAGAGTAGATGTTAGGCATTTGGACGGGTACATGTCACATTAATTGCCCGGCAGGAAGAAGAATTCACCAAAGTCTCAGCCACACGTCGGGAACCAGTATAGGTCCTGAACCAAAATTTTGGACTTGCGGTCTGCTCACAAAAAACGAATTTAAAAATGGAGCTCAGGGGCACAGCAATTCAGAAACTGGCAGAGTAATAAAGGACAACTATCGCCCAAAAATCTGCTGAGGGAAGGCAACGAGGCAGACTTGAAAGCGAGGCAGTATAGCAGGAAACAGATTTCAAGTGGTATGTTGGAATCGCCTTTAAAGCACAGGAAGAGGGGCACAACTTCGACAATGATGCACTTGCCCAAAAACGGCGTATATGTTTTCTCCTGAATATATGCAGGAGAACACACATACACCCTTTTTGGCCAAGCAAGCAAGCGGGCAATGCAAATCTGCACTACAAAGATGTATCACTTCCCACTGGTCAAAAGGGACATCTGCAAAATGTGTAAAAACCAGAAAGGCAAGACAGGCCCTGGAGAACAGGGAGCCTTGTTATGCTGATGGGCGGGATTTAAATTGCGAACTGCCTCAGTGGAGGAGTGCATTGTGTTCCCTAAAACAAGTAAACAACAGAGCTAAAGAGTCAAGTGCACTTCCAGTCTAGCAAATATACCTTGGGAAAACTGAAAATCAATAAGACAGAGCCACCACAAAATTTAGGGCTTCACTGCTTACAAGAACCTCAACTTGGGTATACCTTAAATATCCTAGGAAAGACAAAAATGGTTCAAGAAATTGTGGTACTTACGTACGATGGTATATCCCTCAGCCATGAAATCAATTTCATAAGGCCAGTAGCAGCAAAATGAGTGGATTCAGGTACGATGATTCTATGTGAAATAAGTCACACAGAAAAAGAATCTTATCATTAGATATCACTTATGAAGGTCCTGTAAACATGGCCTCACATGAACTGATTTAGGAAAGATACCAGAGTAACGAATCTTATCATAAGATATCACTCATAGCGGGAATGTACACATGGCTGCACATGAAATGATTTACAAACACAACGGAGTCACAAATTTAGAAAACAAGCTTCTGCCTGCTTAATGGGAAAGGCGAGGTGGGGTGATGCATAAAATCACAGTTTTAAATTAGCACAGATACCGTTACATAAACCAAGTATGTAATAGACAACACCTAATCCCGCCACAATGAACTGGACTCAACACCCCCTATTCATTGCAAGGAATATGTCTGACTCTCAGTATTTTAAAACATATGTATTCTCATGTCTCCATAAAGGAATCATGTGTGTGTATAATGGCATGAACAGAGCACTGAAATTCAGTTAAACCCACTTATAAAAATAAATTTCAAAAGCAAAATGCAAAAACAGCGAAACAGTGAGAAAGTCTTAAAAATTTCGTTCAGGGCCTGTGATGCAACCTGGATTGACCACCTTTACACCCACAGCTGGATGAGACATAAGACTGGACACTTGGGGCTGACAAGATTGCTGAGGTTGTGTGAGCAAAAGAACACCACTTAGAGCAATACTCTGTGCTACCCATTCTAGTGGTCCCAACTCTCCAGGTTTAAGGGAATCTTCCTCCAGTTAAAACATGCATGGGAAACCCAGTGGATGGTACACTGTGTAATTGGGAAAGTTTTCTAAAAGGTACCTCATTTTTCCTTTTGTCGTGCGTGGCTTCACCATTCCATCTGCATTACTAAAAATCTCCCCACTTGGAGTATCAGCGCCTTTACCCTCCTGATATGCACAGTTTGCAAATTGTGCAGACGATGAACAGGAAGAGGGGGAATAAATGAGAGATTAGCTGTAGGTGTTTGGATGGGAACATGTCACTCTACTTTCCCACCAGGAAGAAGAATTAACCAAAGGCTCAGCCTGAAGCCCCGGAACCAGACTAGTGCCTAAAGCCATCCTGCGGTATTGCAGCCAGCTCACAAATAGGCGAGTTGAAAAATGGAAATCAGGGGCACAGCAATTCACAAACTTGCAGAGTTATAAAGGACAACTATCATCCAGAAATATATTGAGGAAAGGCAGTGAAGAGGATTTGAATGCAAGGCAGAATTGAAGGAAACAGATTTCAAGAGGTAGATTGGAGTCGTCTTTAAAGCACATGAAAAGCGACAGAATTTCGAGAATGTTGCCCTTGGCTGAAAAGGGACTATGTGTATTTTCTTGAATATATTCGGGAAAAAATGCATATGTCCTTTTTGGCCAAGCAAGCCATCAGGCATTGCAAATCCACACTACAGAGAAGTGTCCCTTACCTCCAGTCAAAAGGGCCATCCACAAATAGTGTAAAAACCGTAAATGCAGGACAGGCCATGGAGAAAAGGGAGCCTGGTTACGCCGATGGACAGGATGTAAATTGCCAACAGCCTCTCTGGAGAACTGTATGTTGTTTTCTAAAACAGAGCTACAGAGCATAGCACACTTCCACTCATGGGCGTGTATTTTGGGAAAACTAAAAATCCACAACACACAGCCAGCCCAAACTTTAGGGCTGCTCTGTTTACAAGAACCTCAACTTCAGTACACTTTAAATATCCCAGGAAAGGAAAAAAATAGATATAGATGTTGTGGTACTTATATACAATGGAATGTCACTCAGACATAAAATCAATGTCATAAGGCCAATAGCAGCTTAATGAGTGGCTTTAGGTATGATGATGCTAAGTGCAATGAGCCACAAAGTAAAAGAAACTTATTGTAATATATCACTTATAGAGGGAATGTAAACATGGCTACACATGAACTGAATTTCAAAAGAGAACAGAGTTACACATTTAGAAAACACACTTATGCCTCCTTAAGGGGAAAGGTGACGTGGGGTGATGTGTAAAAGCAGAGTTTGAAATTAGCACAGATCCCATTCCATATACCAAATATGTAATAGACAAGACCTACTCCTTTCTCAATGAACTGGACACAAAACACCCTATTCACTGAAGAGGAATATATCTGACTGGTAATAACCTTGAAACCTATGTATTTATATGTCTCCATAATGGAATCAAGTGTATGTAGATTGGCATAAACACAGATCAATGGAACAGGACAGAAAGCCCAGAGATAAACCTACATACCTATGGCTATCTCATCTATGACAAAGGAGCTAAGGATATACAATGGAGAAAAGACAGTCTCTTCAGTAATTGGTGCTGGGAAAACTGGACCCCTACACATAAAAGAATGAAATTAGAACACTCCATAACACCATACACAAAAATAAACTCTAAATTGATTAGAGATCTAAATATAAGACCAGACACTATAAAACACTTAGAGGAAACCATAGGCAGAACACTCTATGACATAAATCACAGCAAGATCCTTTTGGACCCACCTCCTAGAGAAATGGAAATAAAAACAGAAATAAACAAATGGGACCTAATGAAACTTAAAAGCTTTTACACAGTACAGGAAAACATAAACAAGATGCAAAAACAACCCTCAGAACGGGAGAAAATATTTTCAAATGAAGAAATTGACAAAGGATTAATCTCCTAACTTTACAAGCACTGCATGTAGCTCAATATCACAAAAACAAACAACCCAATCCAAAAACGGGAAGAAGACCTAAATAGACATTTCTCCAAAGAAGATATACAGATTACCAAGAAACACATGAAAGGATGCTGAACATCACTAATCATTAGAGAAATGCAAATCAAAACTACCTGTGAGATATCACCTCACAGCAGTCAGAGTGGCAATCATGAAAAAAATCTACAAAACAATAAATGCTGGAGAGACCTTTATTGGAGAAAAGGGCACACACTTGCACTGTGGGTGGGGATGTAAATTGATAAGGGAACTAGGGAGAACCGTACGGAGGTTCCTTTAAATAACTAACAATAGTAGTACCATACGACACAACAATTCAACTACTGGACATTTGCCTTGTGAAAACCATAATTCAAAAAGAGTTATGTACAAAAATGTTCATTGCAGCTCTATTTGCAATAGCCAGGACATGGAAGCAACCTAAGTGTCCATCAACAGATGAATGGATAAAGAAGATCTGGCACATATATACAATGGAATATTACTCAGCCAAACATAGGAATGAAATTGGGTCATTTGTAGAGACCTTGATGGATCTAGAGACTGTCATACAGAGTGAAGTAAGTCAGAAAGAGAAAAACAAATATTGTATATTAATGCATATATGTGGAACCTAGAAAAATGGTACAGATGAACCGGTTTGCAGGGCAGAGATAGAGACACAGATGTAGAGAACAAACATATGGACACCAAGGGGGGAACACCATGTGAGGATGGTGGTGGGATGAATTGGGAGACTAGGATTCACATGTGCACACTTATATGTATAAAATAGATATCCAATAAGAACCTGCTGTATAAAAGAGATAAATAAATTTTAAAAAATTAGAAATAAATAAATAACATTTAATCAAATAAAACAGAAAAAAAGTTTTTCCCTTCACATAGATGTCTTTATATTAATGCATTATTTCCATGTTTATATCTCCAAATTAAAAAAAAAAGAGGAATAAATAAAATCTACCTTGAACCAAAAAGAAAAAAAGAAAAAAAGAAAAAAAAAACAGAACCCACCAGTTATACAGAGGAAAATCGTATCAGGGCACTTGCTCCAGTGGTAAAAAATTCTTAAGTTGGTCAGAGGTGGGAAATCGTCTGCCATGCACTCAGCAGCACTTCCCCCCACAAGGAGCATCCTCATTGCAAAGCTGGGGGACTGTGTCGAGGCGTCTGTGAGTAAATGTGAGCTGAGCCCCAGTCCTGCTGCAGCTGAACTCTTCCCACCCTTTCCAGGTAAAACACCTGAATATGTACAAGCACTTGCAAGCCTAGAGGAAGGGCTGTGGAGCCACACTAGCGAGAGCACACAGGCCGACTTGGTGCCTGAAGGCCTGCCAGGATGGTCCTGGCCCCAGATGCTCTTCTGGAATCTTTCCATTTCCCTGCCTGAGATACCCCTCCTGCCATGGCCCCCAATGCTTTTTTACTTCCTCACCTCTGCCTGGGGAGAAATTCCAGCGGCAGGTATGGATGACACATCCTCTTCTTTAGCAGGTGGCAGCCTGGCAGCTCCTGCAGAAAGTCCAGCAGAGCCCCACTCACACTGGGCCACCCACAAAGCCACGGCCTCTCCCTCCGTACCACCACCGCAGCCCCGACACTGCTGACGGGGCAGAGAATATGGCGTCAGGCACAGCTACAGGGGCTCTTGCTGACTGGAGAGTTGTTTATATTGACCTCAACACAGGCACACCTGGGGAGGGCTGGCAGGCATTGTCAGGCTGCCCATATCAGCCAGTCCTCACCCCTCAGTGGCTCACAGTTGCAGAAAATGAAACTTGTTAAACGGGCCAGGCCCAAGGAAGAGGTGTGGGCTCTTGAGAGTCAGGCTAGACAAGGGGCTGCAGCTGCAGCTTGTTTTCTTATCATTTTATCTGGTCCATGAGTGGAAAACAACTTCAAGAAGACCCTATCCTAATGAGAGGAACCCAGGAGTCAGGGAGAGGAGTGATGGTGGGTGGAGACAGAGGTCTGGTGCCCTGGCTGCAGTGGAAGTGTCTGGAAGACCAGGCAGAGAGAGGCTGCACAGAGTGATAGCCAGGGTCACAGACCTGTCAGAGCTACTGTTTGTTAGTTCAAGTCCTGCTCTGAGGTGTTCTGTGTCAGCTGTGAGCGACAGGTGAGTTGGGGGTTCTCTGCAAGGTGGGCTATGTGCACAGTTCCTGTGTGTCCAGCCCTGCTGGGGTACCTGCCCAGGGGAGTTCCGTATCCTGGGAAGGGCCTGACTATGAGAGCCCCATGGGCTGCTGGGTAGCTGCACAGGTGAGCTCCATACTCTTGGAAGGACTTGACCACGAGAGCCCCGTGGGACGTGGGGTGCGGGATGCAGCCCAGGTGAGCTCCATATCCTGGGATTGGCCTGACCACGAGAGCCCCATGGGCTGCTGGAGACCTGGTAAAGGACATCAGGACAGTCAGTGAAGCCACTGAGGATATACATCCAGTAGCTCCTGTTTCCTACACCCTGCTGCTCATTCTACCATCCACCAGGCCATGACATTCTGTATTACACTTCAATGATGCCTTCTTCTGTATTCCATTCATCTCAGAGTCACAAGAATTTTTGGCTTGTGAGTGGCAGGACACAACATGCAACACAAGCAATAATGCTGGGCCGTCCTGCCCCAATGGTTCAAAAATCCCCACACCATCATTGAGGAAATGTCCTCTAAAGACCTAAACGTTCTACCTCTGTAAAAGGGAACCCTCCTTCAATATGCAGATGACATTCTGATCGCCAGGCCTACTAAAGACGCCTCTAAACTACCTAGGCAAGAAAGGATAGAAGGTGTCCAAGAAAAAGGCTCAAATATACCAGGCTCAGGTGACATGCCTGGGCTTCATTCTCACAGATACTCGGAGAAACGCATCCCAGGATAGGGAAGAAGCCATTTGCAGCCTTACCTCTTCTAAAACTAGAAGACAGCTTAGGGGTTCCTGGGGAGGCCAAGGTTTTCTGCATCTGGATCCCTAACTACAGTCTGATAGCTGGGCCTCTACCTGAAACACTGACACGAAAATATGATGATCCTTTTGAATAGAATCCAGAAGCAGCCTTTCAAGAATGGAAAGAGCAGGCAATTTAGACCCTTGCCCAGGAACTCCCTAATTTAGCTAAACCCTTTGACCTTTACATACCCGGTCAAAGGTTAATTGCCCTTGGAGACTTAGTGCAAAAACTGGGACCACTTGAAATGGAGCAACACAAGAATGCCCTTCAGGTATGATAAACTATGGTCACCAAGGGCTTTGCCCACCAACTCATCAGGGCAGGATACTGGGGTATCTAAAAAGCTAGAAATCAGCAGCCCACAAGTCCAGCTCCCTCCTAAGGGAAAAGGACCCCACGTCGTGATCCTAACCACCCATCATGCCCTGAAGTTGCAGGGGTCGCTCTGTGGACACACTGACCTCGAGTGAGGAGGCCCTCCAACTCCACCTCCAGAGAGACTAACGGGGGCAACGGGGCCCCAAGATGACTCGTGTGACCATCACTTGACCTGGAGTTTCTCTCAGAAAACAACAAGACTGTGCCCGGAAAGAGCAGACTACTGCTTGCAGGACTTACTGCACCCAGAGGGGAGCTAATAAGCTTGGCGGGGGAAACGTATATCACGCTTTCACCATAGAAAACCCTACAGACACCGCGGTGATGGTGGCCAATATGACCGGCTGGACTGCTGGCTACTTCTAAAGGCCGTTGACTCAGTGGACGTCATGGTCCTGGATCACCACTGACCCTGGACTGTCTGGGAGTTGCGTGGGCAGGGTTCTCACACATGGTGTTGTTTGTACATTAATTCAGGGACCTAATTAAAGAAAGCACAGACTACTGGTCAGAGCATCTAGGCTGGCAAAAACCGTCAGCCTAAGGTCTTCGAACAAATGTGGGGTGGGGTGAAACCTGCCACCTCAGCATCTCTGCACATCTCTTTCCTGGACACTTAAAGGTCATCAGAATCTATAACACTTCCAATGCTGGTGCTCAGGCATACGAGAAGTGAGGCAGGAGACCTTGGGACAATCAACCTCACCTAGAGGCTGGTGGGGAGACGTTTTGCCCTTCCCCCCAAGTATCAGGGCTCCCACCACAGCATGAAGCAGTTACAAAAGAGGGGTCTGCACCCTCAACACCCCAAGAATGAGTAACGGAACAAAAAGCAGAGGAGGTGTTCGTCTCTGGCAACGTTCATTAAAAATTCCTGGGAGATAAAAAGAGAATCTGGGCAATAAAATAAAGTCTAAGCTGTTTTTCCTTTGTGCTTTGTCTAATTTCACGTGCTCCTAGGGTTCCGCATGCAGAGGTCCCACACCCGGCACTTCAGACCCGATTTCCTAGTGCAGAATGGCTGGGTCGACACCTCAGCTAGCGGGGTCCCATGCAGACTCCACGGCATAGAGCCTGAGCTGCAGCCAACCCAGCCCTCGAGAGCTCCATCCCCTCCCTCCCACTGACGCTGCCGGGATCCCTACACAGCAGCCCAGCCCACAGCCCGTGGGGGACTGCACACTCTCACCTCTCCATTCCGTTTTCAAAATAATGTTTCCTTTGCTTCTGAACCAAACTCTGTCTTGATCTGTTGGCTCCAATGACAGTGGGCACGGGGACTCCTGTTGAGGTCCACTCTGGAGGATCAGTAACAGAAATTGAGAACATTGTAACTTCAATGAACAGATGTGTGAGCCAAACTGTAGTTAACATAGAGCAGTGTATAATGCTCGGGTAAAATAAGATTTTTCTAAGACTTACCTTTGATATTTCCATCACTTTACTATAAGCAAGTTCAGTGAAGACGTCTGTCTTATTTGTCAGGTCAACATTAGAGAAATGAAGTGATTTATTTCCATGGATGTACATCAAATACTCTTGGCTGAAGCTTCAATCTTGTTTTGAATGCTTTTCCATTGAAAAGGATACCTCTCTTTCAGCTCCCCCATTTCTGAGAAGTATAAAATCTTATAATTTATTATTACCAAAGGGGAAAGGTAGGACAAGGGATAAATTAACAGTTTGGGATTAACACATACACACTGCTATGTATAAAATAGATCATCAACAAGGAACAACTGTATAGCACAGGGAACTACAATGAATATTTTGCAATAACCTATAAGGGGAAATAATCTGAAAAATAATAGATATTTTTATTGACATCATCTATCAATGACAGATAAAATGTAACCTAAGCAAGGCCGATGGTGAACGCTTCTGACCCTGAAGATTTCAATCATCTAAAGTTTTGGCTCTGCCTATTTCCTAAGGCCCTTAATGGACATATGTGTAGCTGTAGCTTAAAAATTCCCCAGTTTGGGGTACGGGGAGGCACTGATTTGGAAAAATCCCTGGTGTTCTCCTTCCATGCACGGGACCCTTCCTACAGCTAAAACATGCCTGTCACACCTAGAGGAAGGTACACCGTTTGATCGGAAAGAGTTTGGAAATGGCACCTCTTCTCCTCATCGCCTGGTGCTCGGGTTCACCCCACCAGCATCTTTCCTGACAATCTCCTCACTTGGGGATATCAGCACCGTCAACATCCTGTTGCACACAGTTTGGAATAAGTCCAGAGGATGAAGCGGAAGGATGAGAAAAATTTAGAGGCAAGTCTTAGGTCTTCAGACAGGCACATGCCACTCTAATTTCCAATCTGGAAGACAAACTAATCAAAGGCTAGAATTGCCCACGGAAACAGAATAGGTCTAGAGGAAATCCTGCTTATTTGTGTCCAGTTTCCAAAAACACAAGTTGAAAAATGGAACTCAGGGGCACTAAAATTCATGAAACTGCAGAGTTGAAAATATCTATCGTCGAAAAATGTCTTAAGGTAAGTCACAGAAAAGGACTTGTAAGCAAGGGAGAGTGGCAGGAAACAGATTTGAAGAGGTAGAAAGGACTCCCGATTAAAGCACAAGAAAAGGGGCTCAGCATCACCAATGATGCAGTTGGCCCAAAAGGGCGTATGCATTTTTTCTGAATATATTCAAGTAAAGGCCATACACACGTTTTATCCAACCAAACAGGTGGGCACTGGAAATCAATACTACAAAATGTATCACTTCACATCAGTCAGAAGGGCCATCCACATAAAGTGTAAACACCAGAAATGCAGGACAGGGCGAGGAGAAAAGGGAGCCCTGTGAGGCTGATAGTGGAAATGTAATTTGTCAACGGCCACTCTGGAGAAGTGTATTGTGTTTGCTAAAACATCTGAAAACTGAGCTACAGAGCATAGGGCACTTGCACTCATGGGCGTATACCTTGGGAAAAACAAAAAATGACAGAAAACAGGCACCCCAACGTTTAACACCTCTCTGTTAAAAAGGGCCTCCTCTTGGATATAACCTAAATGTCCCTGGAAGGATAAAATGGATAAAAGAGATGGGGTACTTATGTAGAGTGGAATATTACTCATCCCGAAATCAATGAAATAAGGCCACTTGGAACAACTCTGGAGGAGTTACATACGATCATTCTAAGTGACACATGTCAGAAAGAAAAAGACACATATCATAAGATGTCACTTAAAGGCTGAATCAAAAATGGCTACACATGAAATAAACTACAAAACAGAAACATAGTCAAATATGTAGAAAATAGACATAAGGCTGCTAAATGGGAAAGGTGGGGAATGGTGAGGTATTATCCAGGAGGTTGAAATTAGCAAATATACCATTCCAAGTACCAAATTGAATAACTGACAAGGCCTACACGGTACCTCAAAGAACTGCACTCAGCCCACTCATGTCACTGGCCAATAATACATATGACTCGTAAGCATCTGAAAAATAATTTCTTGTTGTCTCACAGTACATGAATCAAGTGGATGTACAGCAGCAAAAAACAGAGCTTTGAAAATCAGCTGTAACCAATATAAAAATAAATTTAAAAATATTTATAAAAACGGTGAGACAGACAAAAATTCTTACAACTTTTGTTGAAGGGCTACGATGTAACATGGATTGAACACATGTAGACCCACAGCAGGATGATATATAAGGCTGGAAGCTATGCATGCTAAGAGATGTTAGAGAGGCTGGGTGAGGAAATGCAGACTTTTTAAAGTAATACTGCCTGGTACCCATTCCATGGGTCCCAAATCGGCAGGTTCAAGGGAATCTTTTGACAGCGAAAACATGCCTGCGAAACCGAGATGAATGTACACTGTGTGCTCAGGAAAGGTGTCTAAAATGCACCTCATTTTTGATCTCCTGGTGCTGGGGTTCGCCATTCCAGCCACATTACTAAAAATCTCCCCACTTTGAGAATCAGCACCTTTAACCTCCTATTTCACACTGTTTGCATTTTGTGCAGAGGATAAATGGGAAGGGGGTAACCAAAGAGAGATTAGCAGTAGGATTTTTGACAGGCACATGTCACTCTAATTTCCCATTAGAAGAAGAATTAACCAAAGGCTCAGCCTGCCTCCTCAGAACCAGAATAGGGCCAGAAGCAATCCAAAGGTTTGGCGGCCAGCTCACAAAAAAAGCGAGTTGCAAAATGGAGCTCAGGAGCAGACAATTCAAAGACCAGCAAAGATATAAATGATAACCAACGTCCAAAAATATATTCAGGTAAGGCAACGAAGAGGATCTGAATGAGAGGCAGAATTGCAGGAAACAGATTTCAAAAGGTAGATTGTACTCACATTTAAAGCATATGAAAAGCAGCAGAATTTCTAAAATGATGTAGTTGGGCAAAAGGTTGTATGCCTTTTTTTCGTGAATATCTTCAGGAAAAAAAACACATACAGAGTTTTTGGCCAACCAACCAAGTGGGAAATGCAAATCCGCACAACAAAGAAGTCTCAATTTCCACTGCTTAGAAAGGCCATCCAAAAAATGTGTACAAACCAGAAATGCTGGAGAGGCCATGGAGAACAGGGAGCCTAGTCACGCTGATGGGTGGGGTATAAATATCCAAGAGCCACTCTGAAGAAGTGTATGTTGTTTCCTAAAACATTTAAATACAAAGCCCCCGAGCAAAGGGGACTTCAACTCATGGACATATAACTTGGGAAGACTAAATATCGACAACACACAGGCACCCCAAAGTTTAGGGCTGCTCTGCATACAAGAACCTCAACTTCGGTACACCTAAAATATCCCAGGAAAAAGAGAAATGCATAAATAACTTGGGGTAATTTTGTACAACGGAATATCACTCAGACGTGAAATCAATGTCATAAGGCCAGTAGCAGCATAAAGAGTGGATTTAGGTATGATGATTCTAAGTGAAATTAGTCACACAGAAAAAGAATCTATTCATAAGATATCACTTACAGAGGGAATGTCAACATCACAACACATGAACTGAATTAAGAAAGAGAACAGAGTCTCACATTTAGAAAACACTCTTATACCTGTTTAATGGGATAGGAGAGGTGGGGTGATGCATCAAACCAGAGTTTGATATTAGCACAGGTACCATTCCATAAACCAAATAGAGAATAGACGAGACCTACCCCTTACTCAGTGAACGGGACTCAAACCCCCTATTCCACACAGAGGAATATATCTGACTAGTGAGAATCTTAAAACCTATGTATAGATTTGTCTCCATAAGGGAATCAAGTGTGTCTAGACTGGCATAAACACGTCAGTGAAAATCAGCTCAACCGCACTATAAAAATGAATTTCAAAAACAAACAAAAAAACAGCGAAATTCTTACACAATTCCTTCAGTGGTTCTGATGAAACCGGGAATGACCCTATCTGCAAAGACAGCTGGATGAGACATAAGGCTGGACACTTGGGACTGAGAGGACTGGTGAGATTGGGAGAGAAAATGCAGACCCTTTAAAGTACTAATGCATGCCACGATTCCATGGATACCAAATCTCCAGGTAGTAGGGAATATCACTACAGTTATAACATGTATGGGAAACCTAGAGAATGGACACCCTGTGATGGTGAAAGATTTCTAAAAGTCTCCTAATTTTTCCTCTCCTTGTGCTCCAGTTTGGCATTCCAACTGCTTTACTATCAATCTCCCAACTTAGGAGAGCCAGCCCCTATAACCTCCTGGTTCGCACAGTTTGCTAATTGTGCAGAGGATGAAAGGGAAGAGGGAGAACCAATCAGAGAGTAGATGTAGGCATTTGGACGGGCACATGTCACTCTAAATTCCCGTCAGGAAGAAGAATTAACCAAAGCCTCAGCCACCCGCAGGGAACAGTATATCCACCCCTGGAACAAGTATAGGTCCTGAAGCAAAATTGTGGATTTGCGGTCAGCTCCCAAAAATGGGATTTGAAAATTGGAGCTCACGGGCACAGCAATTCACAAACCTACAGTTATAAATGACTACTGTCTTCCAAAAATCTGTTGAGGGAAGGAAACGAAGCTGACTTGAAAATGAGGCAGAATTGCACAAAACATATTTCAAGAGGTAAATAGGAATCGCCTTTAAAGCACAGGAAAAGCATCACAACTTCGAAAATGATGCACTTGGCCAAAAAGGGCGTATGCGTTTTCTCCTGAATATATTCAGGAGAAAACGCATACGACCTTTTTGGACAATCAAGCAAGTGCAAAATGCAAATCCACACTACAAAGAATTGTCACTTCCCATGGGTCAAAAGGGACATCTGAAAATCTGTAAAAACCAGAAAGGCAAGAGGGAGATGCCAAGGGCATGAAGCAATATGATCCAAAGTGTCATGAAGGATTGTGATGACAAGCGCATGGAGCATTGTGATGACAAGATTATGTAGCATATTGCTGACAAAGGCATGGAGCATTGTGATGACAGGTTTCATGGAGCACTGTGATGACAAGTGTCACGGAGCATTGTGATTACAGGGGTCATGGAGCATTGGGATGACAAGGGCATGGAGCATTTTGATGACAAGAGTCCCGGATCATTGTGTTGTCAGGGTTCATGGATCATTGTGATGACAGGAGTCATGGAGAATTGTGATGACAGGGGTCATGGAGCATTGTGATGAAAAGGTCAAGGAGCATTGGGCTGAAAACGTTCATGGAGTATTGTGATGACAGGGGCCATGGAGGCTTGTGATGACAAGGTACTGGAGCATTGTGATGAGAAGACCATGGAGACATGTGATGACAAGTCTCATGGAATATTCTGATGAAAAGGGGCATGGAGCTTTGTGATTACAGGGGTCTTGGGGCATAGTGATGACAACGGCATGGGGCATTGGGATGAGATGGCCATGGAGCGTTTGGATGACATGCATCATGGAGCTTTTGAAGACAAGGGCATGGAACATTGTGATGAAAAAGGCATGGAGCCTTGTCATGACAGGGTTAAGGGAGCATACTGACGACAAGTGTCAGGGAGCATTGTGATGACAAGTGTATTGAGCATTTTGATGACAAAGGTCATGGAGCATTGTGATGAGAAGACCATGAATAACTGTGATGACGAGCGTCATGGGGCGTTGTGATGATAAGGGTTATGGAAAATTTTAATCACAAGGATTTGGAGCATTGTGATGACAGAGGTCATGGAGCATTTAGATTTCATTGTAATGACAATAGCATGAAGCATTTTGATGATGGGCATGGTGTATTGTGATGACAGGGTTCATGGAGCATTGAGATGAAAAGGGGCATGGAGCATTTTGATTACAGTGGTCTTGGAGCATTGTGATGACAAGGGCATGGAGCCTTGTGATGACAAGGCCATGGAACATCGTGAAGGCAGGGGTCATGGAGCATTGCTATGACAGGGGTTATTTTGAATTGTGATGGCAAGGGTATGGAACATTGTGATGAGAATGCCATGGAGCATTCTGATGACATGCGTCATGGAGCTTTGTGATGACAAGGTCATGGAGCAATGTGATGTGAGAGTTCATGGAGCATTGTGATGACAATGACATTGAGCATTGTGATGAAAAGTTCATGGAGCATTGTGGTGACACATTTCACAGAGTCTTGTGATGATGAGGACATTGATATTTGTGGTGACACAGGTCATGGAGCCTTGTGATGACGGGACACACAGAGCATTGTGATGACTGGGGTCATGTAGCATTGTGATGACAGGAGCATGAAGCATTGGTCTGACAAGTTTCATGGATAATTGTGTTGACAGTGGGCATGGCACATTGTGATGACAAGGGAATGGAGCATTGTGATGACAAGGTCATGGAGTATTGTGAAGACAGGTGTCAGGGAGCATTGTGATGGCATATTTCATGTTCCATTGTGATGACAATGACATGGAGCATTGTGATGCCAAGTGTTATGGAGGATTTTGATGACAAAGGTAATGGAGCACTGTGACGACAAGGGCTTGGAGCATTGAGATGACAAGGGTATGGAGCATTCTGATGACAACGGCCTTCGAGAATTTTGATGAAAAAGTCGTTAAGCATTGTGATGACAAAGGAATGGAGCTTGCTATGACAGGGGTCATGGGGCATTGCGATGACAAGTGCATGGAGAATTGTGATGACAAGAGCATGTAACATTGTGATGAGAACTGTCATGGAGCACTGTGATGACAAGGACGTGGAGAATTGTGATGACAAGGGACATGGAGCATTGTGATGACCAGGGCATGGAGCATTGTTATGGCAAGACTGTGGAGCACTGTGATGAGAAGACCATGGATAATTCTGGTGACGAGCATCATGGAGCACTGTAATGACAAGGGGCATGGAGCATTGTGATGATAGGTCTCATGGAGCATTGTGATGACAGGGGTCATGAATCATTGTCATGACAAGGGTCATGGAGTATTCTGATGACAAGCTTGTGCAGTATTGTGATGACAAAGCATTTAACACTGTGATGGGAAGTGTCATGGAACATAGTGATGCCAAGAACGTGGAGAATTGTGATGACAGGGAACATAGAGCTTTGTGATGACCAGGGCATGGAGCACTGTGATGGCAAGACCATGGAGCACTGTGATGAGAAGACCATGGATAATTGTGATGACGAGCGTCATGGAGCGCTATAATGACAAGCGGCATGGAGCATTGTGATTACAGGGGTCTTGGAGCATTGTGATGACAAGGGCATGGAGCATTGTGAAGAGAAGCCCATGGAGCATTCTGATGAATGCGTCATGGAGCACTGTGATGACAAGTGCATGGAGCATTGTGATTACAGGTGTCTTGGAGCATTGTGATGAAAAGGGCATGGATCATTGTGATGAAAAAGGCATGGAGCCTTGTCATGACAGTGTTCAAGGAGCATACTGACGACAAGTGTCAGGGAGCATTGTGATGACAAGTGTATTGAGCATTGTGATGAAAAAGTTTATGGAGCATAGTGATGAGAAGACCATGGATAATTGTGATTATGAGCATCATGGGTTGTTGTGATGAGAAGTGTTATGGAACATTGTGATCCCAATGGTTTGGAGCATTGTGATGACAGAGGTCATGGAGCATTTTGATTTCATTGTGATGAAAATACCCTGAAGCATTATGATAATGGGCATGGTGCATTGTGATGATAGGATTCATGGAGCTTTGAGATGAAAAGGGGGATGGAGCATTGTGATAAAAAGTGTCTTGGAGCATTGTGATGACAAGGGCATGGAGCATTGTGATGAGAAGTCCAAGGAACATTCTAATGACATGTGTCATGGAGCTTTGTGATGAAAAGGGCATGGAGCATTGTGATTACAGGGGTCTTGGAACATTGTGATGACAAGTGTCATGAAGCCTTGTGAATGACAAGGCCGTGGAACTTTGTGATGGCAGGGGTCATGGAACATTGTTATGAAAGGTGTAATGGAGCATTGTGATGAGAAGGACAGGAAACATTGGTGTGAAATGTTTCATGGATTATTGTGATGAGAGTGGGCATGGAGCATTGTGATGACAAGAGCACGGAACACTGTGATACAATGATCATAGAGGATTTTAATGACAAGGGCATGGAGCATTGGGATGAGAAGGGCATCGAACATTGTGAAGACAAGTGTCATGGAGCTTTGTGATGACAAGGGCAAGAGCCATATGATGAGAGGGTTCATGGAGCATTGTGATGACAATGACATGGAGTAATGTGATGTCAAGGGTCATGGAGCTTTGTGATGACAAATGTCACGGAGCATTTTGATGACAAGGGCATGGTGCATTGTGATGAGAAGGGCAGGGATAATTTTGATGAGAGGGTCATGCAGCAATTTGATGAAAAGTGTAATGGAACATTTTGATGACAGGGGTTATAGAACATTGTGATGCCAGGGATCATGGAGCTTTGGGATGAAAAGGGTCATAGAGCATTTTGATGACAGGGGTTATGGAACATTGAGATGATAAGGGGATGTAGCATTGTGATGACAGTGGTCATGGAACATTGTGATTACCGGGGTGAGGGAGTATTTTGATGACTACGGATGGAATATAGTGATATCTCTGGTGAGAGAGCATTTGGATGAAAAGTGCATGGAGCATTGTGATTTCAAGTTTTTTGGTGCATAGCAATGACAAGGTTGTGGACCGTTGTGATGAAAAGCATGTGGCACAGTGTGATGACAAGGGTCATTGAGTATTGTTCTGACAAAGGCATGGAGCATTGTGATGACAAGGGTCACGGAGCATTGTCATGAAATGTTCATGGAGCATTGTGGTTACAAAGGTCACAGAGCCTTGTGATGACCCGGGCATGGACCATTGTGATGACAAACATTATGAAGCATTGTGATGACGAGTCACGGAGCATTGTGATGACATGGGTCATGGAGCATTGTGATGACAAGGGCATGGAGTATTTTGATGACAGGGTCATGGAGCATTGGTCTGACAAGTTTCATAGATTATTGTGATGACAGTGGACATGGTGCATTGTGATGGCAATGGCATGGAGCATTGTGAAGAGAAGGCCATGGAGCATTCTGATGACATGTTTCTTGGATCTTTGTGATGGAAAGTGCATGGAGCAATGTGATGAGAGCGTTCATGGAGCATTGTGATGAGAATGACATGGAACATTGTGATGCCAAGGGTCATGGATCTTTGTGATGACAAAGGTCATTGAGCATTTTGATGAGAAGGGCATTGTGCATTGTGATGAGAAGGGCAGGGATCATAGCGATGACAGGGTCATGGAGCAATTTGATGAAAAGGGTTATGGAACTTTTTGATGACAGGGGTTATGGAACATTGTGATGTCAGGGGTCATGGAACATTTTGATGAAAAGGGTCACGGAGCAATTTGATGACGGGGTTATGGAACATTGTGATGTCAGGGGTCATCGTACATTGTGATGATATGTGCATGTAGCATTGTGATGACAGGAGTCATGGAATATTGTGATGACAGGAGTGAGGGAGTATTGTGACGAATAGTGATGTAACACTGTGATATCAGTGGTGAGAGAGCATTTTGATGAGAATTGCATGGAGCATTGTGATGACAAGGTTTATGGAGCATTGTGATGACAAGATTTTCGAGCACTGTGATGACAAGCGCATGATGCATTGTGATGACATGTGTCATGGAGCATCGTGCTGACAAGCGCATGGAGCATTGTGATGACAAGGGTCATGGAGCATTGTGCTGAGAAAGGCATAGAGAATTGTGATAACAAGGTTGAAAGAGCATTGTGATGAAAAGTTCATGGAGCATTGTGGTTAAAAACGTCACAGAGACTGTTGATGACGAGGGCATGGACCATTGTGATGACAAATGTCATGAAGCATTGTGATGACTGGAGTCACGGAGAATTGTGATGACAGGGGTCATGGAGCATTGTGATAAAAAGGGCATGGAGCATTGTGATGACAAGGGCATGAAGCATTGGTCTAATAAATTTCATGGATTATTGCGATGACAGTTGGAATGGCGCATTGTGATGACAAGGGCATGGAGCATTGTGATTACAAGGTCATGCAGTATTGTGAAGCCAGGTGTCAGGGAGCATTGTGATGACATATGTAATGGTCCATTGTGATGATAATGGCATGGAGCATTGTGATGCCAAGTGTCATGGAGGATTCTGATGATAAAGGTATTGGAGCATTGTAATGGCAATGGCTTGGAGCATTGTGATGACAAGGGTCAGGGAGCATTGTGCTGACAAGTGCATGGAGAATTCTGATGACAAGGGTCATGGAGCATTCTGATGACAAGCTTGTGGAGTATTTTGATCACAATGGCATGGGGCATTGTGATGAAAACTGCATGGGGCTTTGTGATGAACAAGGCATAGAGCCTTTTCGTGACAGGGTTCAAGGAGCATTCTGACGACAAGTGTCAGGGAGCACTGTGATGACAAGTGTATTGAGAATTGTGATGACAAAGGTCATGGAGCATTGTGATGAAAAGGGCATGGAGTATTGTGATGACAGGCATCATGGAGCGTTGTGATGACAAGTGTTATGGAACATTGTGATCACAAGTGTTTGGAGCCTTGTGATGACAGAGGTCATGGATCATTTTGATTTCTAGGAGCATGGATCAATGTGATGACAAAGGCATGAAACCATGTGATCCCAAGTTTCATGGAGGATTGTGATGACAATGGTAATGGAGTATTGTGAAGACAAGCACATAGAGCATTGTAATGACAAGGTCATGTAGCATTTTGCTGACAAAGCCTTGGATCATTGTGATGACAGGTGTCATGGAGCACTGTGATGACAAGCGTCACGGATCATTTTGAATACAGGGGTCATGGAGCATTGGGATGACAAGGGCATGGAGCATTTTGATGACAAGTGTCATGGAGCATTGGGCTGAAAATATTCATGGAGTATTGTGATGACAGGGGTCATGGAGCATTGTGATGACAGAGGTCATGGAGAATTTTGATTTCATTGTGCTGACAATAGCCGGAAGCATTATGATGAAGGTTATGATGCATTGTGATGACAGGGTTCATGGAGCATTGAGATGAAAATGGGCATGGAGCATTGTGATTACAGGGGTCTTGGAGCACTGTAATGAAAAGGGCATGGAGCATTTTGATGAGAAGGCCATGGAACATTCTGATGACATGTGTCATGGAGCTTTGTGATGACAAGCGCATGTAGCATTGTTATGACAACGGCCATTGAGAATTTTGTTGAAAAGGTCGTGAAGCATTGTGATGACAAAGGAATGGAGCTTGCTATGACAGGGGTCATGGGGCATTGCGATGACAAGTGCATGGAGAATTGTGATGACAAGAGCATGTAACATTGTGATGAGAACTGTCATGGAGCATTGTGATGACAAGGACGTGGAGAATTTTGATGACAAGGGACATGGAGCATTGTGATGACCAGGGCATGCAGCATTGTTATGGCAAGACCGTGGAGCACTGTGATGAGAAGTCCATGCATAATTCTGGTGACGAGCAACATGGAGCACTGTAATGACAAGGGGCATGGAGCATTGTGATGATACGTCTCATCGAGCATTGTGATGACAGGGGTCATGGGTCATTGTGATGACAAGGGTCATGGAGTATTCTGATGAAAAGCTTGTGGAGTATTGTGATGACAAAGCATTTAACACTGTGATGGGAAGTGTCATGGAACATAGTGATGCCCAGAACGTGGAGAACTCTGATGACAGGGAACATAGAGCATTGTGATGACCAGGGCATGGAGCATTGTGATGGCAAGACCGTGGAGCACTGTGATGAGAAGACCATGGATAATTGTGACGACGAGCGTCATGGAGCGCTATAATGACAAGCGGCATGGATCATTGTGAAGAGAAGGCCATGGAGCATTCTGATGAATGCGTCATGGAGCACTGTGATGACAAGTGAATGGAGCATTGTGATTACAGTTGTATTGGCGCATTGTGATGAAAAGGGCATGGAACATTGTGATGAAAAAGGCATGGAGCCTTGTCATGACAGTGTTCAAGGAGCATACTGACGACAAGTGTCAGGGAGCATTGTGATGACAAGTGTATTGAGCATTGTGATGACAAAGTTTATGGAGCATAGTGATGAGAAGACCATGGATAATTGTGATTATGAGCATCATGGGTTGTTGTGATGAGAAGTGTTATGGAACATTGTGATCCCAACAGTTTGGAGCATTGTGATGAAAGACGTCATGGCGCATGTTGATTTCATTATGATGAAAATACCCTGAAGCATTATGATAATGGGCATGGTGCACTGTGATGATAGGATTCATGGAGCTTTGAGATGAAAAGGGGCATGGAGCATTGTGAAAAAATGTGTCTTGGAGCATTGTGATGACAAGGGCATGGAGCATTGTGATGAGAAGTCCATGGAACATTCTAATGACATGCGTCATGGAGCTTTGTGATGACAAGGGCATGGAGCATTGTGATTACAGGGGTCTTGGAACATTGTGATGACACGTGTCATGGAGCCTTGTGAATGACAAGGCCATGGAACATTGTGATGTCAGGGGTCATGGAACATTGTTATGAGAGTTGTAATGGAGCATTGTGATGAGAAGGACAGGAAGCATTGGTGTGAAATGTTGCATGGATTATTGTGATGAGAGTGGGCATGGAGCATTGTGATGACAAGAGCACGGAACACTGTGATACAATGATCATAGAGGATTGTAATGACAAGGGCATGGAGCATAGTGATGAAAAGGGCATCGAGCACTGTGATGACAAGTGTCATGGAGCTTTGTGATGACAAGGGCATGGAGCAATGTGATGAGAGGGTTCATGGAGCATTGTGATGACAATGACATGGAGCATTGTGATGTCAAGGGTCATGGAGCTTTGTGATGACAAAAGTCACGGAGCATTTTGATGACAAGGGCGTGGTGCATTGTGATGAGAAGGGCAGGGAGCATTTTGATGACAGTGTCATGCAGCAATTTGATGAAAATTGTAATGGAACATTTTGATGACAGGGGTTATAGAACATTGTGATGATAAGGGGATGTAGCATTGTGATGACAGGGGTCATGGAACATTGTGATTACAGGGGTCTAGGAGCATTGTGATGAGCATGGTCATGGAGCATTGTGATGACAAGGCCATGGAACATCGTGATGGGGGGGGTCATGGAGAATTGTTATGACAGGGGTAATGGAACATTGTGATGGCAATGGCATGGAGGATTGTGATGAGAAAGCCATGGAACATTCTGATGACGTGTCATGGAGCTTTGTGATGACAATGGCATTGAGCAATGTGATGAATGCGTTCATGGAGCATTGTGATGCCAATGACATGGAGCATTGTGATGCCAAGGGTCATGGATCTTTGTGATGACAAAGGTCATGGAGGATTTTGAAGACAAGGGCGTTGTGCATTGTGAAGACAAGGGCAGGGAGCATTGTGATGACAGGGTCATG
Organism: Mesoplodon mirus; assembly: GCF_964341445.2. NCBI lineage: Eukaryota > Metazoa > Chordata > Mammalia > Artiodactyla > Ziphiidae > Mesoplodon > Mesoplodon mirus. Next base: position 80,517 of record NW_028295431.1, on the reverse strand, counting down.
GAGCAATTTGATGAAAATGGTCATGGAATATTTTGATGACAGGGGTTATGGAACATTGTGATGCCAGGGGTCATGGAGCATTTTGATGAAAAGATTTTGGGAGCATTTTGATGACAGGGGTTATGGAACATTGTGATGTCAGGGGCCATCGAACATTGTGATGATATTTGCATGTAGCATTGTGATGACAGGAATCATGGAACATTGTAATGACAGGGGTGAGTGAGTATTGTGACGAATAGTGATGTAACATTGTGATATCTGTGGTGAGAGAGCATTTTGATGAGAAGTGCATGGAGCATTGTGATGACAAGTTTTATGGAGCATTGTGAGGACAAGATTGTGGAGCACTGTAATGACAAGCGCATGGTGCATTTTGATGACTTGTGTCATGGAGCATCGTGCTGACAAGCGCATGGAGCATTGTGATGACAAGGGTCATGGAGCATTGTGGTTAAAATGGTCAAAGAGACTGTTGATGACGAGGGCATGTACCACTGAGATGATAAAGGTCATGAATCATTGTGATGAATGAAGTCACGGAGCATTGTGATGACAGGGGTCATGGAACAATGTGATAACAAGCGATTGGAGCATTGTGATGACAAGGGCATGGAGCATTGGAATAATAAGTTTCATGGATTATTGCGATGAGAGTTGGAATGGCGCATTGTGATGACAAGGGCATGGAGCATTGTGATGACCAGGACATACAGTATTGTGAAGACAGGTGTCAGGGAGCATTGTGATGACATATGTAATGGCCCATTGTGAAGACAATGGCATGGAGCATTGTGATGCCAAGTGTCATAGAGGATTCTGATGACAAAGTTAATGGAGCATTGTGATGAGAAGACCATGGATAAGTGTGATGATGAGCGTCATGGTTTGTTGTGATGATAAGTGTTAAGGAACATTGTGATCACAAGGGTTTGGAGCATTATGATGACAGAGGTCATGGAGAATTTTGATTTCATTGTGATGACAATAGCCTGAAGCATCATGATGATGGGCATGGTTCATTGTGATGACAGGGTTCATGGAGCATTGAGATGAAAAGGCTCATGGAACACTGTGATTACAGGGGTCTTGGCGCATTGTGATGACAAGTGCATGGAGCATTGTGAGGAGAAGGCCATGGAACATTCTGATGACATGCCTCACGGAGCTTTGTGATCACAAGGGCATGGAGCCTTGTGATTACATGGGTCTTGGTGCATTGTGATGACAAGGGTCATGGAGCCTTGTGATGGCAAGGCCGTGGAATATTGTGATGGCACGGGTCATGGAGCATTGTTATGAGAGTGGTAATGGAGCATTGTGATGAGAAGGGCATTGAGCATTGGTGTGAAATATTTCATGGATTATTGTGATTAGAGTGGGCATGGAGCATTGTGATGACAAGAGCATGGAACACTGTGATATATGGGTCATGGAGGTTTGTAATGACAAGGGCATGAAGCATTGTGATGAGAAGGGCATCAAGCATTGTGATGACAAGTGTCATGGAGCTTTGTGATGACAAGGGCTTAGAGCAATGTGATGAGAGTGTTCATGTAGAATTGTGATCACAATGACATGGAGCATTGTGATGCCAATGGTCATGGATCATTCTGATGACAAAGGTCATGGAGCATTTTGATGACAAGTGTGTGGTGCATTGTGATGAGAAGGGCAGGGAGCATTTTGATGACAGGGTCATGCAGAAATTTGATGAAAAGTGTAATGGAACATTTTGATGACAGGGGATATAGAACATTGTGATGTCAGGTGTCATAGAGCATTGGGATGAAAAGGGTCATGGAGCATTTTGACGACAGGGGTTATGGAATACTGTGATGATAAGGGGATGTAGCATTGTGATGACAGGGGTCATGGAGGATTCTGATGAGAAAGCTAATGGAGCCTTGTGATGACAATTGCTTGGAGCATTGTGATGAAAAGTGTCATGGAGGATTCTGATGAGAAAGGTAATGGAGCATTGTGATGACAATGGCTTGGAGCATTGTGATGACAAGGGTCAGGGAGCCTTGTGCTGACAGGTGCATGGAGAATTGTGATGAAAAGGGTCATGGAGTATTCTGATGAAAAGGTTGTGGAGTATTTTGATGACAATGGCATGGAGCATTGTGATGAAAAATGCATGAGGCATTGTTATGACAAGTGTATTGAGAATTGTGATGACAAAGGTCATGGACCATTGTGATGAAAAGGGCATGGAGTATTGTGATGACAGGCATCATGGAGCGTTGTGATGACAAGTGTTATGGAACATTGTGATCACAAGGGTTTGGAGCATTGTGATGACAGAGTTCATGGATCATTTTGATTTCAAGGAGCATGGAGCATTGTGATGACAAGGGCATGAAGCAATGTGATCCCAATGTTCATGGAGGACTGTGATGACAATGGTAATGGAGTATTGTGATGACAAGCGAATAGAGCATTGCAATGACAAGGTTAGGTAGCATTTTGCTGACAAAAGCATGGAGCATTGTTATGACAGGTGTCATGGAGCACTGTGATGACAAGCGTCACGGAGCATTGTGAATAAAGGGGTCATGGAGCATTGTGATGACAAGGGCATGGATCATTGTGATGACAAATGTCATGGAGCATTGGGCTGAAAATGTTCATGGAGTATTGTGATGACAAGGGTGATGGAGCATTTTGATGAGAAGGTCATAGGGCATTGGGCTGAAAATATTCATGGAGTATTGTGATGACAAGGATCATGGAGCATTTTGATGACAAGTTCCTGGAGCACTTTGATGAGAGGACAATAGAGACTTGTGATGACAAGTCTCATGGAGCATTCTAATGAAAAGGGACATGGAGCATTGTGATTACAGGTGTCTAGGAGCACTGTGATGACAAGGGCATGGAGTATTGTGAGGAGAAGGCCATGGAGAATTCTGATGACATGCGTCATTGAGCTTTGTGATGACAAGGTCATGGAGCATTGTGATTTCATGGGTCTTGGAGCATTATGATTAAAAGGGCATGGATCATTGTGATGAAAAAGGCATGGAGACGTGTCATGACAGGGTTTATGGAGCATACTAATGACAAGTGTCAGGGAGCATTGTGATGACAAGTGTATTGAGCACTGTGATGACAAAGGTCATGGAGCATTGTGATGAGAAGAACATGGATAATTGTGATGATGAGCGTCATGGGTTGTTGTGATGATAAGTGTTATGGAACATTGTGATCACAAGGGATTGGAGCATTATGATGACAGAGGTCATGGAGAATATTGATTTCATTGTGATGACAATAGCCTGAAGCATTATGATGATGGGCATGGTCCATTGTGATGGCAGGATTCATGGAGCTGGGAGATGAAAACACGCATGGAGCATTTTGATTACAAGGGTCTTGGAGCATTGTGATGACAAGGGCATGGAGCATAGTGATGAAAGGGCCATGGAACATTCTGATGACATGCGTCATGTAGCTTTTTGATGACAAGGGCATGGAGCATTTTGATTAGAGGGGTCGTGGAGCATTGTGATGACAAGTGTCTTCGAGCCTTCTGATGACAAGGCCGTGGAACATTGTGATGGCAGTTGTCATGGAGCATTGTTATGACAGAGGTAAAGGAGCATTGTGATGAGAAGGGCATGGATAATTGGTCTGAAATGTTTCATGGATTATTGTGATGAGAGTGGGCATAGAGCATTGGGATGATAAGGGCATGGAACACTGTGATACATGGGTCATGGAGGATTGTAATGACAAGGGCATGGGGCATTGTGATGAGAAGGGCATCGAGCATTGTGATGACAAGTGTCATGGAGCTTTGTGATGACAAGGGCATGGAGCAATGTGATTCCAACGGTCATGGCGCTTTTTGATGACAAAGGTATTAGAGCATTTTGTTGACAAGTGCATGGTGCATTGTGATGAGAAGGGCAGGGAGTATTTTGATGACAGTGTCATGCAGCAATATGATGAAAAGTGTATTGGAACATTTTGATGACAGGGGTTATAGAATATTGTGATGTCAGGGGTCATGGAACATTGTGATGATAAAGGGATGTAGCATTGTGATGACAGGGGTCATGGGATATTGTGATTACAGGGGTGAGGGAGTATTGTGACGACTAGTGATGGAACACTGTGATATCTCTGGTGAGAGAGCATTTTGATTAGAAGTTTATGGAGCATTGTGATTACAAGGTTTATGGAGCATTGCAATGACAATTTTCTGGACCGTTGTGATGAAAAGCGAATGGCACATTGTGATGACAAGGGTCATGGAACATTTTTCAGACAAAGGAATGGAGCATTTTGATGACAATGGTCACAGAGCATTGTGATTAAAATGGCATGGGGCATTGTGATGAAAAAGGCATGGAGCCTTTTTGTGACTGGTTTCAAGGAGCATTCTGATGACAATGGTCATGGAGCATTGTGATGAAAAGGGCATGGAGTATTGTGATGACAGGCATCATGGAGCATTGTGATGACAAGTGTTATGGGACACTGTGATCACAAGGGTTTGGAGCATTGTGATGACAGAAGTCATGGATCATTTTGATTTCAAGAAACATGGAGCATTGTGATGACAAGAGCATGAAGCAATGTGATCCCAAGGTTCATGGAGGATTGTGATGACAATGGAAATGGTGTATTGTGATGACAAGCGCATAGAGCATTGTAATGACAAGGTCATGTAGCATTTTGCTGACAAAGGCATGGAGAATTGTGATGACTGGTGTCATGGAGCACTGTGATGACAAGAGTCATGGAGCATTGTGAATAAAGGAGTCATGGAGCATTGGGATGACAAGGACATGGATCATTGTGATGACAAGTGTCATGGAGCATTGGGCTGAAAATGTTCATGGAGTATTGTGTTGACAGGGGCCATGGAGCATTGTGATGACACAGGTCAAGGAGAGTTCTGATTTCATTGTGCTGACAATAGCCGGAAGCATTATGATGATGGGCATGATGCATTGTGATGACAGGGGTCATGGAGCATTGAGATGAAAAGGGGCATGGAGCATTGTGATTACAGAGGTCTTTGAGCACTGTGATAACAAGGGCATGGAACATTTTGATGAAAAGGCCATGGAACTTTCTGATGGCATGTGTCATGGAGCTTTGTGATGACAAGGGCATGGAGAATTGTGATTAGAGGGGTCTTGGAGCATTGTGATGACAAGTGTCATGGAGCCTTGTGCTGACAACGCCGAGGAATATTGTGATGGCAGGGGTCATGTACCATTGTTATGACAGGGGAATGGAGCATTGTGATGAGAAGGGCATGGAGCATTGTAATTACAATGTTTATGGAGCAATACCATGACTAATTTGTGGACCGTTGTGATTAAAAGTGCGTAGAACATTGTGATGACAAGGGTCATGGAGCATTTTTCTGACAAAGGCATGGAGCATTTTGATGACAAGTGTCACGGAGCATTGTGATGAAAAGTTCATGGAGCATTGTGGTTATAAAGGTCACAGAGCCTTGTGATGATGCGGGCATGGACCATTGTGATGACAAATGTTATGAAGCATTGTGATGACTGGAGTCACGGATCACTGTGATGACTGGGGTCATGGAGCATTGTGATGACAAGTTTCATAGATTATTGTGATGACAGTGGACATGGTGCATTGTGATGACAAGGGCATGGATCATTGTGATGAGAAAGTCATGGAGTATTGTGAAGACTGGTGTCAGGGAGCATTGTGATGACATATGTCATGGTCCATTGCAATGACAATGGAAGGGAGCATTGTGATGCCAAATGTAATGGAGGATTGTGATGCCAAATATAATGGAGCATTGTGATGACTAGGGCTTGGAGCATTATGAGAACAAGGGCCATTGAGAATTTTCAGAACAAGGTCGTGAAGCATTGTGATGACAGGGTCCTGGAGCATTGTGATGAGAAATCTATAGAGACTTGTGATAACAAATCTCATGGAGCATACTGATGAAAAAGTTCATGGACCATTGTGATTACAGGGGTCTTGGAACATTGTGATCACATGGGCATGGAGCATTGTGAGGAGCAGGCCAAGGAGCATTCTGAAGACATGTTTCATTGAGCTTTGTGATGACAAGGGCATGGAGCATTGTGTTTAAAGGGGTCTTTGAGCACTGTGATGAAAAGGGCATGGATCATTGTGATGAAAAAGGCATGAAGCCTTGTCATGACAGGGTTCAAGGAGCATACAGACAACAAGTGTCAGGGAGCATTTTGATGACAACTGTATTGAACATTGTGATGACAAAGGTCATGGAGCATTGTGATGAGAAGACCATGGATAATTATGATGACGAGCGTCATGGGGCACTGTGATGACAAGTGTTATGGAACATTGTGATCAAAAGGGTTTGGAGCATTGTTATGACAGAGGTCATGGAGCATTTTGATTTCATTGTGATGACAATAGCATGAAGCATTATGATGATGGGCATGGTGCATTGTGATGACAGGGTTCATGGATCATTGAGATGGAAAGGGGCATGGAGCATTGTGATTACAGGGGTCTTGGAGCATTGTGATGAGAAGGGTCATGGAGCCTTGTGATGACAAGGCCACGGAACATCGTGATGGCAGGGTTCATGGAGAATTTTTATGACTGGGGTAATGGAGCATTGTGACAGCAAGGGCATGGAGCATTGTGATGAGAAGGCCATGGAGCATTCTGAGGACATGTGTCATGGAGCTTTGTGATGACAAGGGCATGGAGCAATGTGATGAGAGTGATCATGGAGCATTGTGATGACAATGATATGGAGCATTGTGATGCCAAGTGTCATGGATCTTTGTGATGACAAATGTCATGGAGCATTTTGATGACAAGGGCGTTGTGCATTGTGATGAGGAGGGCAGGGAGCATTGTGATGACAGGGTCATCGAGCAATTTGATGAAATGGGTCATGGAATATTTTGATGACAGGTGTTATGGATCATTGTGATGTCAGGGTTCATGGAGCATTATGATGAAAAGGGTCATGGAGAATTTTGATGACAGGGTTTATGGAGCATTGTGATGTCAGGGGTCATCGAACATTGTGATGATAAGTGCATGTAGCATTGTGGTGACAGGAGTCATGGAACATTGTGATAACAGGGGTGAGGGAGTATTGTGACGAATAGTGATGTAACATTGTGATATCTGTGGTGAGAGAGCATTTTGATGAGAAGTGCATGGAGCATTGTGATGACAAGTTTTATGGAGCATTGTGATGACAAGATTGTGGAGCACTGTGATGACAATCGCATGGTGCATTGTGATGACATGGGTCATGGAACATTGTGCTGACAAGCGCATGGAGCATTGTGATGACAAGTGTCATGGAGCATTGTGCTGAGAAAGGCAGAGAGGATTGTGATGACAAGGGTCAAAGAGAATTGTGATGAAAAGTTCATGGAGCATTGTGGTTAAAATGGTCACAGAGACTGTTGATGACGAGGGCATGGACCATTGAGATGACAAAGGTCATGAAGCATTGTGATGAATGAAGTCACGGAGCATAGTAATGACAGGGGTCATGGAACAATGTGATAACAAGGGCATGGAGCATTGTGATGACAGGTGTCATGGAGCACTGTGAAGACAAGCATCACGGAGCATTGTGAATACAGGGGTCATGGAGCATTGGGATGACAAGGGCATGGATCATTGTGATGACAAGGGTCATGGAGCATTGGGCTGAATATGTGCATGGAGTATTGTGCTGACAGGGGTCATGGAGCATTTTGATGAGAAGGTCATAGAGCATTGGGCTGAAAATATTCATGGAGTATCGTGATGAAAGGGATCATGGAGCATTATGATGACAAGTTCCTGGAGCACTTTTATGAGAATACAATGGAGACTTGTGATGACAAATCTCATGGAGCATTCTGATGAAAAGGGACATGGAGCATTGTGATTACAGGGGTCTTGGAGCATTGTGATGACAAGGGCATGGAGCATTGTGAGGAGAAGGCCATGGAGCATTCTGATGACATGCGTCACTGAGTTTTGTGACGACAAGAGCATGGAGCATTGTGATTACAGCGGTCTTGGATCATTGTGATTAAAAGGGCATGGATCATTGTGATGAAAAAGGCATGGAGACGTGTCATAACAGGGTTAATGGAGCAGACTGATGACAAGTATCAGGGAGCATTGTGATGACAAGTGTACTGAGCATTGTGATGACAAAAGTCATGGAGCATTGTGATGAGAAGACCATGGATAATTGTGATGATGAGCGTCATAGGGTGTTGTGATGATAAGTGTTATGGAACATTGTGATCACAAGGGATTGGAGCATTGTGATGACAGAGGTCATGGAGCATATTGATTTCATTGTGATGACAACAGCCTGAAGCATTATGATGATGGACATGGTCCATTGTGATGACAGGGTTCATGGAGCATTGAGATGAAAAGTCTCATGGAGCATTTTGATTACAAGGGTCTTGGAGCATTGTGATGACAAGGGCAAGGAGCATTGTGGTGACAGGGCCATGGAACATTCTGATGACATGCGTCATGTAGCTTTTTGATGAAAAGGGCATGGAGCATTTTGATTAGAGGGGTCGTGGAGCATTCTGATGACAAGTGTCATGGAGCCTTGTGATGACAAGTCCTGGGAACATTGTGATGGCAGGTGTCATGGAGCATAGTTATGACAGAGGTAAAGGAGCATTGTGATGAGAAGGGCATGGAGCATTGGTCTGAAATATTTCATGGATTATTGTGATGAGAGTGGGCATAGAGCATTGTGATGATAAGGGCATGGAACTCTATGATACATGGGTCATGGAGGATTGTAATGACAAGGGCATGGGGCATTTTGATGAGAAGGTCATCGAGCATTGTGATGAGAAGTGTCATGGAGCTTTGTGATGACAAGGGCATTGAGCAATGTTATGAGAGGGTTCATGGAGTATTTTGATGACAATGACATGGAGCATAGTGATGCCAAGTGTCATGGCGCTTTGTGATGACAAAGGTTACGGAGCATTTTGATGATAAGTGCATGGTGCAATGTGATGAGAAGGGCAGGGAGTATTTTGATGACAGGGTCATGCAGCAATATGATGAAAAGTGTATTGGAACATTTTGATGACAGGGGTTATAGAATATTGTGATGTCAGGGGTCATGGAACATTGTGATGATAAAGGGATGTAGCATTGTGATGACAGGGGTTATGGGATATTGTGATTACAGGGGTGAGGGAGTATTGTGACGAATAGTGATGGAACACTGTGATATCTCTGGTGAGAGAGCATTTTGATGAGGATTGAATGGAGCATTGTGATTACAAGGTTTATAGAGCATTGCAATGTCAAGTTTCTGGACCGTTGTGATGAAAAGTGAATGGCACATTGTGATGATAAGGGTCATGGAATATTTTTCAGACAAAGGCATGAAGCATTGTGATGACAATGGTCACGGAGCATTGTGATGAAAATGGAATGGGGCATTGTGATGAAAAAGGCATGGAGCCTTTTCGTGACAGGGTTCAAGGAGCATTCTGATGACAAGTGTCAGGGAGCATTGTGATGACAAGTGTACTGAGCATTGTGATGACAAAGGTCATGGAGCATTGTGATGAAAAGGGCATGGAATTTTGTGATGACAGGCATCATGGAGCATTGTGATGACAAGTGTTATGGAACATTGGGATCACAAGTGTTTGGAGCATTGTGATGACAGTGGTCATGGATCATTTTGATTTCAAGGAGCATGGAGCATTTTGATGACAAGGGCATGAAGCAATGTGATCCCAAGGTTCATGGAGGATTTTGATGACAATGGAAATGGAGTATTGTGATGACAAGTGCATAGAGCATTGTAATGACAAGACTGAATCAGGAAGAAATAGAAAATATGAACAGACCAATCACAAGCACTGAAATTGAAACTGTGATAAAAAATCTTCCAACAAACAAAAGCCCAGGACCAGATGGCTTCACAGGCGAATTCTATCAAGCATTTAGAGAAGAGCTAACACCTATCCTTCTGAAATTCTTCCAAAATATAGCAGAGGGAGGAACACTCCCAAACTCATTCTACGAGGCCACCATCACCTTGATACCAAAACCAGACAAGGATGTCACAAAGAAAGAAAACTACAGGCCAATATCACTGATGAACATAGATGCAAAAATCCTCAACAAAATACTAGCAAACAGAATCCAACAGCACATTAAACGGATCATACACCATGATCAAGTGGGGTTTATTCCAGGAATGCAAGGATTCTTCAATATACGCAAATCAATCAACGTGATACACCATATTAACAAATTGAAGTAGAAAAACCATATGATCATCTCAATAGATGCAGAGAAAGCTTTCGACAAAATTCAACACCCATTTATGATAAAAACCCTGCAGAAAGTAGGCATAGAGGGAACTATCCTCAACATAATAAAGGCCATATATGACAAACCCACAGCCAGCATCGTCCTCAATGGTGAAAAACTGAAACCATTTTCACTAAGATCAGGAACAAGACAAGGCTGCCCACTCTCACCACTCTTATTCAACCTAGTTTTGGAAATTTTAGCCACAGCAATCAGAGAAGAAAAGGAAATAAAAGGAATCCAAATCGGAAAAGAAGAAGTAAAACTGTCACTGTTTGCAGATGACATGATACTATACATAGAGAATCCTAAAGATGCTACCAGAAAACGACTAGAGTTAATCAATGAATTTGGTCAAGTTGCAGGATACAAAATTAATGCACAGAAATCTCTGGCATTCCTATATACTAATGATGAAAAATCTGAAAGTGAAATCAAGGAAACACTCCCATTTACCATTGCAACAAAAAGAATAAAATATCTAGGAATAAACCTACCTAAGGAGACAAAAGACCTGTCTGCAGAAAATTATAAGACACTGATGAAAGAAATTAAAGATGATACAAATAGATGGAGAGATGTACCATGTTCTTGGATTGGAAGAATCAACATTGTGAAAATGACTCTACTACCCAAAGCAATCTACAGATTCAGTGCAATCCGTATCAAACTACCACTGGCATTTTTCACAGAACTAGAACAAAAAATTTCACAATTTGTATGGAAACACAAAAGACCCCGAATAGCCAAAGCAATCTTGAGAACAAAAAATGGAGCTGGAGGAATCAGGCTCCCTGACTTCAGACTCTACTACAAAGCTACAGTAATCAAGACAATATGGTACTGGCACAAAAACAGAAAGATAGATCAATGGAACAGGATAGAAAGCCCAGAGTTAAACCCACGGACATATGGTCACCTTATCTTTGATAAAGGAGGCAGGAATGTACAGTGGAGAAAGGACAGTCTCTTCAATAAGTGGTGCTGGGAAAACTGGATAGGGACATGTAAAAGTATGAGATTAGATCACTCCCTAACACCATACACAAAAATAAGCTCAAAATGGATTAAAGACCTAAATGTAAGGCCAGACACTATCAAACTCTTAGAGGAAAACATAGGCAGAACACTCTATGACATAAATCACAGCAAGATCCTTTTTGACCCACCTCCTAGAGAAATGGAAATAAAGACAAAAATAAACACATGGGACCTAATGAAACTTAAAAGATTTTGCACAGCAAAGGAAACCATAAACAAGACCAAAAGACAACCCTCCGAATGGGAGAAAATATTTGCCAATGAAGCAACTGACAAAGGGTTAATCTCCAAAATTTATAAGCAGCTCATGCAGCTCAATAACAAAAAAACAAACAACCCAATCCAAAAATGGGCAGAAGACCTAAATAGACATTTCTCCACAGAAGATATACAGACTGCCAACAAACACATGAAAGGATGCTCAACATCTTTACTCATTAGAGAAATGCAAATCAAAACTACAATGAGATATCATCTCACACCAGTCAGAATGGCCATCATCAAAAAATCTAGAAACAATAAATGCTGGAGAGGGTGTGGAAAAAAGGGAACACTCTTGCACTGCTGGTGGGAATGTGAATTGGTACAGCCGCTAAGGAGAACAGTATGGAGGTTCCTTAAAAAACTAAAAATAGAACTACCATATGACCCAGCAATCCCACTACTGGGCATATACCCTGAGAAAACCATAATTCAAAAAGAGACATGTACCAAAATGTTCATAGCAGCCCTATTTACAATAGCCCGGAGATGGAAACAACCTAAGTGTCCATCATCGGATGAATGGATAAAGAAGATGTGGGACATATATACAATGGAATATTACTCAGCCATAAAAAGGAATGAAATTGAGCTATTTGTAATGAGGTGGATAGACCTAGAGTCTGTCATACAGAGTGAAGTAAGTCAGAAAGAGAAAGGCAAATACTGTATGCTAACACATATATATGGAATTTAAGAAAAAATTGTCATGAAGAACATAGGGGTAAGACAGGAATAAAGACACAGACCTACTAGAAAATGGACTTGAGGATATGGGGAGGGGGAAGGGTAAGCTGTGACAAAGTGAAAGAGCGGCATGGACATATATACACTACCAAACGTAAGGTAGATAGCTAGTGGGAAGCAGCCGCATAGCACAGGGAGATCAGCTCGGTGCTTTGTGACCGCCTGGAGGGGTGGGATAGGGAGGGTGGGAGGGAGACGCAAAAGGGAGAGGATATGGAAACATATGTATATGTATAACTGATTAAATTTGTTATAAGGCAAAAAATTTAAAAAAAAAAGACATGGAGCATTGTGATGACAAGGGTCATGGAGCATTGTGATGAAAATTTCATGGAGCATTGTGGTTACAAAGGTCACAGAACCTTGTGATGACGCGGGCATGGACCGTTGTGATGACAAACGTTATGAAGCATTGTGATGACTGGAGTCACGGAGCATTGAGATTACAGGGGTAATGGAGCATTGTGATGAGAAGGGCATGGAGCATTGTGATGACAGGGGCATGGGGCATTGGTCTGACAAGTTTCATAGATTATTGTGATGACAGTGGACATGGTGCATTGTGATGACAAGGGCATGGAGCATTGTGATTACAAGGGCATGGAGTATTGTGAAGACAGGTGTCAGGGAGCATTGTGATGACATATGTCAAGGTCCATTGCGATGACAGTGGCATGGAGCATTGTGATGCCAAATGTAATGGAGGATTGTGATGACAAATATAATGGAGCATTGTGATGACTAGGGCTTGGAGCATTATGATGACAAGGGCCATTAAGAATTTTCATGACAATGTCATGAAGCATTGTGATGACATGGTCCTGGAGAATTGTGATTAGAAAACCATGGAGCCTTGTGATGAAAGTTCTCATGGAGCATACTGATGAAAAGGGGCATGGAGCATTCTGATTACAGGGGTCTTGGAACCTTGTGATAACAAGGGCATGGAGCATTGTGATGACAAGGGCATGGAGTACTGTGATGACAGGCATCATGGAGCGTTGAGATGACAAGTGTTATGGAACATTGTGATCACAAGGTTTTGGAGCATTGCGATGACAGAGGTCATGGATCATTTTGATTTCAAGGAGCATGGAGCATTGTGATGACTAGGGCATGAAGCAATGCGATCCCAAGGTTCTTGGAGGATTGTGATGACAATGGTAATGGAGTATTGTGATGACAAGCGCATAGAGCATTGTAATGACAAGGTCATGTAACATTTTGCTGACAAAGGCATGGAGCTTTGTGATGACAGGTGTCATGGAGCACTGTGATGACAAGCATCATGGAGCATTGTGAATACAGGGGTCATGGAGCATAGGGATGACAAGGGCATGGATCATTGTGATGACAAGGGTCATGGATCATTGGGCTGAAAATGTTCATGCAGTACTGTGATGACAGGGGTCATGGAGCATTGTGATTACAGGGGTCTTGGAGCATTGTGATGACAAGAGTCCCGGATCATTGTGTTTTCAGGTGTCATGGAGTGTTGTGATGACAGTGGTCATGGAGCATTTTGAAGATATTTGCCATGGAGCATTGTGATTAGATGGTCATGGAGAATTGGCTGAAAATGTTCATGGAGTATTGTGATGCCAGGTGTCATGGAGCATTGTGATGACAAGGGAATGGAGCATGGTGATTACAAGTTACTGGAGCATTGTGATGAGATGACCATGGAGACTTGTGATGACAAGTCTCATGGAGCATTCTGATGAAAAGAGGCATGGAGCATTGTGATTACAGGGGTCTTGGAGCTTTGTCATGACAAGGGCATGGAGCTCTCTGAGGAGATGTCCATGGAATATTCTGATGACATGCGTCATGGATCTTTGTGATGAAAAGGGCATGGAGCATTGTGATTAGAGGGGTCTTGGAGCATTGTGATGACAAGGGTCATGGAGCCTTGTGATGACAAGGCCGTGGAGCATTGTGATGGCAGGGGTCATGGAGCATTGTTATGACAAAGGTAATGGAGCATTGTGATGAGAAGGGCATTGAACATTGGTCTGAATTGTTTCATGGATTATTGTGATGAGAGTGGGCATGGAGCATTGTGATGAGAAGGGCACGGTACACTGTGATACATGGGTCATGGGGGATTATAATGACAAGGGCATGGAGCATTGTGATGAGAAGGGCATCGAGCATTGTGATGACAAGTGTCATGGATCTTTGTGATGACAAGGGCATGGAGCAATGTGATGAGAGGGTTCATGGAGCATTGTGATGACAATGTCATGGAGCATTGTGATGCCAAGGGTCATGAAGCTTTGTGATGACAAAAGTCATGGAGCATTTTGATGACAAGGGTGTGCTGCATTGTGTTGAGAAGGGCAGAGAGCATTTTGATGACATGGTCATGCAGCAATTTGATGAAAATTGTAATGGAACATTTTGATGACAGTTATTATAGAACATTGTGATGCCAGGGGTCATGGATCTTTGCGATGAAAAGGGTGATGGAGCATTTTGATGTAAGGTGTTATGGAACATTGTGATGTCAGGGGTCATGGAACATTTTGCTGATAAGGGGATGTAGCATTGTGATGACTGGGGTCATGGAACATTGTGATAACTGGGCTGAGGGAGTACTGTGATGACTAGTGATGGAACATTGTGATATCTCATGTGAGAGAGCACTTGGATGAGAAGTGCATGGAGCATTGTGATTACAAGGTTTATGGAGCATAGCGATGACAAAGTTGTGGATCATTGTGATGAAAAAGACATGGCACATTGTGATGACAAGGGTCATGGAGCATTGTTCTGACAAAGACATGGAGCATTGTGATGACAAGGGTCACGGAGCATTGTGATGAAATGTTCATGGAGCATTGTGGTTACAAATGTCACAGAGCCTTGTGTTGACGCGGGCATGGACCATTCTGATGACAAACGTTATGAAACATTGTGATGACTGGAGTCACGGAGCATTGTGATGACAGGGGTCATGGGGCATTGTGATGAAAAGTGCATGTAGCATTGCTCTAATAATTTTCAGAGATTATTGTGATGACAGTGGGAATGGCGCATTGTGATGACAAGTGCATGGAGCATTGTGATGACCAGGTCATGCAGTATTGTGAAGAGAGGTGTCAGGGAGCATTGTGATGACATATGTAATGGCCCATTGTGATGACAATGGCATGGAGCACTGTGATGCCAAGTGTCATGGAGGATTCTGATGAAAAAGGTAATGGAGCATTGTGATGACAATGGCTTGGAGCATTGTGATGACAAGGGTCAGGGAGCATTGTGCTGACAAGTGCATGGAGAATTGTGATGACAAGGGTCATGGAGCATTCTGATGACAAGCTTGTGGAGTATTTTGATGACAATGGCATGGAGCATTGTGATGAAAATTGCATGGGGCTTTGTGATGAAAAAGACATGGAGCCTTTTCGTGACAGGGTTTAAGGAGCATTCTGATGACAAGTGTCAGGGAGCATTGTGATGACAAGTGTATTGAGAATTGTGATGACAAAGGTCATGGAGCATTGTGATGAAAAAGGCATGGAGTATTGTGATGACAGGCATCATGGAGCGTTGTGATGACAAGTGTTATGGAACATTGTGATCACAAGACTTTGAAGCATTGTGATGACAGCGGTCATGGATCATTTTGATTTCAAGGAGCATGGAGCATTGTGATGACAAGGGCATGAAGCAAAGTGATCCCAAGGTTCAAGGAGGATTGTGATGACAATGGTAATGGAGTATTGTGATGACAAGTGCATAGAGCATTGCAATGACAAGGTCATGTAGCATTTTGCTGACAAGGACATTTAGCATTGTGATAACAGGTGTCAGGGAGCACTGTGATGACAATCGTCACGGAGCATTGTGAATACAGGGGTTATGGAGCATAGGGATGACAAGGGCATGGATCATTGTGATGACAAGGGTCATGGATCATTGGGCTGAAAATGTTCATGGAGTATTGTGATTACAGGGGTCATGGAGCATTGTGATTACAGGGGTCTTGGAGAATTGTGATGACAAGAGTCCCGGATCATTGTGTTGTCACGTGTCATGGTGTGTAGTGATGACTGGGGTCATGGAGCATTGTGATGATATTGGTCATGGAGCATTGTGATGAGAATGTCATGGAGCATTGGGCTGAAAATATTCATGGAGTATTGTGATGACAGGGGTCATGGAGGATTGTGATGACAAGGGAATGGAGCATGGTGATGATAAGGTCCTGGAGCATTGTGATGAGAAGACCATGGAGACATGTGATGACATGTCGCATGGAGCATTCTGATTAAAAGGTGCATGGAGCATTGTGATTACAGGGGTCTTGGAGCATTGTGATGAAAAGGGCAATGAGCACTGTGAGGAGAAGGCCATGAAACATTCTGATGACATGCGTCATGGAGCTCTGTGATGACAAGGGCATGTAGAATTGTGATTAGAGGTATCTTGAAGCATTGTGATGACAAGGGTCATGGAGCCTTGTGATTGCAAGGCCGTGGAACATTGTGATGGCAGGGGTCATGGAGCATTGTTATGACAGAAGTAATAGAGCATTGTGATGAGAAGGGCATTGAGCATTGGTCTGAAATGTTTCATGGATTATTGTGATGAGAGTGGGCATGGAGAATTGTGATGACAAGGGCACCGTTCACGGTGATACATGGGTCATGGGGGATTGTAATGACAAGGTCATGGAGCATTGTGATGAGAAGGGCATCGAGCATTGTGATGACAAATGTAATGGAGCATTGTGATGACAATGGCTAGGAGCATTGTGATAACCAGGGTCAGGGAGCATTATGCTGACAAGTGCATGGAGAATTGTGATGACAATGGCATGGAGCATTCTGATGACAAGCTTGTGGACTATTTTTATGACAATGGAATGGAGCATTGTGATGAAAACGGCATGGGGAATTATAATGAAAGAGGCATGGAGCCTTTTCGTGACAGGTTTCAAGGAGCATTCTGATGACAAGTGTCAGGGAGCATTGTGATGACAAGTGTATTGAGAATTGTGATGACAAAGGTCATGGGGCATTGTGATGAAAAGGGCATGGAGTATTGTGATGACAGGCATCATGGAGCGTTGTGATGACAAGTGTTATGGAACACTGTGATCACAAGTGTTTGGAGCATTGTGATGACAGAGGTCATGGATCATTTTGATTTCAAGGAGCATGGAGCATTGTGATGACAAGGGCATGAAACAACCTGATCCCAAGGTTCATGGAGAATTGTGATGACAATGGAAATGGAGTATTGTGATGACAAGCGCAGAGAGCATTGTAATGACAGGGTCATGTAACATTTTGCTGACAAAGGCATGGAGCATTGTGATGACATGTGTCATGGAGCACTGTGATGACAAGGGCATGGAGCAATGTGATGAGAGCGTTCATGGAGCATTGTGATGACAATGAAATGGAGCATTGTGATGCTAAGGGTCATGGATCTTTGTGATGACAATGGTCATGGAGCATTTTGATGGCAAGGGCGTTGTGCAATGTGATGAGAAGGGCAGGGAGCATTGTGATGACAAATTTTAAGGAGCATTGTGATGACAAGATTGTGGAGCACTGTGATGACAAGCACATGGTGCATTGTGATGACATGTGTCATTGAGCATTGTGCTGACAAGCGCATTAAGCATTGTGATGACAAGTCTCATGGAATATTCTGATGAAAAGGGGCATGGAGCATTGTGATTACAGGGGTCTTGGAGCATTGTGATGAGAAGGGCATGGAGCATTGTGATGAGAAGGCCATGAAGCATGCTGATGACATGCCTCATGGACCTTTTTAATGACAAGGTCATGGAGCATTGTGATTACAGGGATCTTGGTGCATTGTGATTAATAGGGCATGGATCACTGTGATGAAAAAGGCATGGAACATTGTCATGACAGGGTTCAAGGAGCATGCTGACGACAAGTATCAGGGAGCATTGTGATGACAAGTGTATTGAGCATTGTGATGACAACGATCATGGAGCATTGTGATGAGAAGACCATGGATAATTGTGATGATGAGTGTCATGGGGTGTTGAGATGATAAGTGTTATTGAACATTGTGATCACAAGGGTTTGGAGCATTATGATGACAGAGGTCATGGAGAATATTGATTTCATGGTGATGACAATAGCCTGAAGCATTATGATGATGGGCATATTGTATTGTGATGACAATGTTCATGGAGCATTGAGATGAAAAGTTTCATGGAGCACTGTGATTACAGGGGTCTTGGAGCATTGTGATGACATGGGAATGCAGCATTGTGATGAGAAGGCCATGGAACTTTCTGATGACATGCGTCATGGAGCTTTTTGATGACAAGGGCATGCAGCATTTTGATTTCAGGGGTCTTGAGCATTGTGATGACAAGTGTCATGGAACCTTGTGATGACTAGTCCGTGGAACATTGTGAGGCCAAGAGTCATGGTGCATTGTTATGACAGGGGTAATGGAGCATTTTGATGAGAAGGGTATGGAACATTGGTCTGAAATGTTTCATGGATTACTGTGATGATAGTGGGCATGGACCATTGTGATGACAAGGGCACGGAACACTGTGATACATGGGTCATGCAGGATTGTAGTGAAAAAGGCATGGAGCATTGTCATGAGAAGGGCATTGAGCATTGTGATGACAAGTGTCATGGAGCTTTGTGATGACAAGGACATGGAGCAAGGTGATGAGAGGGTTCAGGGAGCACTGTGTTGACAGTGACATGGAGCATTGTGATGCCATGGGACATGGAGCTTTGTGATGACAAGTCATGGAGCATTTTGATGACAAGGGCATGGTGCATTGTGATGAGAAGGGCAGGGAGCATTTTGATGAACGGTTCATGCAGCAATCTGATAAGAATTGTAATGGAATATTGTGATGGCAGTTTTTATAGAACATTGTGATGTCAGGTGTCTTGGATCTTTGGGATGAAAAGGGTCATGGAGCATTTTGCTGACAGGGGTTATGGAACATTGTGATGTCAGGGGTCATGGAACATTGTGCAGAAAAGTGGATGTAGCACTGTGATGACAGGGTCATGGAACATTGTGATTCCAGGTGTGAGGGAGTATTGTGATGACTAGTGATGGAACATTGTGATATCTCTGGTGAGAGAGCATTTTGATGAGAAGTCCATGGACCATTGTGATTACAAGGTTTATGGAGCATTGCAATGAAAAGTTTGTGGTCGGCTGTGATGAAATGCGCGTGGCTCATTTTGATGACAATGGTCATAGACCATTGTTCTGACAAAGACATGGAACATTGTGATGACAAGAGTCACAGAGAATTGTGATGAAAAGTTCATGGAACATTGTGGTTACAAAAGTCACAGAGCCTTGTGATGACGCGCGCATGGACAATTGTGATGACAAACGTTATGAATCATTGTGATGACTGGAGTCACTGAGCATTGTCATGACAGGGGTCATGGAGCATTGTGATGACAAGGGCATGGAGCATTGTGTTGACAGGGGCATGGAGCATTGGTCTGACAATTTTCATGGATTATTGTGATGACATTGGGCATGGTGCATTGTGATGACAAGGGCATGGAGCATTGTGATGAGAAGGTCAAGGAGTATTGTGAAGACAGGTGTCAGGGAGCACTGTGATGACATATGTCATGGTCCATTGTGATGACAATGGCAAGGAGCACTGTGAAGCCAAATGTAATGGAGAAATGTGAGGACAAATATAATGGAACATTTTGATGATTAGGGCTTGGAGCATTATGATGACAAGGGCCACTGGAAATTTTCATGATATGGTCGAGAAGCATTGTGATGACAAGGTCCTGGAACACTGTGATGACAAAACCATGGAGCCTTGTGATGACAAGTCTCATGGAGCATAGTGATGAAAAGGGGCATGGAGCATTGTGATTACAGGGGTCTTGGAACATTGTGATGACAAGGGCATGGCACATTGTGAGGAGAAGACCAAGGAGCATTCTGATGGCATGTGTCCTTGATTTTTGTGATGACAAGGGCATGGAGCATTGTGATTACATGGGTCTTGGAGAACTGTGATGGAAAGGGCATGGAACATTGTGATGAAAAATGCATGGAGCCTTGTCATGACAGGGTTCAAGGAACATCCTGACAAGTGTCATGGAGCATTGTGATGACAGGGGTCATGAAGAATTGTGATAACAAGAGCATGGAACATTGTGATGACAAGAGCATGGAACATTGGTCTAATATGTTTCATGGATTATTGCGATGACAGTTGGAATGGTGCATTGTGATGACAAGGGCATGGAGCATTGTGATGACCAGGTCATGCAGTATTGTGAAGAGAGGTGTCAGGGAGCATTCTGATGACATATGTAGTGGCCCGCTCTGATGACAATGGAATGGAGCATTGTGATGCCAAGTGTCATGGAGGATTCTGATGACAAATGTAATGGAGCATTGTGATGACAATGGCTTGGAGCATTGTGATGACAAGGGTCAAGGAGCATTGTTCTGAAAATCGCATGGAGAATTGTGATGACAAGGGTCATGGAGCATTCTGATGACAAACTTGTGGAGTATTTTGATGACAATGGCATGGAGCATTGTGATGAAAACGGCATGGGGCATTGTTATGAAAGAGGCATGGAGCCTTTTCTTGACATTGTTCAAGGAACATTCTGATGACAAGTGTCAGGGAGCATTGTGATGACAACTGTATTGAGAATTGTGATGACAAAGGTCATGGAGCATTGCGATGAAAAGGGCGTGGATTATTGTGATGACAGGCATCATGGAGCGTTGCGATGACAAGTGTTATGGAACATTGTGATCACAGGGGTTAGGAGCACTGTGATGACAGAGGTCATGGATCATTTTGATTTCAAGGAGCATGGAGCATTGTGATGACATGGGCAGTAAGCAATGTGATCCCAAGTTTCATGGAGGATTGTGATGAGAAGCAAATAGAGCATTGTAATGACAAGGTCTTGTAGCATTTTGCTGACAAAGGCATGGAGCATTGTGATGACAGTTGTCATGGAGCACTGTGATGACAAGCGTCACAGAGCATAGTGAAAACTGTGGTCATGGAGCATAGGGATGACAGGGACATGGATCATTGTGATGACAAGTGTCATGGAACATTGGGCTGAAAATGTTCATGGAGTGTTGTGATGACAGGTGTCATGGAGCAGTGTGATGACTAGGGAATGGAACACTGTGATGACAAGAGTCCCGAATCATTGTGTTGTCAGGTGTCATGGAGTTTTGTGATGACAGTGGTCATGGAGCATTGTGATGATATTAGCCATGGAGCATTGCGATGAGAAGACCTTGGGTAATTGTGATATCGAGCATCATGGAACACTGTAATGACAAGTGGCATGAAGCATTGTGGTGACTGGTGTCAGGGAGCTTTGTGATGACAGGGGTCATGGAGCATTGTGATGACAAGGGCATGGAGCTTTGTGATGACATGTGCATGGAGCATTGTGATGACAAGTGCATGGAGCATTGCAATGACAAGTTGATGGAGAATTGTGATGACAAGAGCATGTAACATTTTGATGAGAAGTGTCATGTAGCATTGTGATGACAAGGACATGGAGAATTGTGATGACAAGGGACATGGAGCATTTTGATAACCAGGGCATGGTGCATTGTGATGACAGGGGTCATGGAGCATTATTATGAGAACGGCCATGGTGCATTCTGACATAAGATATCACTTATGAAGGGAATGTAAACATGGCTACATATGAACTGATTTAGGGAAGAGAACAGATTATCAGATTTAGAAAACAACCTAACGCTTGCTTAAGGGGAAAGAGAGGTGGGGAGATGCACAAAACATAAGATTTATATTAGCACAGGCACCATTCCATAATCCAAAAACAGAAGAGACAAGCCCTACTCCTTCCTCAGTGAATGGAACTCAACATCCCTATTCCCCTCAGAGAAATATATCTGACTAGTAAGAATTTTAAAACCTATGTATTGATATGTCTCCGTAAGGGAACCAAGTGTGTCTAGAACGACATAAACATGGCAGTGAGAATCAGCTCAAACCCACTATAAAAATGAATTTCAAAACAAAACATAAAAACAGTAAAATTCTTACACAATACCTTCAGGGGTTCTGATGAAACCTGGAATGACCCTATCTACAATGACAGCTGGATGTGGCATAAGGCTGGTCACTTGGGACTGAGAGGATTGGTGAGATTGGGTGAAAAAATGCAGACCGTTTAAAGCAATAATGCCTGCCACCCATTCCATGGTTCCCATCTCTCCAGGTAGAAGGGAATATCACTACAGTTATAACGTGTATGGGAACCTAGAGAATGGAAATCATCTGATGGTGAAAGGTTTCTAAAACTCTACTACTTTTTTCTCTCCTTGAGCTCCAGTTTGACATTCCAACTGCTTTACTATCAATCTCCCAACTTGGAAAGTCAGCCCCTATATCCTCCTGGTACGCACAGTTGGCAAATTGTGCAGAGGATATAAGGGAAGAGAGAGAACCAATGAGAGAGTAGCTTTAGGCATTTGGACGGCCACATGTCTCTCTAATTTCCCGTCACAAAGAGGAATTAAACAAAGTCTCAGCCTGCCCCCCAGAACCAGTATAAGTCCAGAAGCAAAACTTTTGATTTGCGGTCAGATCACAAAAACGCGAGTTGAAAAATGGAGCTCAGGGCCACAGCAATTCACTAACCTGCAGAGATATAAAGGACTACTCTCTTCGAAAAATCTGTTGAGGGAAAGCCACGAGGCGGAAGGGAAAATGAGGCAGAATGGCATGAAATAGATTTCAAAAGGTACATTGGAATCGCCTTTAAACACAGTAAAAGCATTACAACTTCGAAAATTATGGAAATGGCCATAAAGGGCATATGGGTTTTCAAGTGCATATATGCAGGAGAAAACGCATATGCCCCTTTTGGACAAGCAAGCAAGCGGGCAATGCAAATCTGCACTACAAAGAAGTATCACTTCCCACCGGTCAAAAGGGACATCCACAAAATGGGTAAAAACCAGACAGGCAAGACAGGCCCTGGAGAACAGGGAGCCTTGTTATGCTGATGGGCGGGATGTAAATTGCCAACTGCCTCTCTGGAGGAGTGCATTGTGTTCCCTAAAACAAGTAAACAACAGAGCTACAGAGCCAAGGGCACTTCCAGTCTAGGGAATATACCTTGGGAAAACTGAAAATAAATAAGACAGATCGACACCAAAATTCAGGGCTGCACTGCTTACAAAAACCTCAACTTGGGTACACATTAAATATCCCAGGAAAGACAAAAATGGTTCAAGAAATTGTGGTACTTACGTATGATGGAATATCCCTCAGCCATGAAATCAATGTCATAAGGCCAGTAGCAGCAAAATGAGTGGATTCAGGTACGATAATTCTAAGTGAAATAAGTCACACAGAAAAAGAAACTTATCATAAGATATCACTTATGAAGATCCTGTAAACATGGCTACACATGAACTGAGTTAGGAAAGAAAAGAGAGACTCACATTAAAAAAAAAACGCTTATGCTTGCTTAAGGGGGAAGGAGAGGTGGGGTGATGCATAAAATCAGAGTTTGATATTAGTGCAGGTACCGTTCGAAAAACCAAATACGAAATAGACAAAACCTACACCTTCCTCAGTGAAAGGGACTCAACACCCCATATTCACCACAGAGTAATATATCTTAAAAGTATGAATCTTAAAACCTATGTATTGATATGTCTCAATAAGGGAATCAAGTGTGTCTAGACTGGCTTAAACATGAAAGTGAGAATCAGCTCAAACCCACTATAAAAAGGAATTTCAAAAACAAAACAAAAAAACAGGGAAATTTCTTTCAATTCCTTCAGGGTCTCTGATGAAACCTGGAATGACCATATCTACAATGACAGCTGGATGTGGCATAAGGATGGACACTTGGGACTGAGAGGATTGGTGAGATGAGGTGAGCAAATGCAGACCCTTTAAAGCAATAATGAGGGGCACCCATTCCATGGGTCCCAACTCTCCAGGTTGAAGGGAATATTACTACAGCTATTACATGTACGGGAAACCTAGAGAATGGACACACTGTGAATACGAAATGTCTCTAAAGCTCAAGGAATAGTCCCTCTCCTGGTGCTCCGGTTTCACTTTCCAACTGCTTTACTATCAATCTCCCAACCTGGAGAGACAGCACCTTAAACCTCCTGTTTCGCACAGGTTGCCAATTTGACAAAAGATGAAACGGAAGAGGGAGAACCATATAGAGAGTAGCTGTTAGGGATTTGGACGGGCACATGTCACTATTATTTCCCGGGAGGAAGAAGAATTAACCAAAGTCTCAGCCAACCACTGGGAACCAGTGTATGTCCTGAACCAAAATATGAGACTGGCGTTAATCTGACAAAAAACGAGTTAAAAAAAGGAGCTATAGGCCAGAGCAATTCACCAACTGGCAGAGTAATAAAGGACAACTGTCATCCAAAAATTTGTTGAGGGAAGGCAAAGAGGCAGACTTGAAAGTGAGGCAGAATAGCAGGAAACGGATTTCAAGAGGTACGTTGGAATCACCTTTAAAGCACAGGAAGAGGGGCACAACTTCGAAAGTGATGCACTTGTCCAAAAAGGGCGTATGTTTTTTTTCCTGAGTATGTTCAGGAGAAAATACATACGCTATTTTTGGCCAAGCAAGCAAGCGGACAATGT
This sequence comes from Mesoplodon mirus, assembly GCF_964341445.2. Classification (NCBI taxonomy): domain Eukaryota; kingdom Metazoa; phylum Chordata; class Mammalia; order Artiodactyla; family Ziphiidae; genus Mesoplodon; species Mesoplodon mirus. The sequence goes on along the minus strand of NW_028295431.1, from coordinate 55,463 downwards.
AAGTCTGCACTACAAAGAAGTATCACTTCCCACCTGTCCAAAGGGACATCCACATAAAGGGTAAAAACCAGAAATTCAAGACAGGCCCTGGAGAACAGGGAGCCTTGTTATGCTGATGGGCGGGATGTAAATTGCCAACTGCCTCTCTGGAGGAGTGCATTGTGTTCCCTAAAACAAGTAAACAACAGAGCTACAGAGCCAAGGGCACTTCCAGTCTAGGGAATATACTTTGGGAAAACTGAAAATCAATAAGACAGAGCCACCGCAAAATTTAGGGCTGCACTGCTTACAAGAACCTCAACTTCGGTACACCTTACATATCCCTGGAAATATAAAAATGGTTCAAAAAATTGTTGTACTTACGTACGATGGAATATGCCTCAGCCATGAAATCAATGTCATAAGACCAGTAGCAGCAAAATGAGTGGATTCAGTTATGATGATTCTAAGTGAAATTAGTCACACATGAAAAGAAACGTATCATAAGATATTACTTATGAAGATCCTGTAAACATGGCTACACATGAACTGAGTTAGGAAAGAGAACAGAGTCTCACATTTAGATAACACACTTATGCCTGCTTAAGGGGGAAGGAGAGGTGGGGTGATGCATAAAACCAGAGTTTGATATAAGCACAGGTATCGTTCCAAAAACCAACTATGGAATAGACAAGACCTACACCTTCCTCAGTGAAAGGGACTCAAAACCCCATATTTCCCGCAGAGGAATATATCTGACTAGTAAGAATCTTAAAACCTATGTATTGATATGTCTCCGTAAGGGAATCAAGTGTGTCTAGACTGGCATAAAGATGGCAGCGGCAATCAGCTCAAACCCACTATAAAAAGGAAATTCAAAAACAAAACAGAGAAACAGCGGTATTCTTTACAATTCCTTCAGGGTCTCTGATGAAACTTGGAATGACCCTATCTAGAACGACAGCTGGAGGTGGCATAAGGCTGGACACATGGGACTGAGAGGATTGGTTAGATTCATGAGCAAATGCAGACGCTTTAAAGCAATAATTCTTGGCACCCATTCCATGGTTCCCAACTCTCCAGGTTGTAGGGAATATTACTAAGGCTATAACATGTATGGGAACCCTAGAGAATGGACAAACTGTGAATATGAAAGGTTTCTAAATCTCAACGAATAGTCCCTCTCCTGGTGCTCCAGTTTCACTTTCTAACTGCTTTACTATCAATCTCACAACTTGGATATACAGCACCTTTAACCTCCTGGTTCGCACAGGTTGCCAATTTGGCATAGGATGAAAGCGAAGAGGGAGAAACAATGAGAGAGTAGCTGTTAGGCATTTGGACGGGCACGTGTCACTCTTATTTCCCGGGAGGAAGAAGAATTAACTAAAGTCTCAGCCACCCACCGGGAACCAGTATAGGTCCTAAACCAAAATATGGGATTTGCGTTCAGCTCACAAAAAAAAAACGAGTTAAAATATGGAGCTATAGCGCAGAGCAATTCACAAACTGGCAGAGAAAAAAAGGACAACTATCATCCAAAAATCTGTTGAGGGAAGGCAACGAGGCAGACTTGAAAGCGAGGCAGAATAGCAGGAAACAGATTTCAAGAAGTACGTTGGAATTGCCTTTAAAGCACAGGAAGAGGGGCACAACTTCGACAATGATGCACTTGGCCAAAAAGGTCGTATACATTTTCTCCTGAGTATATTCAGGAGAAAATGCATACGCCCTTTTTGGCCAAGCAAGCAAGCGGACAATGTAAGTCTGCATTACAAATAAGTGTCACTTCCCACCGGTCCAAATGGACATCCACAAAAAGGGTAAAAACCAGAAATTCAAGACAGGCCCTGCAGAACAGGTAGCCTTGTTATGCTGATGGGAGGGATGTGAATTGCCAACAGCCTCTCTGGAGGGGTGCATTGTGTTCCCTAAAACAAGTAATCAAAAGATCTACAGAGCCAAGGACAGTTCCAGTCTTGGGAATATACCTTGAGAAACTGAAAATCAATAAGACAGAGCCAACCCCAAATTTAGGGCTGCACTGTTTAAACAACCTCAACTTGGGTACACCTTAAATATCCCAGGAAATATAAAAATGGTTCAAAAACTTGTGGTACTTACGTACGATGGAATATCCCTCAGCCATGAAATCAATGTCATAAGACCAGTAGCAGCAAAATGAGTGGATTCAGGTACGATGATGCTAAGTGAAATAAGTCACACAGAAAAAGAAACTTATCATAAGATATCACTTATGAAGATCATGTAAACATGGCTACACATGAACTGAGTTAGGAAAGAGAACAGAGTCTCACATTTAGAAAGCACACTTATGCCTGCTTAACGGGGAAGGAGAGGTGGGGTGATGCATAAACCTAGAGTTTGATATAAGCACAGGTACCGTTCCAAAATCCAACTATGGAATAGACAAGACCTACCTATACCTTCCTCAGTGAAAGGGACTCAAAACCCCATATTTCCTGCAGAGGAATATATCTGACTAGTAAGAATCTTAAAACCTATGTATTGATATGTCTCTGTAAGGGAATCAAGTGTGTCTAGACTGGCATAAACATGGCAGCGAGAATCAGCTCAAACCCACTATTGAAAGGATTTTCAAAAACAAAACAACAAAACAGGGAAATTCTTTACAATTCCTTCAGGGTCTCTGATGAAACGTGGAATGACCCTGTCTACAGTGACAGCTGGATGTGGCATAAGGCTGGACACTTGGGACTGAGAGGATTGGTGAGATTGGGTGAGCAAATTCAGAGCCGTTAAAGCAATAATGCATGGCACCCATTCCATGGGTCCCAACTCTCCAGGTTGAAGGGAATATTACTACAGCTATAACATGTACGGGAAACCTAGATAATGGACACTGTGAATACGAAAGGTTTCTAAAACTCAACGAATAGTCCCTATCCTGATGCTCCGGTTTGACTTTCCTACTGCTTTACTATCAATCTCCCAACTTGGAGAGACAGCCCCTTTGACCTCCTGGTTCGCACAGGTTGCCAATTTGGCAGAGGATCCAAGGGAAGAGGGAGAACAAATGAGAGAGTAGCTGTTAGGCATTTGGACCGCACATGTCACTCTAATTGCCCGGCAGGAAGAATAATTATCCAAAGTCTCAGGCACTCACCGGGATCCAGTATAGGTCCTGAACCAAAACTTTGGACTTGCTTTCAGCTCACAAAAAATGAGTTGAAAAATGGAGTTCAGGGGCAGAGCAATTCACAAACTGGAAGAGTAATAAAGGGCAACTATGTTCCAGAAATCTGTTGAGGGAAGGCATTGAAGCGAACCCGAAAGTCAGGCCAAATAGCATGAAACAGTTTTCAAGAGGTACGTTGGAATCGTCTGTAAAGCAGAGGAAGAGGGGCACAACTTCGACAATGATGCACTTGGCCAAAAAGGGCGTATGCATTTTCTCCTGAATATATGCAGGAGAAAACGCATATGCACTTTTTGGCCAAGCAAGCAAGCGGGCAATGCAAATCTGCACTACAAAGAAGTATCACTTCCCACCGGTCAAAAGGGACATCCACAAAATGGGTAAAAACCAGAAAGGCAAGACAGGCCTTGGAGAACAGGGAGCCTTGTTATGCTGATGGGCGGGATGTAAACTGCCAACTGCCTCACTGGAGGAGTGCATTGTGTTCCCTAAAACAAGTAAACAACAGAGCTACAGAGCCAAGGGCACTTCCAGTCTAGGGAATCTACCTTGGGCAAACTGAAAATCAATAAGACAGTGCCAGTCCACAATTTAGGGCTGCACTGCTTACTAGAACCTCAACTTGGGTACACCTTATGTATCCCAGGAAAGATAAAAATGGTTCAAAAAATTGTGGTACTTACGTACGATGGAATATCCCTCAGCCATGAAATCAATGTCATAAGACCAGTAGCAGCAAAATGAGTGGATTCAGGTACGATGATTCTAAGTGAAATAAGTCACACAGAAAAAGAAACGTATCATAAGATATCACTTATGAAGATCCTGTAAACGTGGCTACACATGAACTGAGATAGGAAAGAGAACAGAGTCTCACATTTAGAAAACACTCTTATGCCTGCTTAACGGGGAAGGAGAGGTGGGGTGATGCATAAAACCACAGTTTCATATAAGCACAGGTACCGTTCCAAAAACCAACTATGGAATAGACACGACCTACACCTTCCTCAGTGAAAGGGACTCAAAACCCCATATTTCCCGCAGAGGAATATATCTGACTAGTAAGAAACTTAAAACCTATGTATTGATATGTCTCCGTAAGGGAAACAAGTGTTTCTAGACTGGCATAAACATGGCAGTGAGAATCAGGTCAAACCCACTATAAAAAGGAATTTCAAAAACAAAACAAAAAAACAGCGAAATTCTTTACAATTTCTTCAGGGTCTCTGATGAAACCTGGAATGACCCTATCTACAAAGACAGCTGGAGGTGGCATAAGGCTGGACACATGGGACTGAGAGGATTGGTGAGATTGGGTGAGCAAATGCAGACCCTTTAAAGCAATAATTCATGGCACCCATTCCATGGGTCCCAACTCTCCAGGTTGAAGGGAATATTACTACAGCTATAACATGTTCGGGAAACCTAGAGAATGGACACACTGTGAATACGAAAGGTCTTTAAAACTCAACGAATAGTCCCAGTCCTGGTGCTCCGGTTTGAATTTCCAACTGCTTTACTATCAATCTCTCAACCTGGAGAGACAACACCTTTAACCTCCTGTTTTGCACAGGTTGACAATTTCACCGAGGATGAATGGGAAGAGGGAGAACCAATGAGAGAGTAGCTGTTAGGTATTTGGACGGGCATATGTCACTCTTATTTCCTGGGAGGAAGAAGAATTGAACAAAGTCTCAGCCACCCACTGGGAACCAGGTCCTGAACCAAAATATTGGACTTGCGTTCAGCTCAGAAAAAACGAGTTAAAAAATGGAGCTCAGGGGCACAGCAATTCACAAACTGGCAGAGTAATAAAGGGCAACTATCGTCCAAAAATCTGTTGAGGGAAGGCAACGAGGAGGACTTGAAAGCGAGGCATAATAGCAGGAAACAGATTTCAAGACGTACGTTCGAATCGCCTTTAAAGCACAGGATGAGTGGCACAACTTCGACAATGATGCACTTGGCCAAAAAGTCGTATGTGATTTCTCCTGAATATATTCAGGAGAAATCGTATACGCCCTTTTTGGCCAAGCAAGCAAGCGGGCAATGCAAATCTGCACTACAAAGTAGTATCACTTCCCACCGGTCAAAAGGGACATCGGAAAAATGTGTAAGAACCAGAAAGCAAGACAGGCCCTGGAGAACAGGGAGCCTTGTTATGCTGATGGGCGGGATGTAAACTGCTAACTGCCTCTCTGCAGGAGTGCATTGTGTTCCCTAAAAGAAGTAAACAACAGAGCTACAGAGCCAAGGGCACTTCCAGTCTAGGGAATATACCTTGGGAAAACTGAAAATCAATAAGACAGAGCCACCCCAAAATTTAGGGCTGCACTGCTGACAAGAACCTCAACTTGGGTACACCTTAAATATTCCGTGAAAGATAAAAATGGTTCAAAAAATTGTGGTACTTACGTTATGATGGAATATCACTCAGCCATGAAATCAATGTCATAATACCAGTAGCAGCAAAATGAATGGATTCAGATATGATGATTCTAAGTGAAATAAGTCACACAGAAAAAGAATCTTATCATAAGATATCACTTATGAAAATCCTGTAAACATGGCTACTCATGAACTGAGTTAGGAAAGAGAACAGAGTCTCACATTTAGAAAACACTCTTACACCTGCTTAAGGGGGAAGGAGAGGTGGGGTGTTGCATAAAACCAGAGTTTGATATAAGTACAGGCACGATTCCAGAAACCAAATACAGAATAGACAAGATCTACACCTTCCTCACTGAAAGGTTATCAAGACCCCATACTTCACACAGAGGAATATATCTGACTAGTAAGAATCTTAAAACCTATGTATTGATATATCACGGTAAGGGAAACAAGTGTGTCTAGACTGGCATAAGCACGGCAGTGAGAATCAGCTCAAACCCACTATAAAAAGGAATTTCAAAAACAAAACAACAAAACAGGGAAATTCTTTACAATTCCTTCAGGGTCTCTGATGAAACCTTGAATGACCCTGTGTACAACGACAGCTGGATGTGGCATAAGGCTGGACACTTGGGACTGAGAGGATTGGTGAATCTGGGTTAGCAAATGCAGACCCTTCAAACCAATAATTCGTGGCACCCATTCCATGGTTCCCATCTCTCCATGTTGTAGGGAATATTACTACAGCTATAACATGTACAGGAAACCAAGAGAATGGACACACAGTGAATATGAAAGGTTTCTAAAACCCAACTAATTGTCCCTCTCCTGGTGCTCCGGTTTGACTTTCCAGCTGCTTAACTATCAATCTCCCAACTTGGAGAGACAGCCCCTTTAACCTCCTGGTTTGCTCAGGTTGCCAATTTGGAAGAGGATGAAAGGGAAAAGGGGGAACCAATGAAAGAGTAGCTGTTAGGCATTTGGACGGGCACATGTCACTCTAAATTCCCGGCAGGAAGAAGAATTAACCAAAATCTCAGCCACCCGCCATGAACAAGTATAGGTCCTGAACCAAAATTTTGGACTTGTGGTCACCTCACAAAAAACGAGTTAGGAAATGGAGCTCAAGGGCACAGCAATTCACAAACTGGCACAGTAATAAAGGACAACTATCGTCCAAAAAATCTGTTAAGGGAAGGCAACGAGGCGACCTTCAAAGCGAGGCAGAATAGCAGGAAACAGATTTTAAGTGGTTCGTTGGAATCACCTGTAAAGCACAGGAAGAGGGGCACAACTTCGAAAATGATGCACTTTGCCAAAAAGGGCGTATGCGTTTTCTCCTGAATATATTCAGGAGAAAACGCATACGCCCTTTTTGGCCAAGCAAGCAAGTGGGCAATGCAAATCTGCACAGCAAAATAGTATCACTTCCCACCAGTCAAAAGGGACATCCACAAAATGTGTAAAAACCAGAAATCCTAGAAAGGCCCTGGAGAACATGGTGCCTTGTTATGCTGATGGGCGGGATGTAAATTGCCAACTGCCTCTCTGGAGGAGTGCATTGTGTTCCCTAAAACAAGTAAACAACAGAGCTACAGAGACAAGGGTACTTCCTGTCTAGGGAATATACCTTGGCAAAACTGAAAATCAATAAGATAGAGCCACCCCAAAATTTAGGGCTGCACTGCTTACAAGAATCTCAAATTGAGTACTCTCTAAATATCCCAGGATAGATAAAAATGATTCAAAAAATTGTGGTACTTATGTACGATGGATTATCCCTCAGCCATGAAATCATTGTCATAATGCCAGTAACAGGAATATGAATGGATTCAGGTACGATGATTCTAAGTGAAATAAGTCACACAGAAAAAGAAACTTATCATAAGATAGCACTTATGAATTTTCTGTAACATGGCTACACATGAACTGAGTTAGGAAAGGGAACAGTGTCTCACATTTAGAAAACACACTTATGCCTGCTTAAGGAGGAAGGAGAGGTGGGGTGATGCATAGAACCAGAGTTTGATATTAGTACAAGTACCATTCCAAAATCAAAATACGGAATAGACAAGACCTACACCTTCATCAGTGAAAGGGATGCAAAACCCAATATTCTGCGCAGAGGTATATATCTGACTAGTAAGAATCTTAAAACCTATGTATTGATATGTCCTCGTAAGGGAATCAAGTGTGTCTAAACTGGCATAAACATGGCAGAGAGAATCAGCTCAAACCCAGTAAAAAAAGAAATTTCAAATACAAAACAAAAAAAACAGGGAAAATCTTTACAATTCCTTCAGGGTCTGTGAGGAAACCTGGAATGACCCTACCTACAACGAGAGCTGGATGTGGCATAAAGCTGGACACTTGAGACTGAGAGGTTTGGTGAGACTGGGTGAGCAAATGCACACCCTTTAAAGCAATAATATGTTGCACCCATTCCATGGGTCCCAACTCTCCTTGTGTAAGGGAATATTACTACAGCCATAACATTTACGGGAAACCTAGAGAATGGACACACTGTGAATACGAAAGGTTTCTAAAACTCAACTTATAGTCCCTCTCCTTGTGCTCCAGTTTGACCTTCCAACGGCTTTACTATCAATCTCCCAACTTGGAGCGATAGCCCGTAAAACCTCCTGGTTCGCACAGGTTGCCAATTTGGCAGAGGATGAAAGGGAAGAGGGAGAACCAATGAGAGAGTAGCTGTTAGCCATTTGGACAGGTACATGTCACTTTAATTGCCCGGCAGGAAGTAGAATTAAACAATGTCTCAGCCACCCGCCGGAAACCAGTATAGGTTTTGAACCATAATTTTGTATTTGCTGTCAGCTCACAAAAACGAGTTGAAAAATGGAGCTCAGGGGCACAGCAATTTACAAACTGGCAGAGTAATAGAGGACAACTATCGTCCAAAAATCTTTTGAGGGAAGGCAGAGAGGCGTACTTTAAAACGAGGCAGAATAGCAGGAAACAGATTTCAAGAGGTACGTTAGAATCACCTTTCAAGCACAGGAAGAGGGGCACAACTTCGACAATGATGCACATGGCCAAAAAGGGTGTATGCGTTTTCTCCTGAGTATATTCAGGAGAAAATGCATACGCCCTTTTTGGCCAAGCAAGCAAGCAGCAATGCAAATCTGCACTACAAAGAAGTATCCCTTCCCACCGGTCAAAAGGGACATCCACAAAATGTGTAAAAACCAGAAAGGCAAGACAGGCCCTGGAGATCAGGGAGCCTTGTTTTGCTGATGGGCGGGATGTAAGTTGCCAAATGCCTCTCTGGAGGAGTGCATTGTGTTCCCTAATAAAAGTAAACAACAGAGCTACACGGCCAAGGGCAGTTCCAGTCTAGGGAATATACCTTGGGAAAACTGAAAATCAATAAGACAGAGCCACCCTAAAATTTAGCGCTGCACTGCTTACAAGAACCTCAACTTGGGTACACCTTAAGTATCCCAGGAAAGACAAAAATGGTTCAAGATATTGTGGTACTTACGTACGAAGGAATATCGCTCAGTCATGAAATCAATGTCATAAGGCCAGTAGCAGCAAAAAGAGTGGATTCAGGAACGATGATTCTAAGTGAAATAAGTCACACAGAAAAAGAAACTTATCATAAGACATCACTTATGAAGGTCCTGTAAACATGGCTACACATGAACTGAGTTAGGAAAGATTACAGAGTAACTAATCTTATCATAAGTTATCACTCATAGCGGGAATGTACACATGACTACACATGAACTGAATTACAAACACAACAGAGTCACACATTTAGAAAACATCTTCTGCCTGCTTAATGGGAAAGCCGAGGTGGGGTGATGCATAAAACCACAGATTTAAATTAGCACAGATACCGTTATATAAACCATGTATGTAATAGACAACACCTACTCCCGGCACAATGAACTGGACTCAACACCCCCTATTCATTGCAGAGGAATATGTCTGACTCTAATTATTTTAAAACATATGTATTCTCATGTCTCCATAAAGGAATCATGTGTGTGTATAAGGGCATGAACACAGCACTGAAATTCAGTTAAACCCACTTATAAAAATAAATTTCAAAAGCAAAATGCAAAAACAGAGAGAAAGTCTTAAAAATTATGTTCAGGGCCTGTGATGCAAGCTAGATTGACCACCTTTACACCCACAGCTGGATGAGACAAAAGACTGGACTCTTGGGGCTGACAAGATTGCTGAGGTTGTGTGAACAAAAGAACACCTCTTAGAGCAATACTGTGTGCTACCCATTCTAGTGGTCCCAACTCTCCAGGTTTAAGGGAATCTTCCTACAGTTAAAACATGCATGGGAAACCCAGTGGATGGTACACTGTGTAATTGGGAAAGTTTTCTAAAAGGTACCTCATTTTTCCTTTTGTCGTGCTCGGCTTCACCATTCCATCTGCATTACTCAAAATCTCCCCACTTGGAGTGTCAGTGCCTTTACCCTCCCGTTATGCACAGTTTGCAAACTGTGCAGAGGATGAACAGGAAGAGGGGAAATAAATGAGAGATTAGCTGTAGGTGTTTGGATGGGTACATGTCACTCTAGTTTCCCATCAGGAAGAATAATTAACCAAAGGCTCAGCCTGAAGCCCCGGAACAGGACTAGGGCCTAAAGCCATCCTGCGGTATTGCAGCCAGCTCACAAAGAGGCGAGTTGAAAAATGGAAATCAGGGGCACAGCAATTCACAAACTTGCAGAATTATAAAGGACAACTATCATCCAGAAATATATTGAGGAAAGGCAGTGAAGAGGATTTGAATGCAAGGCAGAATTGAAGGAAACAAATTTCAAGGTGTAGATTGGAGTCATCTTTAAAGCACATGAAAAGCGACAGAATTTCGACAATGTTGTCCTTGGCTGAAAAGGGATTATGTGTATTTTCTTGAATATATTCGGGAAAAATGCATATGCCCTTTTTGGCTAAGCAAGCCATCAGGCATTGCAAATCCACACTACAGAGAAGTGTCACTTAACTCCAGTCAAAAGGGCCATCCACAAATATTGTAAAAGCCACAAATGCAGGACAGGCCATGGAGAAAAGGGAGACTGGTTACGCCGATGGACAGGATGTAAATTTCCAACAGCCTCTCTGGAGAACTGTATGTTGTTTTCTAAAACAGAGCTACAGAGTATAGCACACTTCCACTCATGGGCGTGTATTTTGGGAAAACTAAAAATCCATAACACACAGCCAGCCCTAAATTTAGGGCTGCTCTGTTTACAAGAACCTCGACTTTGGTACACTTTAAATATCCCAGGAAAGGAAAAGAAAAATGGATATAATTGTTGTGGTACTTATATACAATGGAATGTCACTCAGACATAAAATCAATGTCATAAGGCCAATAGCAGCATAATGAGTGGCTTTAGGTATGATGATGCTAAGTGAAATGAGCCACAAAGAAAAAGAAACTTATTGTAATATATCACTTATAGAGGAAATGTAAACATGGCTACACATGAACTGAATTTCAAAAGAGAACAGAGTTACACATTTAGAAAACACACTTATGCCTCCTTAAGAGGAAAGGTGACGTGGGGTGATGTGTAAAAGCAGAGTTTGAAATTAGCACAGATCCCATTCCATATACCAAATATGTAATAGACAAGACCTACTCCTTTCTCAATGAACTGGACACAAAACACCCTATTCACTGAAGAGGAATATATATGACTGGTAATAACCTTGAAACCTATGTATTTATATGTCTCCATAATGGAATCAAGTGTATGTAGATTGGCATAAACACAGATCAATGGAACAGGACAGAAAGCCCAGAGATAAACCTACATACCTATGGCTATCTCATCTATGACAAAGGAGCTAAGGATATACAATGGAGAAAAGACAGTCTCCTCAGTAATTGGTGCTGGGAAAACTGGACCCCTCCACATAAAAGAATGAAATTAGAACACTCCATAACACCATACACAGAAATAGACTCTAAATTGATTAGAGATCTAAATATAAGACCAGACACTATAAAACACTTAGAGGAAACCATAGGCAGAACACTCTATGACATAAATCACAGCAAGATCCTTTTGGACCCACCTCCTAGAGAAATGGAAATAAAAACAGAAATCAACAAATGGGACCTAATGAAACTTAAAAGCTTTTACACAGTACAGGAAAACATAAACAAGATGCAAAAACAACCCTCAGAATGGGAGAAAATAGTTTCAAATGAAGCAATTGACAAAGGATTAATCTCCAAACTTTACAAGCACCTCATGTAGCTCAATATCACAAAAACAAACAACCCAATCCAAAAACGGGCAGAAGACCTAAACAGACATTTCTCCAAAGAAGATATACAGATTACCAAGAAACACATGAAAGGATGCTGAACATCACTAATCATTAGAGAAATGCAAATCAAAACTACCGTGAGGTATCACCTCACAGCAGTCAGAGTGGCAATCATCAAAAAAATCTACAAAACAATAAATGCTGGAGACGCCTTTATTGGAGAAAAGGGAACACACTTGCACTGTGGTTGGGAATGTAAATTGATATGAGCACTAGGGAGAACAGTACGGAGGTTCCTTTAAATAACTAACAATAGAAGTACCATACGACACAACAATCCAACTACTGGGCATTTGCCTTGCGAAAACCATAATTCAAAAAGAGTTATGTACAAAAATGTTCATTGCAGCTCTATTTGCATTAGCCAGGACATGGAAGTAACCTAAGTGTCCATCGACAGATGAATGGATAAAGAAGATCTGGCACATATATACAATGGAGTATTACTCAGCCATAAAAAGAAGCAAAACTGAGTTATTTGTACTGAGGTGGATGGACTTAGAATCTGTCCTACACAGTGAAGTAAGTCAGAAAGGGAAAAACAAATACTGTATGTTAACAGAGATATATGGAATCTAATGAAGAAAAAAAAAAGATTTTGAAGAACCTAGTGGCAGGACAGGATTAAGGACAGAGACATTGAGAAAGGACTTGAGGACACCGGAAGGGGGATGGGTAAGCTGGGACGAAGTGAGAGAGTCGCATGGACATAAATACATTACCAAATGTAACACTGATAGCTACTGAGAATCAGCCACATAGAACAGGGAGATCAGCTCGGTGCTTTGTGATCACATAAAGGGGTGGGATATGAAGTGTGGGAGGGAGATGCAAGAGGGAGGGGATCTGGTGATATTTGTATATGTATAGCTGATTCACTTTGTTTTACAGCAGAAACGAACACTCCATTGTAAAGCAATTATACTTCAATAAACGTGTAAAAGGAAAAAAAAAAACAAAGCCCAAGGATAAACCTACACACTTATGGTCAACTAATCTCTGACAAAGGAGGCAAGACTATACAATGGAGATAAGACAGTCTCTTCAATCATTGGTGCTGGGAAATATGGAGAGCTACATGTAAAAGAATGAAATTAGAACACTCCCCAACACCATACATAAAAATATATTCAAAATGAATTAGAGACCTTAATGTAAGACCAGACAGTATAAAACTCTGAGAGGAAAACTTATGAAGGATACTCTGACGTAAATCACAGCAAGATCTTTTTTGATCCACCTCCTATAGTAATGAAATAAAAAAGACAACTAAACAGATGAGACCTAATGAAACGTAAAAGCTTTTGCAAAGCAAAGGAAACTACAAACAAGACGAAAAGACAACCCTCAGAATGGCAGAAAATATTTGCAAACGAATCAATGGACAAATGATTAATCTCCAATATATATAAACAGCTCATGCAGCTCAATATTAATAAAACAAACAACCCAATACAAAAATGGAAGAAGATCTAAATAGATATTTCTTCCAAGAAGACATAGAGATGGCCAGTACACACATGAAAATCTGCTCAACATCACTAATTATTAGAGAAATGGAAATCGAAACTACAATGAGGTATCACGTCAAATCATCAGAAAATCTACAAACAACAAATCCTGGAGAGGGTGTGGAGAAAAGGAACCTTATTCCACTATTGTTGGGAATGTAAATCGATACAGTCTCTATGGAGAACAGTATGGAGGTTCCTTAAAAAACTAAAAATAGAATTACCATATAATCCAGCAATCCCACTACTGGGCATATACCCAGAGAAAACCATAAATCAAAAAGACACATTCACCACAATGTTCACTGCAGCACTATTTACAATAGACAGGTAATGAAAGCAACCTAAGTGCCCACAGACAGAAGAATGGATAAAGACGTGGTACATATATACAACGGAATATTACTCAGCCATACATAGGAATGAAATTGGGTCATTTGTAGAGACCTTGATGGATCTAGAGACTGTCATACAGAGTGAAGTAAGTCAGAAAGAGAAAAACAAATATTGTATATTAATGCATATATGTGGAACCTAGAAAAATGGTACAGATGAACCAGTGTGCAGGGCAGAGATAGAGACACAGATGTAAAGAACAAACATATGGACACCAAGGAGGGAACACCATGTGAGGGTGGTGGTGGGATGAATTGGGAGACTGGGATTCACATGTGCACACTTATAGTATGAAATAGATATCTAATAAGAACTTGCTGTATAAAAGAAATAAATTAAAAAAAAACTAAATAAATAACATTTAATAAAATAAAACAGAAAAAAAGTTTTTCCCTTCACATAGACGTCTTTATATTCATGCATTATTTCCATGTATATATCTCCAAATTAAAAAAAAAAGAGGAATAAATAAAATCTAACTTGAACAAAAAAGAAAAAAAGAATAAAAAAACAAACAAACAGAACTCACCAGTTATAGAGAGGATAAAGGTATCAGGGCACTTGCTCCAGTGGTAAAAAATTCTTAAGTTGGTCAGAGGTGGGAAATCGTCTCCCATGCAGTCAGCAATGCTCCCCCCCACAAGGAGCATCCTCATTGCAAAGCTGGGGGAATGTGTCGAGGCGTCTGTGAGTAAATGTGAGCTGAGCCCCAGTCCTGCTGCAGCTGAACTCTTCCCACTCTTTCCAGGTAAAACACCTGAATATGTACAAGCACTTGCAAGCCTAGAGGAAGGGCTGTGGAGCCACACTAGCAAGAGCACACAGGCCGACTTGGTGCCTGCAGGCCAGCCAGGATGGTCCTGGCCCCAGATGCTCTTCTGGAATCTTTCCATTTCCCTGCCTGAGATACCCCTCCTGCCACAGCCCCCACTGCTTTTTTACTTCCTCACCTCTGACTGGGGAGAAATTCCAGTGGCAGGTATGGGTGACACATCCTCTTCTTTAGCAGGTGGCAGCCTGGCAACTCCTGCAAAAAGTCCAGCAGAGCCCAAATCACACTGGGCCACCCACAAAGCCACGGCCCCTCACTCCCTCCCACCACCCCAGCCCCGAAACTGCTGACGGGGCAGAGAATATGGCGTCAGGCACAGCTACAGGGGCTCTTGCTGACTGGAGAGGTGTTTATATTGACCTCAACCCAGGCACACCTGTGGGGGGGGGCTGGCAGGCAGTGTCAGGCTGCCCAAATCAGCCAATCCTCACCCCTCAGGGGCTCACAGTTGCAGAAAATGAACCTTGCTAAACGGGTCAGTCCCAAGGAACATGTGTGGGCTCTTGAGAGTCAGGCTAGACAAGGTGCTGCAGCTGTGGCTTGTTTTCTTATCATTTTATTTGGTCCATGAGTGGAAAACAACTTCAAGAACACCCTATCCTAATGAGAGGAACCCAGGAGTCAGGGAGGGGAGTGATGGTGGGTGGAGACAGAGGCCTGGTGCCCTGGCTGCAGTGGAAGTGTCTGGAAGACCAGGCAGAGAGAGGCTGCACAGAGTGATAGCCAGGGTCACAGACCTGTCAGAGCTGCTGTTTGTTAGTTCAAGTCCTGCTCTGAGGTGTTCTGTGTCAGCTGTGAGCGACAGGTGAGCTGGGGGTTCTCTGCAAGGTGGGCTATGTGCACAGTTCCTGTGTGTCCAGCCCTGCTGGGGTACCTGCCCTGGGGAGTTCCGTATCCTGTGAGGGGCCTGACTATGAGAGCCCCATGGGCTGCTGGGTAGCTGCACAGGTGAGCTCCGTACCCTGGGAGGGACTTGACCACGAGGGCCCCGTGGGTTGTGGGGTGCGGGATGCAGCCCAGGTGATCTCCATATCCTGGGATTGGCCTGACCACGAGAGCCCCATGGGCTGCTGGAGACCTGGTAAAGGATATCAGGACAGTCAGTGAAGCCACCGAGGATATACATCCAGTAGCTCCTATTTCCTACACCCTGCTGCTCATTCTACCATCCACCAGGCCATGGCATTCTGTATTAGATTTCAATGATGCCTTCTTCTGTATTCCATTCATCTCAGAGTCACAAGAATTTTTGGCTTGTGTGTGGCAGGACACAACATGCAACACAAGCAAAAATTCTGGGCCGTCCTGCCCCAACCGTACAAAAATCCCCACACCATCATTGGGGAAATGTCCTCTAAAGACCTAAAAGTTCTACCTCTGTAAAAGGGAACCCTCCTTCAATATGCAGATGACATTCTGATCGCCAGGCCTACAAAAGACGCCTCTAAACTACCTAGCCAAGGAAGGATAGAAGGTGTCCAAGAAAAAGGCTCAAATACCCCAGGCTCAGGTGACATGCCTGGGCTTCATTCTCACAGATATTCAGAGAAACGCATCCCAGGATAGGGAAGAAGCCATTTGCAGCCTTACCTCTTCTAAAACTAGAAGACAGCTTAGGGGTTCCTGGGGAGGCCAAGGTTTTCTGCATCTGGATCCCTAACTACAGTCTAATAGCTGGGCCTCTACATGAAACACTGACACGAAAAGATGATGATCCTTTTGAATAGAATCCAGAAGCAGCCTTTCAAGAATGGAAAGAGCAGTCAATTCAGATCCTTGCCCAGGAACTCGCTAATTTAGCTAAACCCTTTGACCTTTACATACCCGGTCAAAGGTTAATCACCCTTGGAGCCTTAGTGCAAAAACTGGGACCACTTGAAATGGAGCAACACAAGAATGCCCTTCAGGTATGATAAACTATGGTCAACAAGGGCTTTGCCCACCGACTCATCAGGCCAGTATACTGGGGTATCTAAAAAGCTGGAAATCAGCAGCCCACAAGGCCAGCTCCCTCCTAAGGGAAAAGGACCCCACGTCGTGATCCTAACCACCCATCATGCCCTGAAGTTGCAGGGGTCGCTCTGTGGACACACTGACCTCGAGTGAGGAGGCCTTCCAACTCCAAACTCCAAAGAGACAAATGGGGGCATCGGGCCCCAAAGATGACTTGTGTGACCATCACTTGACCTGGAGTTTCTCTCAGAAAACAACAAGACTGTGCCCCGAAAGAGCAGACTACTGCTTGCAGGACTTACTGCACCCAGAGGGGAGCTAATAAGCTTGGCGGGGGAAAATTATATCACGCTTTCACCATAGAAAACCCTACAGACACCGCGGTGATGGTGGCCAATATGACCAGCTGGACTGCTGGCTAATTCTAAAGGCCGTTGAATCAGTGGACGTCATGGTCCTGGATCACCACTGACCCTGGTCTGTCTGGGAGTTGTGCGGGCAGGGCTCTGACACATGGTGCTGTTTGTACATTAATTCAGGGACCTAATTAAAGAAAGCACAGACTACTGGTCAGAGCATCTAGACTGGCAAAAACCGTCAGCCTAAGATCAGCGAAGAAATGTGGGGCGGGGTGAAACCTGCCACCACAGCATCTTTGCGCATCTCTTTCCTGGACCCTTAAAGGTCATTAGAATCTATAACATTTCCAATGCTGGTGCCCAGGCGGACGAGAAGTGAGGCAGGAGGCTTTGGAACAATCAACCTCACCTGGAGGCTGGTGGAGAGACGTTTTGCCCCTCCCCCCAGTTATCAGGGCTGCCACCACAGCATGAAGCAGTTACAAAAGAGGGGTCTGCACCCTCAACACCCCAAGAATGAGGAATGGAACAAAAAGCAGAGGAGGTGTTCGTCTCTGGCAACGTTCATTAAAAATTCCTGGGAGATAAAAAGAGAATCTGGGCAATAAAATAAAGTCTAACCTGTTTTTCCTTTGTGTTTTGTCTAATTTCACGTGCTCCTAGGGTTCCGCATGCAGAGGTCCCACACCCGAAACTTCAGACCCGATTTCCTAGTGCAGAATGGCTGGGTCGACACCTCAGCTAGCGGAGTCCCATGCAGACTCCACGGCATAGAGCCTGAGCTTCAGCCAACCCAGCCTTCGAGAGCTCCTTCCCCTAACTCCCACTGACGCTGCCGGGATCCCTACACAGTAGCCCAGGCCACAGCCCGTGGGTGAGTGCACGCTCTCACCTCTCCATTCGGTTTTCAAAATAATGTTTCCTTTCCTTCTGAACCAAACTCAGTCTTGATCTGTTGGCTCCAATGACACTGGGCTAGGGGACTCCTGTTGGGGTCCACTCTGGAGGATCAGTAACAGAAATTGAGAACATTGTAACTTCAATGAACAGATGTGTGAGCCAAACTGTAGTTAACATACAGCAGTGTATAATGCTCGGGTAAAATAAGATTTTTCTAAGACTTACATTTGATAATTCCATCACTTTACTATAAGCAAGTTCAGTGAAGACGTCTGTCTTATTTGTCAGGTCAACATTAGAGAAATGAAGTGATTTATTTCCATGGTTGTACATCGAATACTCTTGGCTGAAGCTTCAATCTTGTTTTGAATGCTTTTCCATTGAAAAGGATACCTCTCTTTCAGCTCCCCCATTCCTGAGAAGTATAAAATCTTATAATTTATTATTACCAAAGGGGAAAGGTAGGAGAAGGGATAAATTAACAGTTTGGGATTAACACATACACACTGCTATGTATAAAATAGATCATCAACAAGGAACTACTGTATAGCACAGGGAACTACACTGAATATTTTGCAATAACCTATAAGGGGAAATAATCTGAAAAAGAATCGATATTTTTATTGACATCATCTATCAATGACAGATAAAATGTAACCTAAGCAAGGCCGATGGTGAGCGCTTCTGAACCTGAAGATTTCAATCATCTAAAATTTGGGCTCTGCCTATTTCCCAAGGCCCTTAATGGACATACGTGTAGCCGTAGCTTAAAAATTCCCCAGTTTGGGGTTCGGGGAGGCACTGATTTGGAAAAATCCCTGGTGTTCTCCTTCCATGCACGGGACCCTTCCTACAGCTAAAACATGCCTGTCACACCTAGAGGATGGTACACCGTTTGATCGGAAAGATTTTGGAAAAGGCACCTCATCTCCTCATTGCCTGGTGCACGGGTTCACCCCTCCAGCATCTTTCCTGACAATCTCCTTACTTGGGGATATCAGCACCGTCAACATCCTGTTGCACACAGTTTGGAATCTGACCAGAGGATGAAGCGGAAGGATGAGAAAAATTTAGAGACAAGTCTTAGTTGTTCAGACAGGCAAATGCCACTCTAATTTCCTATCTGGAAGACAAATTCATCAAAGGCTATAATTGCCCATGGAAACAGAATACGGCTAGAGGAAATCCCGCTGTTTTGTGTCCAGGTTCCAAAAACACAAGTTGAAAAATGGAACTCGGGGGCAATAAAATTCATGAAACTGCAGAGATGAAAATATCTATTGTCGAAAAATGTCTTGAGGTAAGTCACAGAAAATGACTTGTAAGCAAGGGAGAGTGGCAGGAAACAGATTTGAAGAGGTAGAAAGGACTCCCCATTAAAGCACAAGAAAAGGGGCTGAACATCGCCAATGATGCAGTTGGCCCAAAAGGGCGTATGCAGTTTTTCTGAATATATTCAAGTAAAGGCCATACACACTTTTTATCCAACCAAACAGGTGGGCACTGGAAATCAATACTACAAAATGTATCACTTCACATCAGTCAGAAGGGCCATCCACATAAAGTGTAAACACCAGAAATGCAGGACAGGGCGAGGAGAAAAGGGAGCCCTGTGAGGCTGATAGTGGAAATGTAATGTGCCAACGGCCACTCTGGAGAAGTGTATTGTGTTTGCTAAAACATCTGAAAACTGAGCTACAGAGCATAGGGCACTTGCACTCATGGGCGTATACCTTGGGAAAAACAAAAAATTACAGAAAACAGGCACTCCAACGTTTATCACCTCTCTTTTAAAAAGGGCCTCCACTTGGATATAAACTAAATGTCCCTGGAAGGATAAAATGGATAAAAGAGATGGGGTACTTATGTAGAGTGGAATATTACTTATCCAGAAATCAATGAAATAAGGCCAGTTGTAACAACTCTGGAGGAGTTACATACGATCTTTCTAAGAGACACATGTCAGAAAGAAAAAGACACATATCATAAGATGTCACTTAAAGGTGGAATCAAACATGGCTACACATGAAATAAACTACAAAACAGAAACATAGTCAAATATGTAGAAAATAGACATAAGGCTGCTAAATGGGAAAGGTGGGGAATGGTGAGGTATTATCCAGGAGGTTGAAATTAGCAAAGATACCATTCCAAGTACCAAACTGAATAACTGACAAGGCCTACACGGTACCTCAAAGAACTGCACTCAGTCCACTCAAGTCACTGGAAAAAAATACATATGACTCGTAGGCATCGGAGAAAGAATTTATTGTTGTCACACAGTACATGAATCAAGTGGATGTACAGCAGCAAAAAACAGAGCTTTGAAAATCAGCTGTAACCAATATAAAAATAAATTTAAAAATATTTATAAAAACGGTGAGACAGACAAAAATTCTTACAACTTTTGTTGAAGGGCTACGATGTAACATGGATTGAACACATGTAGACCCACAGCAGGATGATATATAAGGCTGGAAGCTATGCATGCTGAGAGATGTTAGAGAGGCTGGGTGAGGAAATACAGACCTTTTAAAGTAATACTGCCTGGTACCCATTCCATGGGTCCCAAATCTGAAGTTTCAAGGGAATCTTCTGACAGCGAACACATGCCTGGGAGACCGAGATGAATGTACACCGTGTGCTCAGGAAAGGTGTCTAAAATGCACCTCATTTTTGATCTCCTGGTGCTGGGGTTCGCCATTCCAGCCACATTACTAACAATCTTCCCACTTGGAGAATCAGCACCTTTAACCTCTGTTTCACACAGTTTGCAATTTTTGAAGAGGATAAATGGGAAGAGGAGGAACCAGTGAGAGATTAACAGTAGGAGTTTTGACAGGCACATGTCACTCTAATATCCCTTTAGGAAGAAGAATTAACCAAAGGCTCAGCCTGCCTCCCCAGAACCAGAATAGGGCCGCAATCAATCCAATGGTTTGGCAGCCAGCTCACAAAAAAAGCGAGTTGCAAAATGGAGCTCAGGAGCAGACAATTCAAAGACCTGCAAAGAAATAAATGATAACCAACGTCCAAAAATATATTCAGGTAAGGCAACGAAGAGGTTCTGAATGAGAGGCAGAATTGCAGGAAACATTTTTCAAAAGGTAGATTGTACTCCCATTTAAAGCATATGAAAAGCAGCAGAATTTCTAAAATGATGCAGTTGGGCAAAAGGGTGTATGCATTTTTTTCGTGAATATCTTCAGGAAAAAAACACATACAGAGTTTTTGGCCAACCAAGCAAGAGGGAAATGCAAATCCGCACAATAAAGAAGTCTCAATTTCCACTGCTCACAATGGCCATCCAAAAAATGTGTACAAATCAAAAATGCAGGAGAGGCCATAGAAAACAGGGAGACTAGTCACGCTGATGGGTGGGGTATAAATATCCAAGAGCTACTCTGAAGAAGTGTATGCTGTTTCCTAAAACATCTAAAATACAAAGCCCCCGAGCAAAGGGGACTTCAACTTATGGACATATAACTTGGGAAGACTAAATATCAACAAGACACAGGCACCCCAAAATTTAGGGCTGCTCTGCATACAAGAACCTCAACTTCAGTACACCTAAAGTATCCCAGGCAAAAGAGAAATGCATAAAGAACTTGTGGTAATTTTGTACAACGGAATATCACTCAGACGTGAAATCGATGTCATAAGGCCAGTAGCAGCATAATGAGAGGATTTAGGTATGATGATTCTAAGGGAAATTAGTCACACAGAAAATGAATCTTATCATAAGATATCACTTACAGAGGGAATGTCAACATCACAACACATGAATTGAATTAGGAAAGAGAGCAGCATCTCACATTTAGAAAACACTCTTATGCCTCCTTAAGGGGAAAGGAGAGGTGGGGTGATGCATAAAACCAGAGTTTGATATTAGCACAGGTACCATTCCATAAACCAAATACAGAATAGACAAGACCTACACCTTCCTCAGTGAACGGGACTCAAAACCCCTATTCCCCACAGAGGAATATATCTGATTAGTAAGAATCTTAAAACCTATGTACTGATATGCCTCTGTAAGGGAATCAAGTGTGTCTAGACCGGCATAAACACGTCAGGGAAAATCAGCTCAACCCCATTATAAAAATGAATTTCAAAAAAACAGCGAAATTGTTACACAATTCCTTCAGGGGTTCTGATGAAACCTAGAATGACCCTATCTGCAAAGACAGCTGGATGAGACATAAGGCTGGACACTTGGGACTGAGAGGACTGGTGAGATTGGGAGAGAAAATGCAGACCCTTTAAAGTAGTAATGCATGCCACCATTCCATGGGTCCCAAATTTCCAGGTAGAAGGGAATATCACTACAGTTATAACATGTATGGGAAACCTAGAGAATGGACACCCTGTGATGGCAAAAGGTTTCTGAAAGTCTCCTACTTTTTCCTCTCCTTGTGCTACAGTTTGGCATTCCAACAACTTTACTATCAATCTCCCAACTTAGGAGAGTCATCCCCTATAACCTCCTGGTTCGCACAGTTTGCTAATTGTGCAGAGGATGAAAGGGAAGAGGGAGAACCAATCAGAGAGTAGATGTAGGCCTTTGGACGGACACATGTCACTCTAAATTCCCGTCAGGAAGAAGAATTAACCAAAGCCTCAGCCACCCACAGGGAACCAGTATAGCCACCCCTGGAACCAGTATAGTTCCTGAAGCAAAATTGTGGAATTGCGGTCAGCTCCCAAAAATGGGATTTGAAAATTGGAGCTCAGGGGCAAAGCAAATCAAAAACCTGCAGAGTTATAAAGGACTACTCTCTTCCAAAAATCTGTTGAGGGAAGGCAACAAAGCGGACTTGAAAATGAGGCAGAATTGCACAAAACATATTTCAAGAGGTAAATTGGAATCGCCTTTAAAGCACAGGAAAGGCATCACAACTTCGAGAATGATGCAGTTGGCCAAAAACAGCATATGAATTTTCTCCTGAATATATTCAGGAGAAAAGGCATAGGCCCTTTTTGGCCAATCAAGCAAGCGCGCAATGCAAATCCACACTACAAAGAATTGTCACTTCCCACCGTTCAAAAAGGATATCCGAAAATCTGTAAAAACCAGAAAGGCAAGATAGAGATGACAAGGGCATAAAGCAATATGATCCCAAGGGTCATGGAGGATTGTGATGACAAGGTTCATGGAGCACTGTGATGACAAGCGTCATGGAGCATTGTGTTTACAGGGTTCATGGAGCATTGGGATGACAAGGGCATGGAGCATTTTGATGACAAGATTCCTGGATCATTGTGTTGTCAGCGTTCATGGAGCGTTGTGATGACAGTGGTCATGGAGCATTGTGATGACAGAGGTCATGGAGCATTGTGATGAGAACGTCATGGAGCATTGGGCTGAAAATGTTCATGGAGTATTGTGATGACAGGTGTCAAGGAGCATTGTGATGACAAGGTACTGGAGCATTGTGATGAGAAGACCATGGAGCCATGTGATGACAAGTCTCATGGAGCATTCTGATGAAAAGGGTCATGGAGCATTGTGATTACAGGGGTCTTGGAGCATTGTGATGACAAGGGCAGTGAACAATGTGATGAGAATATCATGGAGCGTTCTGATGACATGCATCATGGAGCTTTGTGAGGACAAGGGCATGGAACATTGTGATTACAGGGGTCTTGGAGCACTGTGAGGGAAAGGGCATGTAACATTGTGATGAAAAAGGCATGTAGCCTTGTCATGACAGTGTTCAAGGAGCATACTGATGACAAGTGTCAGGGACCATTGTGATGACAAGGGTATTGAGCATTGTGATGGCAAATGTCATGGAGCATTGTGATTAGAAGACCATGGATAATTGTGATGACGAGCGTTATGGGGAGCTGTGATGATAAGTGATGACAGTGGTCATGGAGCATTGTGATGCCAAGGGTCATGGAGTTTTGTGATGACAAAGGTCATGGAGCATTTTGATGACAAGGGTGTGGTGCATTCTCTTGTGATGGGCAGGGAGCATTGTGATGACAGGGTCATGGAGCAATTTAATGAAAAGTGTCATGGAACATTTTGATGACAGGGGTTATGGAACATTGTGATGTCAGGAGTCATGGAACATTTTCATGACGGTGTTGTGGACCACTGTGATGACAGGGGATTGGGTGTATTGTGATGACTAGTGAGGGAACATTTTGATATCATTCGTGAGAGAGCATTTTGATAAGAAGTGCATGGAGCATTGTGAGGACAAGTTTTATGGAGCATTGTGATGACAAGCTTGTGGAGCACAGTGATGACAAGCACATGGCGCTTTGTGATGACATGGGTCATGGAGCAATGTGATGAAAAGGGTCACCGAGCATTGTGATGAAAATTTCATGGAGCATTTTGGTGACAAAGGTCACAGAGCCTAGTGATGACGAGGGCATGGACCATTGTGATGACAAAGGTCATGAAGCATTTTGATGACTGGAGTCACGGAGCATTGTGATGACAGGGGTCATAGAGTTTTGTGATGAAAAGGCAATGAGCATTGTGATGACAGGGGCATGGAGCATTGGCCTGACATGTTTCATGGATTATTGTGATGACAGTGGGCATGGTGCAATGTGATGACAAAGGCATGGAGCATTGTGATGAGAAGGTCATGGAATATTTTGAAGACAGGTCTCAGGGAGCATTGTGATGACATATGTCATGGTCCATTGCGATGACAATGGAATGGAATATTGTGATGCCAAGTGTCATGGAGGATTGTGATGACAAATGTAATGGAGCATTTTGATGACAAGGGCTTGGAGCATTGTGATTACAATGGACATGGAGAATTGTGATGACAAGGGCATGGAGCATAGTGATGACAAGTGCCATTGAGAATTTTGATGACAAGTTCATGAAGCACTGTGATGAGAAGCACATGGAGCTTCCTATGACAGGGGTCATGGAGCATTGTGATGAAAAGTGCATACAGAATTGTGATGACAAATCATGTAACACGGTGATGAGAAGTGTCATGGAGCATAGTGATGCCAAGAACGAGGAGAATTTTGATGACAGGGGACATGGAGCATTGTGATGACCAGGGCATGGAGCATTGTGATGGCAAGACCGTGGAGCTTTGTGATGAGAAGACCATGGATAATTGTGA
This sequence comes from Mesoplodon mirus, assembly GCF_964341445.2. Classification (NCBI taxonomy): domain Eukaryota; kingdom Metazoa; phylum Chordata; class Mammalia; order Artiodactyla; family Ziphiidae; genus Mesoplodon; species Mesoplodon mirus. The sequence goes on along the minus strand of NW_028295431.1, from coordinate 30,517 downwards.
TGACGAGCGTCATGGAGCACTGTAATGACAAGGGGAATGGAGCATTGTGATGACAGTGGCCATGGAGCATTGTGATGACAATGGTCATGGAGCATTTTGATGACAAGGGCGTGGAGAATTGTGATGAGAAGACCATGGATAATTGTGATGACGAGTGTCATGGAACACAGTAATGAAAAGGGGTATGGAGCATTGTCATGACAGTGGCCATGGAGCATTGTGATGACAAGTTTCATGGAGCATTCTGATGACAAGCTTGTGGAGAATTGTGACGACAATGGCATGGAGCATTGTGATGAAAAGGGCATGGAGCATTGTGATAAAAAAGGCATGAAGCCATTTCATGACAGGTTTCAAGGAGCATTCTGACGACAAGTGTCAGGAAACATTGTGATGACAAGTGTATTGTGAATGGTGATGAAAAAGATCATGGAGCATTTTGACGAAAAGGGCATGGAGTATTGTGATGACAGGCATCATGGAGCGTTGTGATGACAAGTGTTATGGAACATTGTGATCAAAAGGGTTTGGAGCATTGTGATGATAGAAGTCATGGATAATTTTGTTTTCAAGGAGCATGGAGCATTGGGATGACAATGGTAATGGAGTATTGTGATGACAAGCAAATGGAGCATTGTGATGACAAGGTCATGTAGCATTTTGCTGACACAGGCATGGAGCATTGTGATGATAAGGGTCATGGAGCACTGTGATGAGAAGCATCACGGATCATTGTGATTACAGGGGTCATGGAGCATAGGGATGGCAAGGCCATGGATCATTGTGATGACAAGTGTCATGGAGCATATGGCTGAAAATGTTCATGGAGCATTGTGATGACTAGGGAATGGAGCATTGTGATGACAAGAGTCCCGGATCACTGTGTTGTCAGGGGTCATGGAGCGTTGTGATGACAGTGGTCATGGAGCATTGTGATGATAGGGATCATGAAGCATTGTGATGAGAAGTTCCTGGAGAATTGGACTGAAAATGTTCAGGAAGTATTGTGAGGACTGGGGTCATGGAGCATTGTGATGACAAGGGAATGGAGCACTGTGATGAAAAGTTCCTGGAGCATTGTGATGAGAAGACCATGGAGCCTTGTAATAACAAGTCTCATGGAGCATTCTGATGAAAAGGGACATGGAGTATTGTGATTACAGGGGTCTTGGAGCATTGTGATGACAGGGGCATGGAGCACTGTGATTACTGGTGTCTTGGAGCATTGTGATGAAATTGGCATGGATCATTGTTATGAAAATGGTATGGAGCCTTTTCATGACAGGGTTCCAGGAGCATACTGATGACAAGTGTCAGGGAGCATTGTGATGACAAGTTTATAGAGCATTGTGATGACAAAGGTCATGGAGCACTGTGATGAGAAGAGCATGGATAATTGTGATGATGAGCGTCATGGGGCGTTGTGATGATAAGTGTTATAGAACATTGTGATCACAAGGATTTGGAGCATTGTGATGAGACAGATCATCGAATATTTTGATTTCATTGTGACGACAAGAGCCTGAAGCATTATGATGATGGGCATGGTGCATTTTGATGACAGGGTTCATGGAGCATTGAGATGCAAAGGGACATGGAGCATTGTGATTAGAGTGTTCATGGAGCATTGTGATGAAAATGGCATGGAGCATTGAGATGCCAAGGGTCATGGATCTTTGTGATGACAAAGGTCATGGAGCAATTTGATGACAAGGGGTGGTGCAATGTGATGAGAAGGGCAGGGAGCATTGTGATGACAGTGTCATAGAGCAATTTGATGAAAAGTGTCATGGAATATTTTGATGACAGGGGTTATGGAACATTGTGATGTCAGGGGTCATCGAACTTTGTGATGATAAGTGCATGTAGCATTGCAAAGACAGGACTCATGGAACATTGTGATAACAAGGGCATGGAGTATTGTGATGAAAAGGGCATGGGATATTGGTCTAATAAGTTTCATGGATTATTGCGATGACAGTTGGAATGGCGCATTGTGATGACAACGGCATGGAGCATTGTGATGACCAGGTCATGCAGTATTGGGAAGACAGGTGTCAGGGAGCATTGTGATGACATATGTAATGGCCCATTGTGATGACAATGGCATGGAGCATTGTGATGCCAAGTGTCATGGAGGATTCTGATGACAAGGGTCAGGGAGCATTGTGCTGACAAGTGCATGGAGAATTGTGATGACAAGGGTCATGGAGCATTCTGATGACAAGCTTGTGGAGTATTTTGATGGCAATGGCATGGTGCATTGTGATGAAAACGGCATGGGGCATACTGATGAAAAAGGCATGGAGCCTTTTCGTGACAGGGTTCAAGGAGCATTCTGATGACAAGTGTCAGGGAGCATTGTGATGACAAGTGTATTGAGAATTGTGATGACAAAGGTCATGGAGCATTGTGATGAAAAGGGCATGGAGTATTGTGATGACAGGCATCATGGAGCGTTTTGATGACAAGTGTTATGGAACATTGTGATCACAAGGGTTTGGAGCATTGTGATGACAGAGGTCATGGATCATTTTGATTTCAAGGAGCATGGAGCATTGTGATGACAAGGGCATGAAGCAATGTGATCCCAAGGTTCATGGAGGATTGTGATGACAACGGTAATGGAGTATTGTGATGACAAGCACATAGAGCATTATAATGACAAGGTCATGTAACATTTTGCTGACAAAGGCATGGAGCATTGTGATGACAGGTTTCATGGCGCACTGTGATAACAACAGTCACGGAGCATTGTGAATACAGGGGTCATGTAGCATTGGGATGACAAGGGCAAAGATCATTGTGATGACAAGGGTCATGGAGCATTGGGCTGAAAATATTCAAGGAGTACTGTGATGACAGGGGTCATGGAGCATTGTGATGACAGAGGTCATGGAGAATTTTGATTTCATTGTGCTGACAATAGCCGGAAGCATTATGATGATTGGCATGATCCATAGTGATGAGAGGGTTCATGGAGCATTGTGATGAAAAGGGGCATGGAGCATTGTGATTACAGGGGTCTTGGAGCATTTTGATGACAAGGGCATGGAGCATTGTGTGGAGAAGTACATGGAACTTTCTGATGACATGTGTCATGGAGCTTTGTGATGACAAGGGCATGGAGCATTGTGCTTACAGGAGTCTTGGAGCATTGTGAGAAAAGTGTCATGGAGCCTTGTGAAGACAAGGCCGTGGAACATTGTGATGGCAGTGGTAATGGAGCATTGTTATGACCGGGGTAATGGAGCATTGTGATGAGAAGGGAATGGAGCATTGTGATTTCAAGGTTTATGGAGCATTGCGATGACAAATTTGTGGACCGTTGGGATGAAAAGCGTGTCGCACATTGTGATGACAAGGGTCATGGAGCATTTTTCTGACAAAGGCATGGAGCATTGTGATGACAAGTGTCACGGAGCATTGTGATGAAAAGTTCATGGAGCATTGTGTTTACAAAAGTCACAGAGCCTTGTGATGACATGGGTATCGACCATTGTGATGACAAATGTTATGAAGAATTGTGATAACTGGAGACACGGAGCATTGTGATGACAGGGGTCATGGAGCATTGTGATGAAAAGGGCATGGAACATTGTGCTGAGAATGGCATACAGCATAGTGATGACATGTGTCATGGAGCACTGTGATGACAATCGTCATGGAGCATTGTGAATACAGGGGTCATGGAGCATTAGGATGACAAGGGCATGGATCATTGTGATGACAAGGGTCATGGAGAATTGGGCTGAAAATGTTCCTGGAGTATTGTGATGACAGGGGTCATGGAGCATTGTGATGACTAGGGAATGGAGCATTGTGTTGACAAGAGTCCCAGATCATTGTGTTGTCAGGTGTCATTGAGTGTTGTGATGACAGTGATCATGGAGCACTGTGATGATATTGGTCTTGGAGCATTGTGATGAGAAGGTCATGGGGCATTGGGCTGAAAATATTAATGGAGTATTGTGATGACAGGGGTCATGGAGCATTGTGATCACTAGGGAATGGAGCATGGTGATAACAAGGTCCTGGAGCATTGTGATGAGATGACCATGGAGACTTGTGATGAAAAGTCTCATGGAGCATTGTGGTGAAAAGGGGCATGGAACATTTTGATTACATGGGTCTTGGAGCATTGTGATGACAAGGGCATGGAGCATTGTGTGGAGAAGGCCATGGAACATTCTGATGACATGCGTCATGGAGCTTTGTGATGACAAGAGCATGGAGCTTTGTGATTACAGGGGTCTTGGAGCATTGTGATGACAGAGGTAATGGAGCATTGTGATGAGAAAGGCATGGAGCATTGTGATGACCAGGTCATGCAGTATTGTGAAAAGTGGTGTCACGGAGCATTGTGATGACATATGTATTGGCCCATTGTGATGACAATGGCATGGAGCATTGTGATACAAATTGTCATGGATGATTCTGATGACAAAGGTAATGGAGCATTTTGATGACAATGGCTTGGAGCATAGTGATGACAATGTTCAGGGAGCATTGTGCTGACAAGTGCATGGAGAATTGTGATGGCAAGAGTCATGGAGCATTCTGATGACAAGCTTGTGGAGTATTTTGATGACAATTGCATGGAGCATTGTCATGAAAACGGCATGGGGCTTTGTGATGAAAAAGGCATGCTGCCTTTTCGTGACAGGGTTCAAGGAGCATTCTGACGACAAGTGTCAGGGAGCATTGTGATGACAAGTGTATTGAGAATTGTGATGACAAAGGTCATGGAGCATTTTGATGACAAGGGCATGGAGCATTGTGATTACAGGGGTTTAGGAGCATTGTGATGACAAGGGGCATGGAGCCTTCTGATGACAAGGCCGTGGAACATTTTGATGGCAAGGGTCATGGAGCATTTTTATGACATAGGTAATGGAGCATTGTGATGAGAAGGGCATTGAGCATTGGTCTGAAATGTTCATGGATTATTGTGATGAGAGTGGGCATGGAGCATTGTGATGACAAGGGCACGGTACACTGTGATACATGGGTCATGGAGGATTGTAAATTCAAGGGCATGGAGCATTGTGATGAGAACGGCATCGAGCATTGTGATGACAAGTGTCATGGAGCTTTTGATGACAAGGGCATGGAGCAATGTGATGAGATGGTTCATGGATCATTGTGATGACAATGACATGGAGCATTGTGATGCCAAGTGTCATGGAGCTTTGTGATGACAAAAGTCATGGAGCATTTTGATGACAAGTGTGTTGTGCATTGTGATGAGAAGGGCAGGGAGCATTTTGATGACAGGGTCATGCAGCAATTTGATGAAAAGTGTAATGGAACATTTTGATGACATGGCTTATAGAACATTGTGTTGCCAGGGATCGTGGAGCTTTGGGATGAAAAGGGTGATGGAGCATTTTGATGACAGGGGTTATGGAACATTGTGATGTCAGGGGTCAAGGAACATTGTGCTGATAAGGGGATGTAGCATTGTGATGACAGGGGTCATGGAACATTGTGATGACCGGGGTGAGGGAGGATTGTGATGACTAGTGATGGAACATTGTGATATCTCATGTGAGAGAGCATTTGGATGAGAAGTGCATGGAACATTGTGATTACAATGTTTATGGAGCATAGCGATGACAAGGTTGTGGATCATTGTGATGAAAAGCGCATGGCACAGTGTGATGACAATGGTCATGGAGCATTGTTCTGACAAAGGCATGGAGCATTGTGATGACAAGTGTCACGGAGCATTGTGATGAAAAGTTCATGGAGCATTGTGGTTAAAATGGTCACAGAGCCTTGTGATGACGCGGGCATGGACCGTTTTGATGAAAAACATTATGAAGCATAGTGATGACTGGAGTCACGGAGCATTGTGATGACAGGGGTCATGGAGCATTGTGATGACAAGGTCATGGAGCATTGTGATGACAGGGGTATGGAGCATTGGTCTGACAAGTATCAGAGATGATTGTGATGACAGTGGACATGGTGCATTGTGATAACAAGGGCATGGAGTATTGTGATGACAAGGGCATGGAATATTGGTCTAATAATTTTCATGGATTATTGCGATGACAGTTGGAATGGCACATTGTGATGACCACGGCATGGAGCATTGTGATGACCAGGTCATGCATTATTGGGAAGACAGGTGTAAGGGAGCATTGTGATGACATATGTAATGGCCCATTGTGATGACAATGGCATGGAGCATTGTGATGCCAAGTGTCATGGAGGATTCTGATGACAAAGGTAATGGAGCATTGTGATGACAATGGCTTGGAGCATTGTGATGACAAGGGTCAGGGATCATTGTGCTGACAAGTGCATGGAGAATTGTGATGACAAGGGTCATGGAGCATTCTGATGACAAGCTTGTCGTGTATTTTGATGGCAATGGCATGGTGCTTTGTGATGAAAACGGCATGGGGCATACTGATGAAAATGGCATGGAGCCTTTTCGTGAGAGGCTTCAAGGAGCATTCTGATGACAAGTGTCAGGGAGCATTGTGATGACAAGTGTATTGAGAATTGTGATGGCCAAGTTCATGGAGCATTGTGATGAAAAGGGCAGGGAGTATTGTGATGACAGGCATCATGGAGCTTTGTGATGACTAGGGCATGGAGCATTGTGAAGACAAGGGCATGGAGTATTGTGAAGACAGGTGTCAGGGTGCATTGTGATGACCTATGTCATGGTCCATTGCGATGACAATAGCATGGAGCATTGTGATGCCAAATGTAATGGAGGATGTGATGACAAATATAATGGAGCATTGTGATGACTAGGGCTTGGAGCATTATGTTGACAAGGGCCATTGAGAATTTTCATGACAATGTCGTGAAGCATTTTGATGACAATGTCCTGGAGCATTGTGATGGGAAAACCATGGAGGCTTGTGATGACAAATCTCAAGGAGCATACTGATGAAAAGGGGCCTGGAGCATTCTGATTACAGGGGACTTGGAACATTGTGATACAAGGGCATGGAGCATTGTGATGACAAGGGCATGCAGTATTGTGAAGAGAGGTGTCAGGGAGCATTGTGAAGACATATGTAATGGCCCATTGTGATGAAAATGGCATGGAGCATTGTGATGCCAAGTGTCATGGAGGATTCTAATGACAAAGGTAATGGAGCATTGTGATGACAAGGGTTTGGAGCATTGTGATGACAAGGGTCAGGGAGCATTGTGCTGAAAAAGGCATGGAGTATTGTGATGACAGGCATCATGGAGCTTTGTGATGACAAGTGTTACGGAACATTGTGATCACAAGGGTTTGGAGCATTGTGATGACAGAGGTCATGGATAATTTTGATTTCAAGGAGCAGGGAGCATTGTGATGACAAGGGCATGAAGCAATGTGATCCCAAGTTTCATGGAGGATTGTGATGACAATGGTAAAGGTGTATTGTGATGACAAGCGCAAAGAGCATTGTAATGACAATGTCATGTAGCATTTTGCTAACAAATGCATGGAGCATTGTGATGACAAGTTTCATGGAGCACTGTGATGACAAGCGTCACGGAGCATTGTGAATACAGGGGTCATGGAGCATTCGGATGACAAGGGCATGGATCATTGTGATGACAAGTGTCATGGAGCATTGGGCTGAAAATGTTCATGGAGTACTGTGATGACAGGCGTCATGTAGAATTTTGATTTCATTGTGCTGACAATAGCCGGAAGCATTATGATGATTGGCATGATGCATTGTGATGACAGGGTTCATGGAGCATTGAGATGAAGAGGGGCATGGAGCATTGTGATTACAGGGGTCTTGTAGCATTCTGATGACAAGGGCATTGAGCATTTTGATGAGAAGTACATGGAACATTCTGATGACGTGTCATGGATCTTTGTGATGACAAGGGCATAGAAATTTGTGATGTCAGGGGTCATGGAGTATTGTTATGACAGGGGTAATGCAGCATTGTGATGAGAAGGGCATGGAGCATTGTGATTACAAGGTTCATGGAGCATTGCGATGACAAATTTGTGGACCGTTGTGATGAAAATTGCGAAGCACATTGTGATGACAAGTGTCATGGAGCATTTTTCTGACAAACGCATGGAACATTTGAATGACAAGGGTCAGGGAGCATTGTGATTAAAAGTTCATGGAGCATTGTGGTTATAAAGGTCACAGAGCCTTGTGATGACGCGGGCATGGACCATTGTGATGACAAATGTTATGAAGCATTGTGATGACTGGAGTCACCGAGCATTGTGATGACAGAGGTCATGGAGCATTGTGATGACAAGGGCATGGAGCATTGTTGTGACAGGGGCATGGAGCATTTGTCTGACATGTTTCATAGATTATTGTGATGACATTGGACATGGTGCATTGTGATGACAAGGGCATGGATCATTGTGATGAGAAGGTCATGGAGTATTGTGAAGACAGGTGTCTGGGAGCATTGTGATGATATATGTCATGGTCCATTGCAATGACAATGGCAGGGAGCATTGTGATGCCAAATGTAATGGAGGATTTTGATGACAAATATAATGGAGCATTGTGATGACTAGGGCTTGGAGCATTATGATGACAAGGGCCATTGAGAATGTTCAGAACAAGGTCGTGAAGCATTGTGATGACAAGGTCCTGGAGCATTGTGATGAGAAATCCATAGAGACTTGTGATGACAGATCTCATGGAGCATACTGATGAAAAGGGGCATGGACCATTGTGATTACAGGGGTCTTGGAACATTGTGATGACATGGGCATGAAGCATTGTAAGGAGAAGGCCAAGGAGCATTCTGAAGACATGTTTCATTGAGCTTTGTGATGACAAGCGCATGGAGCATTGTGTTTAAATGGTTCTTGGAGCATTGTGAGGAAAAGGGCATGGATCATTGTGATGATAAAGGCATGGAGCCTTGTCATGACAGGGTTCAAGGAGCATACAGACAACAAGTGTCAGGGAGCATTTTGATGACACGTGTATTGAGCATTGTGATGAGAAGTACATGGAACATTCTGATGACGTGTCATGGATCTTTGTGATGACAAGGGCATAGAAATTTGTGATGTCTGGGGTCATGGAGTATTGTTATGACAGGGGTAATGCAGCATTGTGATGAGAAGGGCATGGAGCATTGTGATTACAAAGTTCATGGAGCATTGTGATGACAAATTTGTGGACCGTTGGGATGAAAATTACGTGGCACATTGTGATGACAAGGGTCATGGAGCATTTTTTTGACAAAGGCATGGAGCATTGTGATGACAAGGGTCACGGAGCATTGTGATGAAAAGTTCATGGAGCATTGTGGTTACAAAGGTAACAGAGCCTTGTGATGACGTGGGTATCGCCCATCGTGATGACAAATGTTATGAAGAATTGTGATGACTGGAGTCATGGAGCATTGTGATGACAGGGGTCATGGAGCATTGTGATGCAAAGGGCATGGAACATTGTGCTGAGAAAGGCATAGAGCATTGTGATGACATGTGTCATGGAGCACTGTGATGACAAGCTTCACGGACCATTGAGAATACAGGGGTCATGGAGCATTAGGATGACAAGGGCATGGATCATTGTGATGACAAGGGTCATGGAGAATTGGGCTGAAAATGTTCCTGGAGTATTGTGATGACAGGTGTCATGGGGTATTGTGATTACAGGGGTCTTGGAGCATTATGATGACAGAGGTCCCGGATCATTGTGTTGTCAGCTGTCATGGAGTGTTGTGATGACAGTGGTCATGGAGCATTGTGATGATATTGTTCATGGAGCATTGTGATGAGAAGGTCATGGAACAGTGGGCTGAAAATGTTCATGGAATATTGTGATGACAGGGGTCATGGAGCATTGTTATGACAACAGAATGGAGCATGGTGATGACAAGTTCCAGGAGCATTGTGATGAGATGACCATGGAGACTTGTGATGACAAGTCTCATGGAGCATTCTGATGATAAGGGGCATGGAGCATTGTGATTACAGGGGTCTTGGAGCATTGTGATGACAAGGGCATGGAGCATTGTGAGGAGAAGGCCATGGAACATTCTGATGACATGCGTCATGGAGCTTTGTGATGACAAGGGCATGGAGCATTGTGATTACAGGGGTTTTGGAGCATTGTGATGACAAGGGTCATGGAGCCTTGTGATGAAAAGGCCGTGGAACATTGTGATGGCAGGGGTAATGAAGCATTTTTATGACAGAGATAATGGAGCATTGTGATGAGAAGGGGATTGAGCATTGGTCGGAAATGTTTCATGGATTATTGTGATGAGAGTGGGCATGGAGCATTGTGATGACAAGGGCCCGGAACACTGTGATACATGGGTCATGGAGGATTGTAATGACAAAGGCATGGAGCATTGTGATGGGAAGGGCATCGAGCATTGTGATGACAATTGTCATGGTGCTTTGTGATGACAAGGGCATGGAGCCATATGATGAGAAGGTTCATGGAGCATTGTGATGACAATGACATGGAGCATTGTGATGCCAAGGGCCATGGAGCTTTGTGATGACAATGGTCATGGAGCATTGTGATGACGAGGGTGTGGTGCATTTTGATGAGAAGGGCAGGGAGCATTTTGATGACAGGGTCATGCAGCAATTTGATGAAAAGTGTAATGGAACATTTTGATGACAGGGGTTATAGAACATTGTGATGTCAGGTGTCATGGATCTTTGGGATGAAAAGGGTCATGGAGCATTTTGATGACAGGGTTTATGGAACATTGTGATGTCAGTGGTCATGGAACATTGTGCAGATAAGGGGATGTAGCATTGTGATGACAGGGGTCATGGAACATTGTGATAACAGGGGTGAGTGAGGATTGTGATGACTAGTGGTGGAACATTGTGATATCTCATGTGAGAGAGCATTTGGAGGAGAAGTGCATGGAGCATTGTGATTAGAAGGTTTATGGAGCATAGCGATGACAAGGTTGTGGATCATTGTAATGAAAAGTGCATGGCACATTGTGATGACAATGGTCATGGAGAATTGTTCTGACAAAGGTATGTAGCATTGTGATGACAAGGGTCACGGAGCATTGTGAAGAAAAGTTAAAGGAGCATTGTGGTTAAAATGGTCACAGAGCCTTGTGATGACGCGGGCATGGACCGTTGTGATGACAAATGTTATGAAGCATTGTGATGACTGGAGTCACGGGGCACTGTGATGACAGGGGTCATGGAGCATTGTGATGACAAGGTCATGGAGCACTGTGATGAAAGGGGCATGGAGCATTGGTCTGACAAGTTTCATAGATGATTGTGATGACAGTTGACATGGTGCATTGTGATGACAAGAGCATGGAGCATTGTGATGACAAGGGCATGGTGAATTGTGAAGACAGGTGTCAGGAAACATTGTGATGACATATGTCATGGTCCATTGCGATGTCAATGGCATGGAGCATTGTGATGCCAAATGTAATGGAGGATTGTAATGACAAATATAATGTAGCATTGTGATGACTACGGCTTGGAGCATTATGATAACAAGGGCCAATGAGAATTTTTATGACAATGTCGTGAAGCATTGTGATTACAAGGTCCTGGAGCATTGCGATGTGAAAACCATGGAGCCTTGTGATGACAAGTCTCATGGAGCATACTGATGAAAAGGGGCATGGAGCATACTGATTACAGGGGTCTTGGAACATTGTGATAACAAGGGCATGGAGCATTGTGATGACAAGGGCATGGAGCATTGGTCTAATAAGTTTCATGGATTATTGTGATGACAGTTGAAATGGCGCATTGTGATGACAAGGGCATGGAGTATTGTGATGTCCAGGTCATGCAGTATTGTGAAAAGAAGTGTCACGGAACACTGTGATGACATATTTATTGGCCCATTGTGATGACAATGGCATGGAGCATTGTGATGACAAGTGTCATGGAGGATTCTGATGACAAAGGTAATGGAGCATTGTGATGAAAATGGCTTGGAGCATAGTGATGACAAGGTTCAGGGAGCATTGTGCTGACAAGTGCATGGAGAATTGTCATGACAAGGGATATGGAGCATTCTCATGAAAAGCTTGTGGAGTATTTTGCTGACAATGGCATGGAGCATTGTGATGAAAACGGCATGGAGCTTTGTGATGAAATATGCATGCAGCCTTTTCGTGACAGGGTTCAAGGAGCATTCTGACGACAAGTGTCATGGAGCATTGTGATGACAAGTGTATTGAGAATTGTGATGACAATGGTCATGGAGCATTGTGATGAAAAGGGCATGGAGTATTGTGATGACAGGCATCATGGAACATTGTGATGACAAGTATTATGGAACATTGTGATCACAAGGATTTGGAGCATTGCGATGACAGGGGTCATGGATCATTTTGATTTCAAGGAGCATGTAGCATTGTGATGACAAGGGCATGAAGCAATGTGATCCCAATGTTCATGGAGGATAGTGATGACAATGGTAATGGAGTATTGTGATGACAAGTGCATAGAATATTGTAATGAGAATGTCATGTAGCATTTTGATGACAAAGGCATGGAGCATTGTGATGACAGGTGTCATGGAGCACTGTGATGACAAGCGTCACGGAGCATTGTGAATACAGGGGTCATGTAGCATTGGGATGACAAGGGAATGGATCATTGTGATGACAAGCGTCATGGAGTATTGGGCTGAAAATATTCATGGAGCATTGTGATGACAGTGGTCATGGAGCATTGTGATGACTAGGGAAAGGAGCATTGTGATGACAAGTGTTCCGGATCATTGTGTTGTCAGGTGTCATGGAGTGTTGTGATGACAGTGGTCATGGAGCATTGTGATGATATTGGTCTTGGAGCATTGTGATGAGAAGGTCACGGAGCATTGGGCTGAAAATATTCATGGAGTATTGTGAAGACAGGGGTCATGGAGCATTGTGATGACAAGGGAATGGAGCATGGTGATGACAAGGTCCTGGAGCATTGTGATGAGAAGACCATGGAGACTTGTGATGACAAGTCTCATGGAGCATTCTGATGAAACGGGGCATGGAGCATTGTGATTACAGGGGTCTTGGAGCATTGTGATGACAAGGGCATGTAGCATTGTGAGGAGAAGGCCATGGAACATTCTGATGACATGCGTCATGGAGCTTTGTGATATCAAGGGCATGGAGCATTGTGATTACAGGGGTTTTGGAGCATTGTGAAGACAAGGGTCATGGAGCCTTGTGATTGCAAGGCCGTGGAACATTGTGATGGCAGGGGTCATGGAGCATTGTTATGACGGAGATAATGGAGCATTGTGATGAGAAGGGCATTGAGCATTGGTCTGAAATGTTTCATGGATTATTGTGATGAGAGTGGGCATGGAGCATTGTGATGACAAGGGCCCGGAACACTGTGATACATGGGTCATGGAGGATTGTAATGAAAAAGGCATGGAGCATTGTGATGGGAAGGGCATCGAGCATTGTGATGACAATTGTCATGGTGCTTTGTGATGACAAGGGCATGGAGCCATGTGATGAGAGGGTTCATGGAGCATTGTGATGACAATGGCATGGAGCATTGTGATGCCAAGGGCCATGGAGCTTTGTGATGACAATGGTCATGGAGCATTTTGATGACGAGGGTGTGGTGCATTGTGATGAGAAGGGCAGGGAGCATTTTGATGACAGGGTCATGCAGCAATTTGATGAAAAGTGTAATGGAACATTTTGATGAGAGGGGTTATAGAACATTGTGATGCCAGGGGTCATGGATCTTTGGGATGAAAAGGGTCATGGAGCATTTTGATGACAGGGGTTATGGAACATTGTGATGTCAGGGGTCAAGGAACATTGTGCAGATAAGGGGATGTAGCATTGTGATGACAGGGGTCATGGAACATTGTGATAACCGGGGTGAGGGATGATTGTGATGACTAGTGGTGGAACATTGTGATATCTCATGTGAGAGAGCATTTGGATGAGAAGTTCATGGAGCATTGTGATTAGAAGGTTTATGGAGCATAGCGATGACAAGGTTGTTGATCATTGTGATGAAAATTGCATGGCACATTGTGATGACAAGGGTCACGGAGCATTGTGCTGAAAAGTTCATGGAGCATTGTGGTTACAAAGGTCACAGATCCTTGTGATGATGTGGGTAAGGACCGTTGTGATGACAAACGTTGTGAAGCATTGTGATGACTGGAGTCACGGGGCATTGTGATGACAGGGGTCATGGAGCATTGTGATGACAAGGGCATGGAGCACTGTGATGACAGGGTCATGGAGCATTGGTCTGACAAGTTTCATAGATGATTGTGATGACAGTGGACATGGTGCATTGTGATGACAAGGGCATGGAGCATTGTGATGACAAGGGCATGGAGTATTGTGAAGACAGGTGTCAGGGAGCATTGTGATGACATATGTCATGGTCCATTGGGATGACAATGGCATAGAGCATTGTGATGCCAAATGTAATGGATGATTGTAATGACAAATATAATGGAGCATTGTTATGACTACGGCTTGGATCGTTATGATGACAAGGGCCATTGAGAATTTTCATGACAATGTCGTGAAGCATTGTGATGACAAGTTCCTGAAGCACTGTGATGAGAAAACCATGGAGCCTTGTGATGACAAGTCTCATGGAGCATACTGATGAAAAGGGGCATGGAGCATACTGATTACAGGGGTCTTGGAACATTGTGATAACAAGGGCATGGAGCATTGTGATGAAAAGGGCATGGAGCATTTGTCTAATAAGTTTCATGGATTATTGTGATGACAGTTGGAATGGCGCATTGTGATGACAAGGGCATGGAGCATTGTGATGATCAGTTCATGCAGTATTGTGAGAAGAGGTGTCACGGAGCATTGTGATGACATATGTATTAGCCCATTTTGATGACAATGGCATGGAACATTGTGATGCCAAGTTTCATGGAGGATTCTGATGACAAAGGTAAAGGAGCATTGTGATGACAGTGGCTTGGAGCATAGTGATGACAAGGTTCAGGGAGCATTGTGCTGACAAATGCATGGAGAATTGTGATGACAAGGGTCATGGGGAATTCTGATGACAAGCTTGTGGAGTATTTTGATGACAATGGCATGGAGCATTGTGATGAAAACTGCATGGGGCTTTGTGATGAAAAAGGCAAGGAGCCATTTCGTGACAGGGTTCAAGGAGCATTCTGACGACAAGTGTCAGGGAGCATTGTGATGACAAGTGTATTGAGAATTGTGATGACAAAGGTCATGGAGCATTGTGATGAAAAGGGCATGGAGTATTGTGATGACAGGCATCATGGAGCACTGTGATTAAAAGTGTTATGGAACATTGTGATCACAAGTGTTTGGAGCATTGCGATGACAGTGGTCATGGATCATTTTGATTTCAAGAAACATGGAGCATTGTGATGACAAGGGCATGAAGCAATGGGATCCCAAAGTACATGGAGGATAGTGATGACAATGGTAGTGCAGTATTGTGATGACAAGCACATAGAGCATTGTAATGACAAGGTCATGTAGCATTTTGCTGACAAAGGCATGGAGCATTGTGATGACAGGTGTCATGGAGCACTGTGATGACAAGCGTCACAGAGCATTGTGAATGCAGGGGTCATGGAGCATTGGGATGACAAGGGCATGGAGCATTGTGCTGAGAATGGCATAGAGCATTGTGATGACGTGTCATGGAGCATTGTAATGACAAGCGTCACGGAGCATTGTGAATACAGGGGTCATGGAGCATTAGGATGACAAGGGCATGGATCATTGTGATGACAAGGGTCATGGAGAATTGGGCTGAAAATATTCCTGGAGTATTGTGATGACGGGGGACCTGGAGGATTGTGATGACAATGGAATGGAGCATGGTGATGACAAGGTCCTGGAGCATTGTGATGAGATGACCAGGGAGACCTGTGATGACAAGTTTCATGGAGCATCCTGATGAAAAGGGGCATGGAGCATTGTGATTACAGGGGTCTTGGAGCATTGTGATGACAAGGGCATGGAGCATTGTGAGGAGAAGGCCATGGAACATTCTGATGACATGCGTCATGGAGCATTGTGATGAAAAGGGCATGGAGCATTGTGATTACAGGGGTCTTGGAGCATTGTGATGACAAGGGTCATGGTGCCTTGTGATGACAAGGCCGTGGAACATTGTGATGGCAGGTGCCATGGAGCATTGTTATGACAGAGGTAATGGAGCATTGTGATGAGAAGAGCATTGAGCATTGGTCTGAAATATTTCATGGATTGTTGTGATGAGAGTGGGCATGGAGCATTGTGATGACAAGGGCACGGAACACTGTGATACATCGGTCATGGAGGATTGTAATGACAAGGGCAAGGAGCAGTGTGATGAGAAGGGCATCGAGCATTGTGATGACAAGTATCATGGTACTTTGTGATGACAAGGGCATGGATCCATGTGATGAGAGGGTTCATGGAGCATTGTGATGACAATGACATGGAGCATTGTGATGCCAAGGGTCATGGAGCTTTGTGATGACAAAGGTCATGGAGCATTTTGATGACGAGGGTGTGGTGCATTGTGATGAGAAGTGCAGGGAGCATTTTGATGACAGGGTCATGCAGCAATTTGATGAAAAGTGTAATGGAACATTTTGATGACAGGGGTTATAGAACATTGTGATGCCAGGGGTCATGGATCTTTGGGATAAAAAGGGTCATGGAGCATTTTGATGACAGGGGTTATGGAACATTGTGATGTCAGGGGTCATGGAACATTTTGCAGATAAGGGGATTTAGCATTGTGATGACAGGGGTGATGGAAAATTGTGATAACAGGGGTGAGAGAGGATTGTGATGACAAGGGCATGGAGCATTGTGATGACCAGGTCATGCAGTATTGTGAGAAGAGGTGTCACGGAGCATTGTGATGACATATGTATTAGCCCATTGTGATGACAATGGCATGGAGCATTGTGATGCCAAGTTTCATGGAGGATTCTGATGACAAAGGTAAAGGAGCATTGTGATGACAATGGCTTGGAGCATAGTGATGACAAGGTTCAGGGAGCATTGTGCTGACAAGTTCATGGAGAATTGTGATGACAAGGGTCATGGAGCATTCTGATGACAAGCTTGTGGAGTATTTTGATGACAATGGCATGGAGCATTGTGATGAAAACGGCATGGGGCTTTGTGATGAAAAAGGCAAGGAGCCTTTTCGTGACAGGTTTCAAGGAACATTCTGTCGACAAGTGTCAGGGAGCATTGTGATGACAAGTGTATTGAGAATTGTGATGACAAATGTCATGGAGCAATGTGATGAAAAGGGCATGGAGTATTGTGATGACAGGCATCATGGAGCGTTGTGATGAAAAGTGTTATGGAACATTGTGATCACAAGGGTTTGGAGCATTGCGATGACAGAGGTCATGGATCATTTAGATTTCAAGGAGCATGGAGCATTGTGAAGACAAGGGCATGAAGCAATGTGATCCCAAGTTTCATGGAGGATAGTGATGACAATGGTAATGCAGTATTGTGATGACAAGCACATAGAGCATTGTAATGACAAGGTCATGTAGCATTTTGCTGACAAAGGCATGGAGCATTGTGATGACAGGTGTCATGGAGCACTGTGATTACAAGCGTCACGGAGCATTGTGAATACAGGGGTCATGGAGCATTGGGATGACAAGGGCATGGATCATTGTGATGGCAAATGTCATGGAGCATTGGGCTGAAAATGTTCATGGAGTATTGTGATGACAGGAGTAATGGAGCATTGTGATGACTAGGGAATGGAGCACTGTGATGACAAGAGTCCCGGATCATTGTGTTGTCAGGTGTCATGTAGTGTTGTGATGACAGTGATCATGGAGCATTTTGATGATATTGGTCTTGGAGCATTGTGATGAGAAGGTCATGGGGCATTGGGCTGAAAATGTTCATGGAGTATTGTGATGACAGTGGTCATTGAGCATTGTGATAACAAGGGAATGGAGCATGGTGATAACAAGGACCTGGAGTATTGTGATGAGATGACCACGGAGACTTGTGATGACAAATCTCATGGAGCATTCTGATGAAAAAGGGCATGGAGCATTGTGATTACATGGGTCTTGGAGCATTGTGATGACAAGTGCATGGAGCATTGTGTGGAGAAAGCCATGGAACATTCTGATGACATGCGTCATGGAGCTTTGTGATGACAAGGGCATGGAGCTTTGTGATTACAGGGGTCTTGGAGCATTGTGATGACAGAGGTAATGGAGCATTGTGATGAGAAGGGCATGGAGCACTGTGATGAAAAGGTCATGCATTATTGTTAAAAGTGGTGTCACGGAGCATTGTGATGACATATGTATTGGCCCATTGTGATGACAATGGCATGGAGCATTGTGATACAGATTGTCATGGATGATTCTGATGACAAAGGTAATGGAGCATTTTGATGACAATGGCTTGGAGCATAGTGATGACAAGGTTCAGGCAGCATTGTGGTGACAAGTGCATGGAGAATTGTGATGGTAAGAGTCATGGAGCATTCTGATGACAAGCTTGTGGAGTAGTTTGATGACAATGGCATGGAGCATTGTGATGAAAACGGCATGGGGCTTTCTGATGAAAAATGCAAGGAGCCTTTTCGTGACAGGTTTCAAGGAGCATTCTGACGACAAGTGTCAGGGAGCATTGTGATGACAAGTGTATTGAGAATTGTGATGACAAAGGTCATGGAGCATTGTGATGACAAGGGCATGGAACATTGTGATTACAGGGGTTTTGGAGCATTGTGATGACAAGGGCCATGGAGCCTTGTGATGAAAAGACCGTGGAACATTTTGATGGCAGGGGTCATGGAGCATTTTTATGATATATGTAATGGAGCATTGTGCTGAGAAGGTCATTGAGAATTAGTCTGAAATGTTTCATGGATTATTGTGATGAGAGTGTGCATGGAGCATTGTGATGACAAGGGCACGGTACACTGTGATACATGGGTCATGGAGGATTGTAATGACAAGGGCATGGAGCATTGTGATGAGAAGGGCATCGAGCATTGTGATGACAAGTGTCATGGAGCCTTTGATGACAAGGGCATGGAGCAATGTGATTAGACGTTTCATGGTGCATTGTGATGACAATGACATGGAGCATTGTGATGTCAAGAGTCATGGAGCTTTGTGATGACAAAAGTCATGGAGCATTTTGATGACAAGTGTGTTGTGCATTGTGTTGAGAAGGGTAGGGAGCTTTTTGATGATAGGGTCATGCAGCAATTTGTTGAAAAGTGTAATGGAATATTTTGATGACATGGGTTATAGATCATTGTGTTGCCAGGGATCATGGAGCTTTGGGATGAAAAGGGTCATGGAGCATTTTGATGACAGGTGTTATGGAACATTGTGATGTCAGGGGTCAAGGAACATTGTGCTGATAAGGGGATGTAGCATTGTGATGACAGGGGTCATGGAACATTGTGATAACAAGGTTGAGCGAGGATTGTGATGACTAGTGATGGAACATTGTGATATCTCATGTGAGAGAGCATTTGGATGAGAAGTGCATGGAGCATTGTGATTACAAGGTTTATGGAGCATAGCGATGACAAGGTTGTGGATCATTGTGATGAAAAGTGCATGGCACATTGTGATGACAATGGTCATGGAGCATTGTTCTGACAAAGGCATGGAGCATTGTGATGACAAGGGTCACGGAGCATTGTGATGAAAAGTTCATGGAGCATTGGGGTTACAAACGTAACTGAGCCTTGTGATGACGCGGGCAGGAACGTTGTGATGACAAACGTTATGAAGCATAGTGATGACTGGAGTCATGGAGCATTGTGATGACAAGGGCATGGAGCATTGTGATGAGAGTGGCATGGAGCATTGGTCTGACAAGTTTCATAGATTATTGTGATGACAGTGGACATGGTGCATTGTGATGACTAGGGCATGGAGCATTGTGAAGACAAGGGCATGGAGTAATGTGAAGACAAGTGTCAGGGAGCATTGTGATGACCTATGTCATGGTCCATTGCGATGACAATCGCATGGAGCATTGTGATGCCAAATGTAATGGAGGATGTGATGACAAATATAATGGAGCATTGTGATGACTAGGGCTTGGAGCATTATGTTGACAAGGGCCACTGAGAATTTTCATGACAATGTCGTGAAGCATTGTGATGACAAGTTCCTGGAGCATTGTAATGAGAAAACCCTGGAGGCTTGTGATGACAAATCTCAAGAAGCATACTGATGAAAAGGGGCCTGGAGCATTCTGATTACAGGGGATATGGAACATTGTGATACAAGGATATGGAGCATTGTGATGACAAAGGCATGCAGTATTTTGAAGAGAGGTGTCAGGTAGCATTGTGATGACATATGTATTGGCCCATTGTGATGACAAAGGCATGGAGCATTGTGATGCCAAGTGTCATGGAGGATTCTAATGACAAAGGTAATGGAGCATTGTGATGACAAGGGCATGGAACTTTGGTCTAATAAGTTTCATGGATTATTGTGATGACAGTTGGAATGGCGCATTGTGATGACAAGGGCATGGAGCATTGTGATGACCAGGTCATGCAGTATTGTGGAAAGAGGTGTCACGGAGCATTGTGATGACATATGTATTGGCCCATTGTGATGACAAAGGCATGGAGCATTGTGATGACAAGTGTCATGGAGGATTCTAATGACAAAGGTAACGGAACATTGTGATGACAAGTGTTTGGAGCATTGCGATGACAAGGGTCAGGGAGCATTGTGCTGACAAGTGCATGGATAATTGTGATGACAAGAGACATGGAGCATTCTGATGACAAGCTTGTGGAGTATTTTGATGACAATTGCATGGAGCATTGTGATGAAAATGCCATGGGGCATTGTGATGAAAAAGGAATGGAGCCTTTTGGTGACAGGGTTCAAGGAGCACTCTGACGACAATGTCAGGGAGCATTGTGATGACAAGTGTATTGAGAATTGTGATGACAAAAGTCACGGAGCATTGTGATGAAAAGGGCATGGAGTATTGTGATGACAGGCATCATGGAGCTTTGTGATGACAAGTGTTATGGAACATTGTGATCACAAGGGTTTGGAGCATTGTGATGAGAGAGGTCATGGATCATTTTGATTTCAAGGAGCAGGGAGCATTGTGATGACTAGGGCATGAAGCAATGTGATCCCAAGTTTCATGGAGGATTGTGATGACAATGGTAAAGGAGTATTGTGATGACAAGCGCAAAGAGCATTGTAATGACAATGTCATGTAGCATTTTGCTGACAAAGGCATGGAGCATTGTAATGACAAGTTTCATGGAGCACTGTGATGACAAGCATCACGGAGCATTGTGAATACAGGGGTCATGGAGCATTGGGATGACAAGTGCATGGATAATTGTGATGACAAGTGTCATGGAGCCTTGGGCTGAAAATGTTCATGGAGTACTGTGATGACAGGGGTCATGTAGAATTTTGATTTCATTGTGCTGACAATAGCCAGAAGCATTATGATGATTGGCATGATGCATTGTGATGACAGGGTTCATGGAGCATTGAGATGAAGAGGGGCATGGAGCATTGTGAATACAGGGGTCATGGAGCATTGGGATGACAAGGGCATGGATCATTGTGATGACAAGTGTCATGGAGCACTGGGCTGACAATGTTCATGGAGTGTTGTGATGACATGGGTCATGGAGCATTGTGATGACTAGGGAATGGAGCAATGTGATGACAAGAGTCCCGGATCATTGTGTTGCCAGTTGCCATGGAGTGTTGTGATGACAGTGGTCAAGGAGAATTGTGATGATATTGGCCATGGAGCATTGTGATGAGTAGGTCATGGAGCACTGGGCTGAAAATGTTCATGGATTATTGTGATGACTGCGGTCATGGAACATTGTGATGACAAGGGAATGGAGCATGGTGATGACAAGGTCCTGGAGCATTATGATGAGAAGAGCATGGAGACTTGTGATGTCAAGTGTTATGGAGCATTCTGATGAAAAGGGGCATGGAGCATTGTGATTACAGGGGTCTTGGAGCATTGTGATGACTAGGGCATGAAGCATTGTGATGAGAAGGCCATGGAGCATTCTGATGACCTGCGTCATGGAGGTTTGTGATGACAAGAGCAAGGAGAATTGTTATTACAGGGATATTGGAGCATTGTGATGAAAAGGGCATGGATCGTTGTGATGAAAAAAGCATGGAGCCTTGTCATAACAGGGTTCAAGGAGGATACTGACGACAAGTGTCAGTAAGCATTGTGATGACAAGTGTTTTGAGCATTGTGATGACAAAGATCATGGAGTATTGTGATGAGGAGACCATGGATAATTGTGATGATGAGCGTCATGGGGTGTTGTGATGATAAGTGTTATGGAACATTGTGATCACAAGGGTTTGGAGCATTTTGATGACAGAGGTCATGGAGAATATTGATTTCATTTTGATGACAATAGCCTGAAGCATTATGATGATGGGCATGGTGCACTGTGATGACAGGGTTCAAGGAGCATTGAAATGAAAAGGGGCATGGAACATTGTGATTACAAGGGTCTTGGAGCATTGTGATGACAAGGGCATGGAGCATTGTGATTTCAGTGGTATTGAGCATTGTGATGACAAGTGTCATGGAACCTTGTGATGACTAGGCCGTGGAACATTGTGATGGCAGGGGTCATGGTGCATTGTTATGACAGGTGTAATGGAGCATTTTGATGAGAAGGGCATGGAACATTGGTCTGGAATGTTTCATGGATTATTGTGATGAGAGTGGGCATGA
The DNA here is from genome assembly GCF_964341445.2 of Mesoplodon mirus. Classification (NCBI taxonomy): domain Eukaryota; kingdom Metazoa; phylum Chordata; class Mammalia; order Artiodactyla; family Ziphiidae; genus Mesoplodon; species Mesoplodon mirus. The sequence goes on along the minus strand of NW_028295431.1, from coordinate 7,810 downwards.
AGAATTGTGAGGATAAGGGCACAGAACACTATGATACATGGGTCAAGCAGGATTGTAATGACAAGTGCATGGAGCATTGTGATGAGAAGGGCATCGAGCATTATGATGACAAGTGTCATGGAGCCTTCTGATGACAAGGGCATTGAGTAATGTGATGAGAGTTTTCATGGAGCATTGTGATGACAATGACATGGAGCATTGTGATGCCAAGTGTCAGGGAGCTTTGTGATGACAAGTAATGGAGTATTTTGATGACAAGGGCATGATGCATTGTGATGAGAAGGGCAGGGAGCATTTTGATGACCGGGTCATGCAGCAATTTGATGAAAAGTGTAATGGAATATTTTGATGGCAGTGGTTATAGAACATTGTGATGTCAGGGGTCTTGGAGCTTTGGGATGAATAGGGTCATGGAGCATTTTGATCACAGGGGTTATGGAACATTGTGATGTCAGGTGTCATGGAGCATTTTGATGACAAGTGTTTTGGATCATTGTGATCACAAGGAATTGGAGCATTGTGATGACAGAGGTCATGGATCATTTTGCTTTGAAGGAGCATGGAGCATTGTGATGACAAGGGCATGAAGCAATATGATCCCAATGTTCATGGAGGATTATGATGACAATGGTAATGGAGTATTTTGATGACAAGCGCATAGAGGATTGTAATGACAAGGCCATGTAGCATTTTGCTGACAAAGGCATGGAGCATTGTGATGAAAGGTGTCATGGAGCACTGTGATGATAAGCGTCACGTAGCATTGTGAAAACAGTGGTCATGGAGCATAGGGATGACAAAGACATGGATCATTTTGATGACAAGGTTCATGGAACATTGGGCTGAAAATGTTCATGGAGTATTGTGATGACAGGTGTCATGGAGCATTGTGATGACTAGGGAATGGAACATTGTGATGACAAGAGTCCCGAATCATTGTGTTGTCAGGTGTCATGGAGTGTTGTGATGACAGTGGTGATGGAGCATTGTGATGATATTGGCCAATGAGCATTGTGATGAGAAAACCTTGCGTAATTGTGATGTCGAGCATCATGGAGCACTGAAATGACAAGGGGCATGAAGCATTGTGATGACAGGTGTCACGGAGTATTGTGATGACAGGGGTCATGGAGCATTGTGATGACAAGGGCATGGAGCTTTGTGATGATATGTGCATGGAGCATTGTGATGACAAGTGCATGGAGCATTGCAATGTCAAGTGGATGGAGAATTGTGATGACAAGAGCATGTAACATTTTGATGAGAAGTGTCATGTAGCCTTGTGACTACAAGGACGAGGAGAATTGTGATGACAAGGGACATGGAGCATTGTGATAACCAGGGCATGGTGCATTGTTATGACATGGGTCATGGAGCATTATTATGAGAATGGCCATGGTGCATTCTGACATAAGATATCACTTATGAAGGGAATGTAAACATGGCTACATATGAACTGATTTAGGGAAGAAAACAGAGTCTCAGATTTAGAAAACAATCTAACGCTTGCTTAAGGGGAAATAGAGGTGGGGAGATGCACAATACATAAGATTGATATTAGCACAGGTACCGTTCCATAATCCAAAACAGAAGAAACAAGCCCTACTCCTTCCTCAGTGAATGGAACTCAACATCCCTATTTCCCTCAGAGAAATATATCTGACTAGTAAGAATTTTAAAACCTATGTATTGATATGTCTCTGTAAGGGAACCAAGTGTGTCTAGAACGGTATAAACATGGCAGTGAGAATCAGCTCAAACCCACTATAAAAATGAATTTCAAAACAAAACATAAAAACAGTAAAATTCTTACACAATACCTTCAGGGGTTCTGATGAAACCTGGAATGACACTATCTACAATGCCAGCTGGATGTGGCATAAGGCTGGTCACTTGGGACTGAGAGGATTGGTGAGATTGGGTGAAAAGATGCAGACCCTTTAAAGCAATAATGCCTGCCACCCATTCCATGGTTCCCAACTCTCCAGGTAGAAGGGAATATCACTACAGTTATAACGTGTATGGGAACCTAGAGAATGGAAACCAGCTGATGGTGAAATGTTTCTAAAACTCTACTACATTTTTCTCTCCTTGTGATCCAGTTTGACATTCCAACTGCTTTACTATCAATCACCCAACTTGGAAAGTCAGCCCCTATAACCTCCTGGTTTGCACAGTTGGCAAATTGTGCAGAGGATATAAGGGAAGAGAGAGAACCAATGAGAGAGTAGCTGTAGGCATTTGGACGGCCACATGTCTCTATAAATTCCTGTCACAAAGAGGAATTAACCAAAGTCTCAGCCTGCCCCCCAGAACCAGTATAAGTCCAGAAGGACAACGGTTGATTTGCAGTCATCTCACAAAAACGCGAGTTGAAAAATGGAACTCAGGGCCACAGCAATTCACTAACCTGCAGAGTTATAAAGGACTACTCTCTTCGAAAAATCTGTTGAGGGAAAGCCACGAGGCGGAAGGGAAAATGAGTCAGAATGGCATGAAACCGATTTCAAGAGGTACATTGGAATCGCCTTTAAACACAGGAAAAGCATTACAACTTTGAAAATTATGGAAATGGCCATAAAGGGCATATGGGTTTTCACGTGAATATATTCAGGAGAAAACGCATATGCCCTTTTTGGACAAGCAAGCAAACGGGCAATGCAAATCGGCACTACAAAGAAGTATCACTTCCCATCGGTCAAAAGGGACATCCAAAAAATGGGTAAAAACCAGACAGGCAAGACAGGCCCTGGAGAACAGGGAGCCTTTTTATGCTGATGGGCGGGATGTAAATTGCCAACTGCCTCTCTGGAGGAGTGCATTGTGTTCCCTAAAACAAGTAAACAACAGAGCTACAGAGCCAAGGGCACTTCCAGTCTAGGGAATATACCTTGGGAAAACTGAAAATCAATAAGACAGAGCCACCCCAAAATTTAGGGCTGCACTGCTTACAAAAACCTCAACTTTGTTACACCTTAAATACCCCAGGAAAGACAAAAATGCTTCAAGAAATTGTGGTACTTACGTAAGATGGAATGTCCCTCAGCCATGAAATCAATGTCATAAGACAAGTAGCAGCAAAATGAGTGGATTCAGGTATGATGATTCTAAGTGAAATAAGTCACACAGAAAAAGAAACTTATCATAAGATATCACTTATGAAGATCCTGTAAATATGGCTACACATCAACTGAGTTAAAAAAGAGAACAGAGTCTCACATTTAGAAAACACGCTTATTCCTGCTTAAGGGGGAAGGAGAGGTGGGGTGATGCATAAAACCAGAGTTTGATATTAGTACAGGTACCGTTCCAAAAATCAAATATGGAATAGACAAGACCTACAACTTCCTCAGTGAAAGGGACTCAAAAGCCCATATTCCCCGCAGAGGAATATATCTTACTAGTAAGAATTTTAAAACCTATGTATTGATATGTCTCCATAAGGGAATCAAGTGTGTCTAGACTGGCATAAACATGGCAGTGAGAATCAGCTCAAACCCACTATAAAAAGGACTTTCAAAAAAAAAACAAAAAAACAGGGAAATTCTTTACAATTCATTCAGGGTCTATGATGAAACCTGGAATGACCCTATCTACAGCAACAGCTGGAAGTGGCATAAGGCTGGACATCTGGGACTGAGAGGATTGGTGAGATTGGGTAAGCAAATGCACACCCTTTAATGCAATAATACGTGGCACCCATTCCATGGGTCCCAACTCTCCAGGTTGAAGGGAATATTGCAACAGCTATAACATGTACCGGAAACCAAGAGAATGTACATTTGCAAAAACCTAATACGGAATAGACAAGACCTACACCTTCCTCAGGGAAAGGGACTCAACAACCCATATTCCCCGCAGAGGATTTTATCATACTATTAAGAATCTTAAAACCTATGTATTGATATATCTCCGTAAGGGAATCACGTATATCTAAACTGGCATAAACATGGCAGTGAGAGTCAGCTCAAACTCAATATAAAAAGGAATTTCAAAATCAAACCAAAAACACAGGGAAATTCTTTACAAGACCTTCAGGGTCTCTGATGAAACCTGGTATGACTCTACCTACAATGACAGCAGGATGTGGCATAATGCTGGACACTTGGGACTGAGAAGATTGGTGAGATTGTGTGAGCAATTGCAGACCATTTAAAGCAATAATGCATGGCACCCATTCCATGTGTCCCAACTCTGCAGGTTGAAGGGAATATTACTACAGCTATAGCATGTACGGGAAACCTAGAGAATGGACACACTGTGAATAGGAAAGGTCTCTAAAACTCAACGAATAGTCCCTCTCCTGGTGCTCCAGTTTGACTTCCAACTGCTTTACTATCAATCTCCCAACTTGCAGAGACAGCCTCTTTAACCTCCTGGTTCGCACAGGTTGCCAATTTGGCAGAGCATGAAAGGGAAGAGGGTGAACCAATGAGAGAGTAGCTGTTAGGCATTTGGACGGGCATATGTCACTCTTATTTCCTGTGAGGAAAAAGAATTAACCAACGTCTCAGCCACCCGCCAGGAACCAGTATAGGTCCTGAACCAAAATTTTGGACTTGCATGCAGCACACAAAAAACGAGTTGAAAAATGGAGCTCAGGGGCAGACTAATTCACAAATTGGCAGAGGAGTAATGGACCGCTATCGTGCAAAAATCTGTTCAGGGAAGGCAACGAGGTGGACTTGAAAGCGAGGCAGAATAGGCGGAAACAGATTTCAAGAGGTACGTTGGATGTGCCGTTAAAACACAGGAAGAGGGGCAAAACTTAGACAATGATGCACTTGGCCAAAAAGGGCGTATGAGTTTTCTCCTGAATATCTTCAGGAGAAAACACATAGAACCTTTTTGGCCAGGCAAGCAAACGGGCAATGCGAATCTACACTACAAAGAAGTATCACTTCCCACCGGACAAAAGGGACATCCGAAAAATGTGTAAAAACCAGAAACGCAAGACAGGCCCTGGAAAACAGGGAGCCTTGTTATGATGATGGTGGGGACGTAAGATGCCAACTGCCTCTCTGGAGGAGTGCATAGTGTTCCCTAAAATAATAAACAACAGAGCTATAGAGCCAAGGGCACTTCCAGGCTAAGGAATATACCTTGAGAAAATTGAAAATCAATAAGCCAGAGCCACCCCAAATTTTAGGTTTGCACTGCTTAAAAGATCCTCAACTTGGGACCACCTTAAATATCCCAGGAAATACAAAAAGGGTTTAAGAAATTTTGGAACTTACATACGATGGATTATCCCTCAGCCATGAAATCAATGTCTTAAGGCCAGTAGCAGCCAAATGAGTGGATTCAGGTACGATGATTCTAAGTGAAATAAGTCACACAGAAAAAGAAACTTATCATAAGATATCACTTATGAAGATCCTTAAACATGGCTACACATGAACTGAGTTAGGAAAGAGAACAGAGTCTCACATTTAGAAAACACTCTTATGCCTGATTAAGTGGGAAGGAGAGGTGGGGTGACACATAAAACCAGAGTTTGATATAAGCACAGGTACCGTTCCAAAAACCAACGATGGAATAGACAAGGCCTACACCTTCCTCAGTGAAAGGGACCCAAAATCCCCATATTTCCCGCAGAGGAATATATCTGACTAGTAAGAATATTAAAATCTATGTATTGATATTTCCCCATAAGGGAATCAAGTGTGTCTAGACTGGTATAAACATAGCAGTGAGAATCAGCTCAAACCCACTATAAAATGGAATTTCAAAAACAAAACAAAAATACAGGGAAATTCTTTACAATTCCTTCAGGGTCTCTGATGAAACCTGGAATGACCCTATCTACAACGACAGCTGGATGTGGCATAAGGCTGGACAGTTGGGACTGAGAGGATTGGTGAGACTGGATGAGCAAATGCAGACCCTTTAAAGCAATAATGTGTAGCACCCAATCCATGGGTCCAACTCTCCATGTTGAAGGGAGTATTACTACAGCTATAACATGTACGGGAAACTTAGAGAATGGACACACTGTGAATACGAAAGGTTTCTATAAGTCAACTAATAGTCCCTCTCCTGGTGCTCTGTTTTGATTTTCCAACTGCTTTACTATCAATCTCCCAACTTGGACAGAGAGCCCCTTTATCCTCCTGGTTCACACAGGTTGCCAATTTGGCAGAGTATGAAAGGGAAGAGGAAGAACCAATGAGAGAGTAGCTGTTAGGCATTTGGACAGGTACATGTCACTCTAATTTCCCGAGAGGAAGAAGAATTAACCAAAGTCTCAGCCACCCGCTTGGAACCAGTATAGGTCTTGAACCAAAATTTTGGACTTGCTGTCAGCTCCCAAATAACGAGTTAAAAAATGGAGCTCAGGGACACAGCAATTCTCAAACTGGCAAAGGAGTAAAAGACCACTATCGTGCAAAAATCTGTTGAAGGAAGGCACCGAGGAGGACTTCAAAGCGAGGCAGAATAGCCAAAAACAGATTTCAAGAGGTACGTACGAAGTGCCTTCAAAGCACAGGAAGAGGGGCACAACTTCGACAATGATGCACTTGGCCAAAAAGGGCGTATAAGTTTTCTCCTGCATATATTCAGGCGAAAACACATACGCCCTTTTTGGCCATGCAAGCAAGCGGGCAATGCAAATCTGCACTAAAAAGAAATATCACTTCCCACCAGTCAAAAGGGGCATCCGCAAAATATGTAAAAACCAGAAAGGCAAGACAGGGCATGGAGAACAGGGTGCCTTGTTATGCTGATTGGCGGGAATAAGTTGCCAACTGCCTCTCTGGAGGAGTGCATTGTGTTCCATAAAACAAATAAACAACAGAGCTACAGAGCCAAGGGCACTTCCAGTCTAGGGAATATACCTTTAGAAAACTGGAAATCAGTAAGTCAGAGTCACCCCTAAATTTAGGGCTTCACTTCTTTCAAGAACATCAACTTGGGTACACCTTAAATTGCCCAGGAAAGACAAAAATGGTTCAAGAAATTGGGGTACTTATGTACAAGGAATATCCCTCCGCCATGTAATCAATGTCATAAGGCCATTAGCAGCAAAATGAGTGGATTCATGTACGATCATTCTAAGTGAAATAAGTCACAGAAAAAGAAAATAATCATAAGATATCACTTATGAAGATCCTGTAAACATGGCTACACATGAACTGAGTTAGGAAAGAGAACAGATACTCACATTTAGAAAACTCTCCGTTGCCGGCTTAAGAGGGAAGGTGAGGTGGGGTGATGCATAAAACCAGAGATTGATATTCGTACAGATAACGTTCCAAAAACCAAATACGGAATAGACAAGACCTACAACTTCCTCAGTGAAAGGGACTCATCAAACCGTATTCCCCGCAGATGAGTATATCTGACTAATAAGAATCTTAAAACCTATGTATTGATATGTCTCCGTAAGGGAATCAAGTCTGTCTAGACTGGCATAAACATGGCAGTGATAATCACCTCAAACACACGATAAAAATGAATTCCCCCCCCAAAAAAAAAAACAGGGAAATTCTTTACAATTCCTTCAGTGTCTCTGATGAAACCTGGAATGACCATATCTACAATGACAGCTGGATGGGGTATAAGGCTGGACACATGGGACTGAGAGGATTGTTGAGATTGGGTGAGCAAATGCAGACCCTTTAAAGCAATAATGAATGGCACCCATTCCATGGAGCCAATGTCTCCAGGTTGAAGGGAATATTACTACAGCTATAACATGTACGGAAAACCTAGAGAATGGACACACTGTGAATATCAAAGGTCTCTAAAACTCATTGAATAGTCCCTCTCCTGGTGCTCCAGTTTGACTTTCCAACTGCTTTACTAT